>NC_135785.1:133309697-133627967 GCF_051106095.1 Pogona vitticeps
AACCATAGCTTTGACTATGCGGACCTTTGTCGGCAAGGTGATGTCTCTGCGTTTTAAGATGCTGTCGAGGTTTGTCATTGCCTTCCTCCCAAGAAGCAGGAGTCTTTTAATTTTGTGACTGCTGTCACCATCTGCAGTGATCATGGAGCCCTTCTATTTGCCAGGAGGTGATGGGGCCAGTGGCCATGATCTTAGTTTTTTTGATGTTGAGCTTCAGACCATTTTTTGCACTCTCCTCTTTCACCCTCATTAAGAGGTTCTTTAAGTCCTCCTCACTTTCTGCCATCAGAGTGGTATCACCTGCATATCTGAGGTTGTTGACATTTTTTCCAGCAATCTTATTTCCGGCTTGGGATTCATCCAGTCCAGCCTTTCACATGAGGTATTCTGCATAAATAAGCAAGGAGACAATATACAGCCTTGTTGTACTCCTTTCCCCATTTTTAACCCATCAGTTGTTCCATATCCAGTTCTAACTGTTGCTTCCTGTCCCCATATAGATTTCCCAGGAGATAGATAAGGTGGCCAGGCACTTCCATTTCTTTAAGGACTTGGCATAGTTTGGTGTGGTCCACACAGTCAAAGGCTTTTGTGTAGTCAATGAAGCAGAAGTAGATGTTTTTCTGGAACTTTCTGGCTTTCTCCATAATCCAGCTCATGTTAGTAATTTGCTCTCTATTCTTGAGAATTGTCTCCCTGTCTATAGACTGAGGAAGCAGGACTATGTTCTGAGCTTTCCGACAGCCCCTATCAATTCCACCCTGTTTCATATTCTTTGGTTTTCTTTCTTTGGCATTTTCAAGACTTAATGAATTTGCATTGACAGGTTAGAAGAAGCTCCCAAAGCCTTTAAATGAAATTTTGGAGCATGGGGAAGTCAGTTGAGGCAATATTTTGTTTGAGATAGGGAGTGTTTTTTATGTTTCCCTGAACCCAGGAAAAGGAGAGGCCTGATTCAAAACAATACCAATATCAACCCAACTGCCCTAATTTGATGCATGCTGCCAAAGTGCTCTTTTCATAAACTTTAAGAGGGCCTGGAAGAATAAGTTTTTTGTAACTGCTAGAACTAGCAAGAAGTTAAAATATTGTGAACTGTACCTGTTGAGATCAGACTCAAGCCACTGAGGTTAATTTAATACCCTTTTATCATCAGAGCTTCAAGCAAGAGGACCAGTGCAAAGAAATCAAGGTTAAGGAGAAGTAGGGGATGAGAATGGTCACCTGCAGGGTCGTTTTCTGTAATATGGGGGAAAGCAGGAGACTTACAATGGATCCAAATAGTCAAACAAGTGAGTTAACAGCTGGGATTTACTAGAATTAATTATTTATTTATATTTATTTATTTATTTAATTTATATGCCGCCCACTCTACCCAGAGGTCATTATGATGAATACAAATGAGATATGACCTCATAGTGTACTTTCTCTGTAGAGGGGGGGGGGATAAGTGTAATATCTGGTACTAATGCAGGCAACCCATGCCAGATATAATTTTGTATGGACCCACTGGGCTGACAAGAGAAGAATTTCCTTCAGCATTGGCCTAATTTGCCTTGCTCTGTTGGCAGATCTGATTCTCCACACAACTGTCTTTTGTTTTACTTTAAATCCAACTGCTGGCATCTATCTCTTCTATTTGTATACCATTGTGTATACATTTTGGTTTAATGGGATAAGTAATTCAAAATTTGCAGCACACACTAAATCTCTACTTTTTTTTGCCTATGTATGTTTTCTAGGACATTTTGAGGCAATGGTATATTTGTAACAGGTGTACATTACAGCAGTAAGCATTTTTCTAGTTCTAATGTGGGTGATAATTGCCTTTATTTTCAATGTATTATTTCTATTGTATTTACCTTTCATAGTATTTATTGTGATAAAATCTGCAGAGGGACACATAATTGCTCTCTCAGGAACTTAGCAAGATGCTGTAATTTTCAAATACAGTGGTGCCTCGCATAACGAGCGCACCATTTAACGACAAATCCGCATAGCGATCTATTTTTTTAGATCGCTAATGCGATCGCATTGCGATGTTTTAATGGGCAAAACATCACATTGCGATGATCAGTAAGCATTTCACTTACCGATTTTCGCATTGTGATTTTTTTTAACAGCTGATCGGCGGTTCCAAAATGGGGGCCAGGTGCCCCAAATGGCCGCCGCAACCATTTTTGTGCGGTTTCCTTGCTTACCGAGGGCGCGAAAATGGCAGCGCTATGGAGGAACTTCGCATAACGGTGAGTTTGGGTCCCATAGGAACGCATTAAACAAAGTTTAATGCGTTCCTATGGGTTTTTCATTCCGTTTAGCGATGTTTCCACATAGCGACGTTTAATCTGGAATGGATTAACGTCGCTATGCGGGGCACCACTGTATATAGTTAACATTTTTATTATATTATTTTAAAAAGAAACATAGCAAAGTCAACTTCATTATTGGTGGCTTCTTTTATTTTTGAAGTTAGCGTACTGGCATTTAGAGGAAGCTGAAAGTACAGTACTTTGCAGCTCATGATCTGGTCAGCTCTTGGAGGTTTAATTTCTCAGCAGCTACTTCCTTATGAGATACCATAAAAATGATCTGTGGAATCTGATTGTGGAGAACAAGTTGCCATTATTAAGCATTAAAATATAATTAACGTGAGGGGAAGGAAGGTAGAGTGAAAGGGCAGTCAAGGTCTTGAGTTTCCACTGAACAGAAAGTCCTATCTGTGTAAGAACACGAGGGTATGCCAGTTGTGCAAAGGTTGCCCTTTTGTAAACAGTGATCTCTACGAAGACCCCCATCTGCTTTTTGCACAACTGATCTTTAAAGCTGGGTGTTTCAGCAGCATCACAAGTTACAATCTATTTTTGGAGATTCAATACATTTCAAAAGTGATTCCTTCTATAGAGTAAGGGGCTGCATTTCAAAACATATGTGCCCAAAGCAGCTGTAGGCATGTGCAAAGAGTTTAAGATATGGGAATGGTTTTTAAGATCCCAGTCAAATTGATCACTGAAGGGCAGATTGTTTAATAACTAAAATTATTATATAAAAGTCTACTGATGAACATGCGTGAAAACCAAGGGCCAATTAATTAGAATGCAGATGTCGGCTCCACCAGTGCTCATCGCCAAGTGGAGCTCCTTTGCCTTTCCCTCCTGGGAATAATGTGAAATGTACTTCTTGCTTGTTTACCTGGATGGAGAGGGTGCTGAGCCTCTTCCATGCTGAAGTCTTCTGAGGCTTTCAGGCTAGCAGGCAGTGGACTGCTAGTTTCACTTCTGGAATTTCACCTATGCAACAGCGCACTCAGGGAAAGGAGGAGATGGGGTGCATTGGCATTCCCCAAGGTTTGCTCGGAGTTGGAGATTTGTGATCCCTAACTGGCCCTACATCATGGGCTTGATAATAATAATAATCATAAAAAGAGAGATAATTATTAAATACATTAATTGCAGGGGGGAGGTGTTATGCTTCAAGGGACATTGCCCCTTAGGTTGGCAAGTCTGATAAGACAGACAGCCTGGGTAGTGTGTAGAGCTCGGGACTCAAGCCCCAGGAGCCCTGAGTTCAAGTTTACACCAGGGCATGGAAACACATTGCAAAAAAAGAAAAAGAAAGTACAGATGTGCATAGGAGAGGGGGAAAAAACTCAGTTTTAATCTCTTTTCTTTCATCCACAGGAATTGGACCATTCCTTTAATGACTGCTTTCTAACCTCTGAAATCATGGCCTTTTAAATAACTCCTGAAAATTCCAAAGGAACTTGTGAAGCATAGCATTCTGGCCAATCAGAATATTTAATTATTTATTTATTTATTAGATTTATATACCGCCCATCTAGAACATGTCTAATATGGGAAGTTTACATATAATATAAAAAATAAGCTAAGATAAAATCCAGATTAGTCCAAGATGGGAAGGAAAAAAAGAAAAGGGAAAAAAGGAACAGAAGAAGAGGAAGGAGAGAAAAGAAAAAGAAGAAAAGGGGAGATAGGTGTATGTCTCCAGTCAGCCCACAGAGCACGTGTAAGTCTATCACTTTTAACTCTGCCATGGTTTTCAGTGAGAAAGAAAGCATTTAACCCCTTTCTGGCCATACACTCTTAGCTCTTGCCAGTGGAAATGTTATTGTTATTGTTAAACCACTGTAGAGTAACATTATGTAAAATGAAAATTATTCCTAAATTAAACTTTATATTTTGGATGCTTCCTATAAAGATTACAGAAAAACATTTTTAAAATGGCAGACAATGATAAATTGTTATTGTAATGGATATAAATGAATGAGGAGCAATAAAAATTATAGTATATAACAGAAAAAAATTGAAGGTCTAGGATTACCTTATTTAAAATTATATTACATAGCAAAATCAACTCAGACATATCCCAGATATTATTAAAAGTAATAAAAATTTAATTTGGACAGAAATAGAAATACATTGTAAGGAAGAAAACATTGAAAGTATATTGTTTAAAGAAAAGATTGGAGAAGAGATTTAAAAGATCAGTATCCCTTTCCTTAAAAACATGTTAGAAAGCTGTAAAAAGTTTAAGGGTGTATTGAGCCAAATGACTTCTCCCTTATCCCAGGTTATGGATCTAAAGAACTTTCCAGAAAATCTCCCAAAAAACCCCTTAAGAACATATTAAAAGATAAAGGTATAAATAGGATAAAAGATTGGATGGAGAAGTTTAAAGATTAAGGAAATATAAAAGAGATTTTAGGAGGAGAGGAGATTTCTTGGCTTAACATGCTCTAAATAGAAATGTGGACAAGGGAACGGAAAAGTAAGGAAGGGAAAAGTAGAAAAACAACAAAATTTGAAGAGATTATTGAAAAAAGATGACTGAAATCAGAGGAAAAGACAGAAAGAAAGGGAACTATAAGTCAAATATATAAATTATTAATTCAGGCTAAACAGGATACACAAGGATTAAAAGCACAGTGGCAACATGATTTCGATAAAGAAGCAATAGGAGAAGAGTGGGATAAAAGAATTATGAATATGTCTGTAAGGATAAAGGAAAATTGCTATAAGGTAATATGGAGTTACAGCTTGGAGCACTGCGCTCTAGAGTCGGACACGACTGGACTAAACGTCAAGGGGAACCTTTACCTTTACCTAATATGGAGATGGTATTTAACACTGGTAAAAATGAATACAATAAGTACAAATTTATCATCACTATGTTTGAGGTGTAAAAAAGAGAAGGGGATGTATTTACATATGTGGTGGTTATGTGAAGTAAGAATGAAAGAATGGAAGCAAATCTTTAAATAAGTAAGGGAAATAACTGGATTAAATATTCAAATGTCCCCATTAATGGTCTTACTGAATATGGTCAAGGAGGATCAATTGCTGAAAGAAAATAAGGATTTAATTGTAATAATGCTTATGGCAGTAAGGTCAATATTTGCAAGAAATTGGAGAAAGGATAACCAAATTAATTTAGAGAAATGGTAGGCAGTGCAGGTGAGGGGATTGCTTTTCCGCAATATGGTATGGGGAACTGTGTTTTGCAAGATGATGTTTTCTATGGACAATAGACAAGTTTCGCAAGAGAGTGATTTTTTTCCCCAACTGGAATGCATTAAATGGATTTCAATGCATTCCAATGGGGAACTGGTTTTCACAAGACGATGTTTTCACAAGGCAGCGATTTCCATGGAACGAATTAAAATAATCTTGCGAGGCACCAATGTACTTGAAAAAAGAAGTGTGGAATTGGATTACCTGTATTAAAGTTGACTTATGAGAAGTATATCCCCAACAAGTAGCTTGGAAGCAGTTTTTAGGGCATAGACAAATTCCTTCTGCCACTTGAGGTGGGAAACCACTGGCATTAGCCCTACATCACCTGCGTGCATGCTAATGTGCAAACATCTAACTGCATCTGTGCCATGCTATATGGGGAGACAGCAGTGATGGGAGCACCTGTCTCACTGTTAGAACTGGAAATAGAAGGGGAAGACAAAGAAGAAAAGGGTGCTGCAGAAGCATCCTGCCCACTAGCAGAAGAAGAAAAGGAAGAGAAGATCACACTCCAGCCTCAAATGCTAGTAATCACAACAGCAAAGGAGCAGCACATTTACCCTCACTTCTGTACTGGCTGATTATACTACTGGGACTTATGACAAGCCATACTGATCTTGATGGATGCTCTTGGAGATCTGGAATTCTAGTCTTGATCCCATGGGTCAATCAAGAAGGAGGATTCAGTAGTTTTGTGGGGGCTGCTATGAAAATGAGCCACATATTGTATTCCAGGCCAATGGGCAGTTTCACTATTGTGTGTATATATGGGAGAAGAAATGGTTCCAGAAAGGGACTGGTTATTCAAATCCTGAAGCAGCTGTGACCAGACATTTCTTAGATGTTTCTTCCATGTACCTATTTAACATAAGGCTGAGTCATACCAAATGTATTATTCTCCATGGTAGCTTGCTAGGGAAGGGTGATTCAGTTCTGTTTTCCAGGGTGATGTAGCACCACTGTTGTAAATGGCCAGAGAGGATTTGCACCTATCAGTATTTGTTTTGAAGACTACAGCTCCCACAATCCCACTGGATTTGGCCATGTTGGATATAGAATTCTTTGACCTGTAATAACTAAAACAAACATTTTCCCTCTCTTCTAAGAAGTCAGGTGTTGTGATGATTCCAGGAACCAAAAGGCTTGTGCTCATCTGATAAAGCTACTCACTCTCAGACTTCTCATTTTGTGAAATTTCTAGTTGGTGTTTCGATAAGGAGAAGCAGATGGGACTAATGCACTTCATAAAATATAAAAGCTCAACTTTCTCTTGTTTCAGTTCTAGTGAAATCATAGAATCATAGAAAAGTGAAGTTAGAAGGGGCCTACAAGGCCATCAAGTCCAACCCCCTGCTCAATGCAGGAATACAATCGAAGCATATCTGCAAGATGATTACCAAATTTTTCTTGAATGCTTCCAATGTTGAAGCACTCTCCAACTCCTGAGGTAACTAATTCCACTGTTGTACTGCTCTAACAGTTGGACGTTTTTCCTGAGATTCAGCTGAAATCTGGCTTCTTTTAACTTGAGCCCATTGTTGTGTGTCCTGCACTCTGGGATGATTGAGAACAGATCCTGCCGTTCCTCTGTATGACAGCCTTTCAAATATTTGAAAAGTGCTATCATATTTTCCTACTTTTCTCAAGGCTAAACATGTCCAATTCTTTCAGCTTTTCTCATAAGGCTTGGTTTCCAGCCTCCTGATCATACTTGTTGCTCGCCTCTGAACTTGTTCCAATTTGTTAGCATCCTTCTTGAATTGTGGTGTCCAGAACAGGACACAATACTCAAGGTGAGGCCTAACCAGTGCTGAACAGAAGGGGACATAGTACCTCGCAGGATTTGGAAACTTTACTTCCATTAATATAGACTAAAATAGCATTTGCCTTTTTTGTAGCCACATCACATTATTGGCTCATATTTTGCTTGTGATCTATGACAATTCCAAGATACAGTGGTGCCCCGCATAACAAGCAATTAATTTAACGACGAATCTGCATAGCGATGAGGTTTTTGCGATTGCAAAAGCGATCACATTGCGATGTTTTAGATGGCAAAACATCGCTTTGCGATGATCGGTAAGCGTTTCGCTTACCGATTTTCGCATAGTGATGTTTTAAAAACAGATGGTTGGTGGTTCCAAAATGGCCACCGGGTAAATAAAATGGCCGCCCGCAGTGTTTTCGTGCCATTTCCTCACTTACCGGGCAGTGAAAATGGCGGCCGCATGGAGGATTTTCGCAGAACGGTGAGTTTTTTCCCCATAATGCGTTCCTATGGGCTTCTTTGTTCCGCATAGCGACGAATCCGTATAGCGACGATTTTTTTGGAATGGATTATCATCGCTATGCAGGGCACCACTGTACTTCTCACTTGTAGTTTTGCTGAGCCGGGTCTTGTAACTGGGCAATTGGTTTCTTTTTCTGAGGTGCAGTACTTTGCACTCATCTCTGTTAAATTTCATTCTCTTGCTTTTGGCCCAGTGCTCCATCCTATCAAGGTCATTTTGAATTCTGTTTCTGTCTTCTAGGGTATTAGTTATTCTGCCCTATTTGGTATCATCTGCAAATTTGACAAGCTGTGAATATGTTTGTCCTCTACAAGAGGCTAACCCTGAGTTTGCACGGGAAGGAGAATGTTTAACATGAGTCTTTTTATTGTCTAACAAACTTAGTTCAACAGCTTCAAATGGATCTAATAAACTCTGGTAAAATCCTGTAACTGTGCACTTTTACATCTGCCGTCCTCAAATCACTTCTCACAGAGGGGCCAGTCCAAACTGTTCCCAATCGGTCATAGGTCTCAGGGGGGTGCTCCTCATGGCACAAACTGTCCCACAGCATGGGTGTCTCACCCAGTCCTCCTTGCATTGTGGATGGAGTAAAGAGGGACTGGGATGGATCACCCTCCGTCCCCCACGCTGATTGCGAGGGTACACCACCATGGTCCATTCCAGTGGTTCTAGTTCGCCCTCCTTTGTAGGCAAACCCCTTGGTTCTGGTAACAAACCTCCTCCAATCTGTAGGTTTGGAAAGTCTTTAATCAGACCCGTAGCGCTTTCTTTCCCGAAAACTAGCTCTGTTTGCACTCCTCGACTCTTTCTCTCTAGTTGTCCTCCATCCGTTAGGATTCTGAAAGTTCGCACGCTCTCCTGTTTTATAGCCTCCTCCTAGATAATCAAGTCTAACTCCTCCCCCCTTCATCAGCTAGACACACCTTTAGTGACTCTTTACATTCCACCTCCTCCTGTCCTATTTCCACCAGTATCCCCTCCATGCATCTGCGGTTTTCTT
The DNA here is from genome assembly GCF_051106095.1 of Pogona vitticeps. NCBI lineage: Eukaryota > Metazoa > Chordata > Lepidosauria > Squamata > Agamidae > Pogona > Pogona vitticeps. The sequence goes on from NC_135785.1 coordinate 133,318,523, forward strand.
CAGGGATATGATCAGTAGAGGATGGCACACTGACCTTCTCTCCTTCACACAAGCATTCCCTGCACTCCCTCATCCAAGTCATTAATAAAAATATTGAAGCGCACTGGGCCCAATCACGCATACTTCCTCCATAGTATATTGTCAGCTAAGAGAAGGTGTGAGAATTACGGTTCAATAGATTCGGATAAGAATTAATATTTGCCCATCTTTTCAAACATGATGTTGAAAAACTAGAAGATTTGTAAGAAATAAAAAATTGGTAGTGGGAGTTGAAACAATGTTGTTTTTAAATTTCTAACTTAGAAATCTGCATCTGATCTCTATTTCATCATGCCAATGCTAAATTATGGCTCCTGTCTCTTTTTATCTGAGACAATCATCTTTGGCATATGTTTGTCAGGGTGGTAGATCACAGTCCTTCTGAGGTTGGGAATGGCTGTATCATTTGAACTTGATGAGATCAAATTGGGGAAAGTCTTTCAATTCATTTTTTCAAGAATTTACCAAAATATACCTATTTTTAATATTAGGGATAGAAAACATTTTAAGAAGAAAGAGAAACTGATTGAGGTTTGTGTTCCTCATCTTCTATAATATAGTGACGACTGTGAACACATTCAGGTGCCACCTGGAGAAAGATAGTATTCTGTTGGCTGATGATTTCACTCTGGAAGAATCTCTGGATTGTTTCTAACAAGAATGAAGAAGAAGAAGCTTGACAGAGTATTTTTGGATTATAAGCATGCTGGGTCCTTCTAATAGCAATACTCCAATAAAGTAGCTTTTCTAAGCCTCTGGAAGGGCATGCTAAATTTAATAATATTTGCAAAGCATATCTGCTTCATTTGTGCATAGAAAGGCTCAAGGTAGGGCTTGTTGGAACAGCCAAACACTGATTCCATGTTGGATCTTGCCACGGATGCCTACTTACTCACTGGAGCAGATGGACCCCATAAACTCTATATTTTAAGTTGATGTCAGGTCTGCTGCAGTTTCTACCATAGTGTGTTCTATTAAATCTTTCAGGTTAGCCTTGGCATATCAAGACTATTAGCTAAAAAGCCTGAATCAGCAATTCCAAGCTCTCCAAAATGCATTCATCGGAAGACAAATCTCTGCTTTCCTAAAGAGATCTTGCAGAAGATTGAACTCTGAGAAGAATGAATATGAATCAAGTATCACTGTAAATTGCATTTGCTTTCCTTATAAAGAGGTCAGGTCAATCAATATGCTTTACCAAGGACATTATATTACCTGCAGAAGATGCAATTGTTGTTTGGATGGCAATTAATACACTGGATGCATTGGATATTTCTGAACTCTGACACTGTGTACATGTAACATGACAGAATCAATTCTTCACCCTCTGTCATAAACTCATGTAAAAAGTGTTATTTTTAAACTTTAACCACATTCCCAACTACATGCAGACTTTTAATAGTTTGTTGTTGTTGTCACCAGTTAATTGATTCCAAATGCAACATAAATCACTCTGGTTGCATAACACCAGAACACCAGGCTTGAATTGGCACACGGACAATATCATGGGATTATTGCCTTTCCACAGGCAGCCATTTCCTTCTCATTGATACTGCTGGTGGATCCCTCTGCCAGGCTAGATAGTGTAAAAACATTTTTCTGAACCTGTTTAGGTGTGTGTTTTACACAAACTAATCCTCATGTGTGTCTCTTTAAATCTCATCTTACTGGGGAGAGCTTCACAAGGAAAATTTTAACACCCTTTAAATAAAGAAATACACTCTAATAATTCTAATCAATATTCGGTGGCTGAATTAGAGTTGCTTGGAAATTTTACCAAGGAGAAAAAATGGATGGAAGGATCACATTACATCATAATACTATCAATGATGGCACAAATGATGAGCAATGGGCACCCTACATAGCATTGTTGATGGAAGCTTTATTCAAAGCTTAAAGTGTAACCCCAACATATTATCCGAACTCCATTGAACATTACGTTTTCCTCTTATATATGCAGGGTTGCCATTTCCTCATTTTGAAGCTAAAGTCCTCTGTCCGGCATGCAAAGCTAAAAAGGTTTAAAATGTCCGGCTTTTCTATCTTCACCCCCATCCCCTGCACCCAAATCTCAAAATGTAAACCAACTCCCTCTCCTCCTTCCTTGGTTGTAAGGCACTTGTAAATCCTCCGCTCTTTTAAAGATTGGAGATAAGCCAGCTTGATTGGCTACAGCTGTACAACAAAGCCCGGGGCAATCAATGACTGCTTCCGCCGGAGGTGACTGAGAACATGAGGGAAAACTTCAATTAAGGAGGGAAGAAAGGTACGAGGGAGTGACTGGTGGCTTCATAGAGCTTATTTAAAAGTAAGATTGTAGAAAATTTAGGGAGGGTGGGAGGGAGGGTGTATGTGTGAGAGAGACTTACTTTTATAAAACCATGAAAAAACGGAGAGAAGGCTCAAAGGTGCGAGGGAGGGATGGGTGGAAATGGACATAGAGGAAATAGACTTAGTGAACTGAAGAGGAAATAGGCATACTGAATGAGAGGAAATGGACATATTGAACTGAAGCAACTGATTGTTGAACATTGAGGAAAGGTTTGTGTGTGTGTGAGAGAGAGAGAGGGAGGGAGGGAGGGAGACACACACACACACACACACACACACACACACACACACACACACACACACACACACACAGAGAGAGAGAGAGAGAGAGAGAGACTTGACTCTTCCACTCTTCTGCAATCTTAAATCATTTGTGCAAGACAAGAATGAACAGTTTTTGAAAGATTCTTGCATGAACAGTGGAGTTTATTTTTTCAAAGTTGCCCAAATGCAAGTTGCTTTTCAGGGTTACTTAAAATTTGTGAATTATTCTTCTGCATTCCTGGATACAATGGCAATGTGGAAAGAGTGTTCTCCTTGATTAATGCTCAATGGACAAAGGAAAGGAACAGACTCTTAATTGACTCTGTAAAAGGAATTATTTGTACAAAGTACAATTTGAAGAATATTACTTGTGAACAGTTTTATGCATATGTGATTGCTAAAGAAGATCTGAGAAAGTTAGCTCCTCTGAGAAATATGTTGTGTAATTAATAAAAATTAAAAGGTAATAATTGTACAATTAGCTGTTTAAATAATGTTCTTTGGTATTTTGAAAAAAGCATCCATTGAATTTATTTTTATTTTTTAACATGACTGTTTCTTGGTCAGTTCACTAAGACGTTTATTGGTAGCAATTGTAATAAAATTGTATTGATTGCGGGTTTAATCTGGAATGATTCTAATGAAATATTCAATATGTCCTCCTTTGTCCTTTTTGTCTTTCTGTGTCCTCCTTTTGGTACCAATGTATCTGGCAACCCTATATATATGAGGATGTACAGTTTATGTTTCAAGATTTTCTGGTTATTTCTACCATCACAATAGCATTCATATTTGAAAGTTTTTGAAACATTTTAAAATGTCATTATTGTTCTAAGCAATATCTGATAAAGGAGAGAATGTGGCTATTTCCAAATTGTGATTTATCTAAAATCTGCCAGAGAAATGAGGATGAAATTGGACCATGTACTCAATGCAAACCTCAGGACCACACCAGCAAATTATCGCCTCCCTTATGTAGGAGACAGAATAATGTTTGTAGGGACTCTGCAGATACCCTTGCACTTGGTGGGATTGGGAGATTGGTTTCAGAAGCCTTTTAAGGCTTTTTGTGTCTCAGCCACAACTCATGCCTTTTCTTTGTCTCTGCAAATACCATCAAAACAGCCTGGTGACACAGAGTTGTGGTTGGACTGCTAGTCTTGGTCTCTCTCTGAGCCTTGCTTAAATTCCAGTTTGATAGGCAGCATTAGCCAGGATTATTTAGGATTCCCCCCCCCCCAAGTTCCCTAGGGTACCCTGGAAATAGGGTGGTTCCAGCATTTGAGACAGTCTGGATCATTGCTAAAGTGCTCATTGAGTTTGGGTTTCTTCAAGGCCTAACGTGGCCTACTGGCCTGGCCTCATTTTAGGCCTTCTCAAGGCCTAGTGCAGCCTTGTGACACTGTAGTTTAAATGGGGACACACATTACTGCAGGGAGGCACCATTATAGGCTGAGGCCTAGTAGCATAAGTGATAAGAATGAGTCAAGTCTGAGCCCATAGGTTCTGGTTCCCATTCAGCCTCATTGGTGGTTCAGCCTCATTGGTGGCCTTAGACTGAGCAGGGGCTCAGATTATGTGTTGGTTGCTGTAAGACACTTTGATGGATTAGTATCTTGTTGACAATGGTTCAAAGACCTCTCAATGGCAAACAGGCTGTCATATGAAAAAACCTCAAGTGGACTCTCCTGCTTTGTCTTCATTATCTGAGAATGAGGGTTTTTGAGAATTAAACATTGTATTTGGACAAGTTTAGTCCCCTAGACCAGTGGTTCTTGACCTTTGTTACTCAGGTGTTTTTGAACTGCAACTCCCAGAAACCCCAGCCAGCAGAGCTGATGGTGAAGGCTTCTGGGAGTTGCAGTCCAAAAACATCTGAGTAACAAAGGTTAAGAACCAGTGCCCTAGACCATAAAATGTTACTAGAATGGACAGAGTTAAGCACCCCACAGCCCATACAAGGGAGATAAAAAGAAGATAAAAAGGGAGGGACAGGACAAGTTGTGGCAGTTAGCTGATGATGTTATGAGTGGCTGCTCATTCAGAAGCAGCATCCCAGCTTCATTGACCCATCTCCTCTAGCCATATCACTCATTGAATCCATTAGTAAATTCAGACAGAGGGTCAACAATCAATACCTTATCTGACTCAGATGACAAGGTGAATTATTCTCAGTTACTGGCTACTTCAAGTCTATGAGTGTAATTTTATAATATGCTAATGTTGATGTTTTATCTATGACAATCAATATGGAAATTTAATATAATACACATATCAAGGTATTGAGTAGAAGTTCTTCATTCCTGCCCTCTAGAAATGACACTACATTTATGAGGTAAGGAGTAAAGACAACCACAACTCCATGCTACTAAGTCTCAAATTACAGATCTACAAAACCAACCAAGATACCATGGTTGGAAATAATGAAAGTTGCCTCAGTGCTCAGGGAGAATTAGTGATGGTTATGAGCCCTCCATCAGTAGTAGTAGTAGTAGTAGTAGTAGTAGTAGTAGTAGTAGCAGCAGCAGCAGCAGCAGCAGCAGCAGCAGCAGCAGCAGCAGCAGCAGCAGTAGTAGTAGTAGTACATCATCACCATCATGCCCTCCATGGGCAGCAACCTTGTTGAGGTGGAGGGGCTTGTGTGCTTCAGTGAGGTTGAGAGCTATGCTGGCAGTAGTGTCACTACCTAAGGGTCTCGTAAGCCAGACAGAAGCTCAGAAGCTGAAGCAACTGTGTCCACCAACCATCACTTACGATGAGAGGAAATAAATCCATACTGGACCATCACCCAGGTCAACAAGGACCACGTCATATGCTATAACCCCTGGACATTTGGTGACAAATGGGATACAGCGCTCAGCAGAACCTTTTGAGGAACCAGGATAGGCTGCTGCAAAGCTACTGGAACACTGTAAATGTAAAGCATGGACTCCCACCAAAAATTATGAAATGTTATTACAAGGCAACAGAAAAGCATGTGGTTTTAAAAAAAGAATGATGGAAATTTGGAAAAGGAAACACTCATATAGGCATATAACTGAACAACAGTTTATGGACTAGGGAAGGTATATCATCCGGAGTAAAGTGTTTTCAGAACTGTAATTGCAACAACTAGAAAAAGTGGCAAAAAAGAAATCATGATGGGAAGCATGACAATAATTCAACATGAGCATGCTAAAACTGGAGACCATTAAGAAAGAAACCAAATGCTTGATTTTGGCTGCACAAGTACAAGCAATCCAAACCATTGCCTGCCCAGCCCAGAATAACAAGGTATGACACAGGAGGTGGGTTAAAATATGAGTCACACTTTATTAAACACTTTATTAAACACATTAACACAATATCCCATTTCACAAGTGGACCTAAAGTAGCACAGAATCATGCTTTGTGCCTGGGGTTACTCAGTATGCCCCATGTACCCCACAACCACTGAAAACCCCTTGAATATCAAGCATGCCCATATTGGATAAATGGACACCATTGCTCTGATACAACGTTTGATTGTGTCACCATGGACCTAAGGCCAGTCTCAACTGCTTTTGTAGCCTCCTGGTTGACACCATGCCATGCCCTCTCAATGCACCTTGGGTCACACTCAACCCTCAAAACCTGCTGTGTCAGCATTGCTGACCACACAATATGCAGCAAAGGGAACTTGACAAGTAAGGCCCACAGATAAGCAGTCACTTGCAAGATAAGAGACCTGCCAGTCCATTTAGCCAAATTATTTCCACCCAGCTGCATCATGCTTATATCAAAAGGCAACTCTGGGTACCCTTGGGTGACCAGGTCCATGAAATAATTCCACCAATCTCACCAGTCTAAACTTGCCCAGGCACTAAGGCCCAGGTTCTGCCCCCAACTGGAACAATGAACAAACTTAGCTGCCCAAACCATAAAACTGTAGCTAACCAGTAAGACATGAATCTGGCTCAATGGAAACTCTGGACCTGAAAAACAATAATAAGAAACAAAGCCAGCACCTAGAACTGTGGTAGTGGGTGCACGTATATACAATATCTATGGGAAACCTATCTCCCCACCTTCTTGATCCTCTCTACATCATAATCAAAAGCTGGGACCATTGAGGCTGCCCCTATCCAGAATGAATGCACCCCAAACTTCCATCCTATAATCCCTGCCCACCACAGTGCTTGTGAAGTCACCATCCAAATTTGAAATTTTGTCAGTGGGATCCCATCGCTATAGCAAAATAACTCACTTTTGCCCTTGCCTTTCCAGGACAAGTATTTCTGCATAGCTCCCACAGGGCATAACGATACCACCGAACAATTTCCCACCCTAATGATCTGGCCTCTTCCTTGCTGGTCATTTTTTTTATTTTCACAGATGATTAAGTCTTCAAAGACAACTACATCAGATCTCTGCAAAGCTGCCTGAGAAATTTCAGCCCTCAATGTTGCCACTAGCTCTCTTATCCTAAATGCCCCAGAAAATACAACTAGTCACTACCCTAAACAAACTGATCTTAAAAGAGTCCCTACAAATAAGCAACAAAACAGCCAATAATTGTTGCAACATGGCTGGTGATATGGGGGTTCTTTTATCCTTCTCTTCACCCTGCTCCTTACCTCAACCATCCAATATTTTCCTGATATGGAAATCCGTGGTGAAATCTGGGTATCTCTATGCTTTAAAATTGAAAGACAAGGCTGCCATTTTACTCCTAATAGATCTAGAACCCCTACTATGTAGATAAACCCCAAAGCATAAGAGATGTTCCACCAGGGCAGGACACTCCTTACTCAACCCTTCTACACCAAAGAAGAAAAATTCCTCACATGCTGCTATGTAAGCATGCCATGTTCTAGGTGCAACTGCCATAGCTATTGCAGAGTTGATTTGCACACTCCAAGGCTCCAAACCTCTGCTGGCAGAACATCTTGTTGAGCACACACTCCTGAAGCCAATGCTCTGAACCATCTGATCTGCTGATGGGACAGGGTATCAGCTATGATGTTGTCAATGCCAGGTGTGGTAAAAGCGTTCCTAAGAACTGCCTTTACACGAGACAGAGAGGGATTCAGAATGATCAGTCCCTAATGCCAGCAAAATCGGGTCCTGTAATTTTGCTCTTCACACTCCTTCACCCAAGTCTGTCTCGATTTTAAATAAACGATCTAGAAGGTCTGCTCTTCCTCTTGTATTACTTTAGGATCCTCATATGGTAGCGTAATGTGGCCAGATCAAAACAATCTTAGTTCAAAAATATCCAATTTACTATAGTAGCTTGGTCTAAACAAGGAGACAGCTTACAGACAATTTGTCTTTTTATATTTTATTACAAAAGATATCATTTCAACAAGCTCATTTTAACGTCATTCAGTATTTCCAAAATAACCCCCAGCCTTAGCCACCAGTCATTTCCTCTATAAAGTGAAAACAATAAAATGTCTAACTAGATCTTAAATAAGCATTCTTACGCAATCCTTTTGATTAAAGTTCTGTCGGCTGCATTTCGCTCGGTGTCGTCTCTCTCTCCCTTCCATCTCTTCTCCATCCTTCTCCTCCTTCTGTCTCTCTTCGCCCATCTTCCTTAAATTAAGAAGTTATGTCCTTGTCCATGGAGTTGAGATAAGATAAGGGTCAGCTTGCTCTTCTTAACTTTTTTTTTTCTTTAGCTGGAGAAGAACTGACCTTGTACATTTTCTCTCTAATTAGCACCTGGGCATAAGCAGATTTCTAGCTTTCTCGTTGCAGCTCTGAACTAAATCCTATGAAATACAACATTATTCTATTTTCATAATCAAATCCATGACACGCCCCCCCCTTAAAGATATAAAATACAGGACTATTAAAGTTCTTATTTTGTTACTAACTTAACATTTGATTATGAAAGGTTAACAAGACTATAAGTGAACTTACAATTATCTTAACCAAGTATTAAGCTTATCAAAATAATATCTCTATGAGTATACAGAAAAATAAGCACGTTAGTTAATTCATTTTAAACAGAGATTCAAGGTAACCATATTATATCAGCATACAATTTTTCAACGATCTGTTACATTATGTTCGATTTTTCTCCCCACATTGTTACAATTAGAATTATTAGGAACAATATTTTGACTTTTATCCCATTTAGTTACCATGTCAGTAGGTTCATTATCTGGTTTAAAACACGCCACATGACACTGATACACCATTGCCGATCTGTCACTATACAATTTTAAACTATTTACATGATACATAACTGGTTTCTTGGATGAATTTAACATTTTCACCAGATAATTCACATTTCCCACTTTTTGTATGATTTCCCCTGGACCTTCCCAAACTACTTCCAATTTTGAAGGTCTGAGCGGGTTTAGTACAAGTACCATATCACCCACTGCAAACTCTCGGTGACGGGCCTTCTTGTCATGATAGTATTTTTGTTTTATTTGGGATTTCAACAAATTGTCTCTTGCCAATTCTTGCACTGCTAGAAGTTTTTCTTGTAGTTTCCGGACGAAATCCGCGACTGGAACCGTGCTACTTCTGACCACACCTTCCCAGTCTGATCGCAGTAGATCTAATGGTCCTTGCAGGTTTTTCCCAAACACTACTTCACTCGGTGAAAAACCTCCCAGAGAAACATGAGGTGCACTTCTGTACGCAAACAAAACAAAAGGTAATAGTTCGTCCCAAATATTTCCATATTCTTGGACTAGGGTTTTAATCATTCTCAACAAGGTTTGTTGTCCTCTTTCCACCATTCCGTGAGATTCTGGAGGATAAGGAATGCTAAAGTTTAATTTAATTCCGCTGATCTCACAAATTCGGCTCATCAATTCACTTTTAAAAGCACCGGCTTGATCGCAAATAATTTGAGTTGGTATCCCTATTCTAGAGCATAAATCCACTACAACTCTAGCAATAGTTTGGGCCGAAAGATTGCTGATGGCGTATGCCTCGATCCATCTGCTGGCTTGACAGATGAACGATATGATGTATTTTTTCTTTGACTTCGTGGGTACAAAAGGTCCTAGTACGCCCATTTGAAGATATTGGAATACTTGATCTGGGATTTCTGTCAGTTGCATTTCTGCCTTTGTACTGTCGGTCTGTTTCCCCGTTCTCTGACAATAATTGCAGGAATTAACATAGTCCTTGACGTTTTTGGAAATGCCGGGCCAATAAAAATGCTGCGAAATCCTACTTAAAGTTTTTTGAATTCCAAGATGTCCGCTACTTGGACTATCATGGGCAAGTTGCAGAATTCTTTCTCTGTACTCTCTTGGAATGACTAGTTGTTGTACTGGTTCCACCTGATCATTTGCTTTGGGAAAATATTCTCGGTACAATAGTCCATTTTGTCCCCACAAAAAGGTTACTTTTTGTTGTACCGGTTGTACCGCGTAACTGTCGGCTTGAGACCTCAAAGAATCCAATGTAGGGTCTTCCATCTGTTTTTGTTTGAATTCCTCTGATCCCATTGGTACTAGTAAATCCTCTGGTTCAGTTTTTATCTCAGTTGTACTATCCGTTTCATCTGCAAGGGGTTGATGTTGCGTTACATGTCCATCTGGTTTCTCCTCAGAGTTATCTTCAGTTGGGACTTGCTCTATAGCTTTGCTTCGTGCACGTGTCACTGCTTGTATGGAAGCTGATTTTAAAGTGTGTTGGTGGTTAAGAAATGCTAGATCGTTTCCCAATAAAAAATCAGGTTTACCTTCATGCACTAATAGATATTTTGCACCTTTCCAATTTTTGTAGCTAATTTGCACATACACAAGTGGTACGAATCGCTCGATTATTTCCCCTGATCCATATGTTTTCACTGGACATCTCAGGTTATTCAAGATTAGTTCTGGATCCACAAACTGTTTGTTAATTGATGAGATATCTGCAGCGGTATCCCTAGAGGCATTTATGGTCAAATCTCCCGTAGAAAAATGTAGGGTTACCGGTTCTGAGAAACTTTTTATTGACCAATATAACTGTTCTTCCAGTAGGATGCTACTGGGCTCTATAACTGAAAATTTCTCCCCTGAGGATGACTGTTGGTTTACTGTTGTAGAGACTTGAGCTACTTGTAAGCCCATTATCCTTGGCACAATCCTTGGCTCCGTTGCATGCATTTCACTGATTTCAGAAAAATTTGGCTTGACTCCTCCTTGTCGCTGGGGTGGCACATTCCTTAGTTGATTAACTTCATGTGGTTCTGTTGGTTGTTCTGGTATTTCTAGCGATGTTGCACTGAGATAGTTGACCTTCGGGGTTGTTGATTTGTATTTCCGTTGAGCTGGTATGGGTGCCTTCTCGAATCTCCTTGGTGCTGGTAAGGGTGTCTGCTGAAATCTCCGTGGGGCAGGTAACGGGGTTTTGCTAACTGGCTTCCCTCTTGACTAGTTGATCCCGCCAGTCGTGGACAATCCCTTTTTAAATGGGCTCCTCCGCATTGAAAGCAAGTCAAGGGTGACCTAGTCTGGCTAGGGCCCATGCTTCTGCGCTCTTCCGCTATTGACTGTCCTGGTTCTGGAACCACTGTTTTCTTGGCTTCATATTGGTTCTGCCTTCTAGGCACTTCTGGAATAGGCCTTACTCTGGTGGTAGGTTCACTTTGCTTGAAGGAAATAAATCCATCATCTTCCTGTTCACAAGTCAGGTTTCCACTATCCATGTTCCCTAAGGAACCTCTGGCCTGCTCTCTCTCAGCAGTTTTGCTCTGTAAAATCTGTAGTTTCAATTCATGGTATCTTCTTGCTTGAAGTTCACTAGCTATGTGTGCATTCACCCATTGTTTCTGGCTCTCCATGAAGTCTGCCATCATCAGGGTAAGCTGTTCTTGCAACCTGAAACTCGCATCCCTTTTATCTGCTGGACTGCTGCTGGCCTCTGCTCCAGCTGTTCCCCTCTGCATGGTTATTTCTCCTGTTAGCAGGTCCTGCTGAGTTGGAACTTGTTCCGCCCCAGTGTACTGCTGTGCCTTTCTTGGCTTCACTTTAGGTTTAACAACTTCTGGATTTGCTTCTATTAATCTTTGGGCATCTTCTTCATCCTCTGGGTTATCTACTTCCCAGTGTTCCATTGCTTCCAAAATCTCCTTATCCACTGATGCTTCAGGCAGTGAAAACCGACTGCTAAAAGCCATTTTTCCTTTTTTTTTTCTTCTCTCTCCCTGCAGCCTTGGCCGAAGCACGGGAGGAGCAATAAAACAATTAAACTGTCAGCTTTGACTGATCCTACTTTCCCTCCAGGAAATCCTTTTGGCTCTGGCTTGGGGTAGGAAATTTTCCCTTTTTTAATTTTATTTAATTACTTTTAAATTCCTTTTATTATCCTGGCTGCTCCTTATAGACTCCTGCTACACTCAAAACAATTTTGCCACTCTGTCACCTGAGTGAATCGAGCTGGCACTTTTTAAACAGCACAATGCTTGTTCCTTAGAACTCTTAAGCCACTGGCAGAATCTCTCCTTGCATCACTTTAGCCTGAGCTTTCTGCATAGGAGTCTTCTCCAGTCACAATAATTTACAACCTTCCCTGCTTTGCTCTGAAGCTCACGCCAGAGAAGTTTCTCTTGTCCTTTATTTAGCAGTGTGTATCTGCTTACTCACACATCTGCCTTCATAAAACAATTACAAGCGCTAATTCAGCCCTTGAGCAAAGCGCAAACCAAATCCCATCTGCCACTATACTGTAAACACGGCACGTAAGGCTCAGATCCCAAGATGCCACCATGTGGTAAACACGGCACGTGAATAAAATCCCACCGCTGCCACCATGTGGTAAAAGCGTTCCTAAGAACTGCCTTTACACGAGACAGAGAGGGATTCAGAATGATCAGTCCCTAATGCCAGCAAAATCGGGTCCTGTAATTTTGCTCTAGGCGACTTCACACTCCTTCACCCAAGTCTGTCTCGATTTTAAATAAACGATCTGGAAGGTCTGCTCTTCCTCTTGTATTACTTTAGGACCCTCATATGGTAGCGTAATGTGGCCAGATCAAAACAATCTTAGTTCAAAAATATCCAATTTACTATAGTAGCTTGGTCTAAACAAGGAGACAGCTTACAGACAATTTGTCTTTTTATATTTTATTACAAAAGATATCATTTCAACAAGCTCATTTTAACGTCATTCAGTATTTCCAAAATAACCCCCAGCCTTAGCCACCAGTCATTTCCTCTATAAAGTGAAAACAATAAAATGTCTAACTAGATCTTAAATAAGCATTCTTACGCAATCCTTTTGATTAAAGTTCTGTCGGCTGCATTTCGCTCGGTGTCGTCTCTCTCTCCCTTCCATCTCTTCTCCATCCTTCTCCTCCTTCTGTCTCTCTTCGCCCATCTTCCTTAAATTAAGAAGTTATGTCCTTGTCCATGGAGTTGAGATAAGATAAGGGTCAGCTTGCTCTTCTTAACTTTTTTTTTTCTTTAGCTGGAGAAGAACTGACCTTGTACATTTTCTCTCTAATTAGCACCTGGGCATAAGCAGATTTCTAGCTTTCTCGTTGCAGCTCTGAACTAAATCCTATGAAATACAACATTATTCTATTTTCATAATCAAATCCATGACACCAGGTACATGAAAAGAATGAAAATGATGCTATAACACAAACAGTGCAGAATAAATTCTGGACCAAAGTCATGATACTTGGGGACCTTTAGGTGAGGGAGTTAACCATGTGGACTGCTGCCAGGTTTTCACACCAAAATGTGACCACAGAGTTAGCCCACATCTCACCCCACAACCACAGAGCCCTCAATATTAGAAAAATTTCCAAAAAGGTTAAGCCTGTTCTCTACAGGCAGCTGGTCATATCCTGGCACACCATCTGAAATGGAAATATGTATCATACCCCAGGGACCCAGTGGCATCCATCTGGGCCCGGAACTCAGCTCCTAAACACAATTCATCCCTCCAAAAGGAAATGCCATTAAACCTCTCCAGAAACTGCAGCCAGATATGCAAATACTATTTCATCCCTGCTGACAACCACCTTTGGTGGTGTGACCTAGAGAGGTCCCTCGTTGCCTCACACACCCACCAGAGGAAAGCCCTAACAGATGCTACAGCCTTACATGCAAAATTAAGGTGGACTACTACCTTTCTTAGCATGACTTAGGTAACAGACCCCTCAGCCTGCTCCTGAGGTCCACCAGCTTCCCTTGCAAAGGCCTACTGGATTTCTGAACACTGTCAAGCTCTATACCCAAATAAGTTAGCACTGCCAACCATCCTTCCATCTTTTCCTCAGCTAAGGGTACTCCTAGCTCTCTGGTCATTTCCTGAAAGACTATCATAAGCCCCCAGCACTGAATGGTGCCCCACTCCCTGCAAAATTAAAAACAAAACAAAACACCTAAATAATGTACTACCTGGAAAACCCCATACTGAGGTTGAAACACCCAAAGGCAGAACATGATATAGAACAACCCATTGGCAAATATACGTCTGTATAAAAATGACCTTCAAATGAAAACCTTAGAATCCCAAAATCCTCTGGGTACACTGGAAGGAGATCAAATGCAGACTTGATATCACACTTCGCTAACTGCACCCCCATCACACAAGCATACATCTGAAGCTCAACATCCAAAAAACCAAGATCATGGCCACTGGCCCCATCACCTCCTGGCAAATAGAAGGGGAAGATATGGAGGCAGTGACAGATTTTACTTTTTGGGACTCCATGATCACTTCGGATTGTGAGAGCAGCCACAAAATTAAAAGACTCCTGCTTCTTGGGAGGAAAATGATGACAAACTTAGATAGCATCTTAAAAAGCAGAGACATCACCCTGCCAACAAAGGTCCACATAGTCAAAGCTATGATTTTTCCAGTAGCGATGTATGGAAATGAGAGCTGGACCATAAAGAAGGCTGACGGCCAAAGAATTGATGCTTTTGTATTGTGGTGCTGGAGGAGACTCTTGAGAGTCCCTTGGACTGCAAAGAGAATGAACCTAGCAATTTTGAAAGAAATCAACCCTGAGTGCAAATCCTGAAGATGAGGCTCCAATACTTTGGCCATCTCAGGAGAAGAGAAGACTCCATGGAAAAACCCTGATGTTGGGAAAGTGTGAGGGCAAGAGGAGAAGGGAATGACAGAAAATGAGATGGTTGGACAGTGTCATCGAAGCTACCAAAATTTGACCCAACTCCAGGAGGCAGTGGAAGACAGGAGGGCCTGGCATGGGGTCACGAAGAGTCGGACACGACTTAACGACTAAACAACAGAAACAACAGACCCATGGAACTCAGTAGCCTGTAAAGCCTATCTAACTTGGGGCTTCTCCCACATACTAAGCTTCTTCATTATGGCCGCTATATTAGTCCACTCCTCCTTGTCTGAGGAAGATTGCCCTGGAGGGGGTACAACAGTTCCTTTCGCTTAGAGGGTTACATTCCTTTCTTGGTTCCCTGTCCTTTCTTAAGACTCGTCACCACATACCAATCCATGAACCAGCCAACTTGCCCCACCCTTCCAGCTGTCCTCATGTTTTTTTTAAAAAAAGTATTTATGCATATGCATTTATTTTCCATATTATAATCCCCTCCTTTTAAAAAACCTAATAATATACTGCCCAATCTGCTTGGCCCCTAAAACTGTTATTTCTTGCCACCCCTTTTAAAAAAAATTATTGCTACTCATAAACTATTCCCTTTCTCCATTTTTTTAGTGGAGGGGAGGAAATGGAAATCAGTGCCACCCTTTCTACCCATATTTATTTATTAAAACTGCCCTGGTTCCCCTTAATCACAATTTTTAAAAAAATATTGGGTAAGCCCCTTTCCGGGCTCATACAAGCCTTGCCAACTACTGCCTAGTGTTGCTTTTATTTGCTCTCATTTATTTATTTCTTTATATTTTATAAAGATCACCAGTTGGAGTGTGTGTGCTCAGCCCCCTTCTGTCCCAAACTCCAAACCATCAGCCATGTGGCCAAAGTGCTACACCTTGAAGCCTCATCTTCACTTTGCTCAAGAGAAGCAAAGTGAATCTGCCTCATTTGTTGATGCAGCTTTCCCCAACACAACTGCAAAGAGACAAAATGGCAGGATAAAACTGCTTTTAAAGGGTAGCCTTAGTTCACACCCCATCAGGCCACCTTGCATGTGTCACATGTGCATGCCTTGCCCGGCTGTGCAGGCAAAGAGCTCCCATCCCCACAAAAGTGGTTGTGAAAGGAGCCATGTGATGTAAACTAAGATTCAAAGAATTAGTGCTTGTGGCGATCTACCCTTTGTGGCCCCTATTTCCTTGGGCTCCACAAAGGAACACACCCTTTTTCGCTGCCATGTATTCTCCTAATACCAATATATGTCCCACACAGGTGCTACCAACATTAAGGGTCATAGAATTTAGGAAGTAGAGGTCTTGATTAAGTATTCTTTTATTATTAAACAAATCAAAAGGTAAATCACATATGAGTTGGTTCAGGTGTTAATACATTTTGGATCATGTAGTCAATCACTTTGCTTTCAATTAATATCTCTCTTGTAGTGCTTATATGTTCATTCCTGCTTGTTCAGTGTGGTTTAAACTTCTCAATTTCCTTTCTTAGCTCAATTCACTAACCCTCTCCTTCGTTCTACTAAACCATACCTCTCCTTCCACAGCTGCAACTGTCCCTAACCTCTCTCTAACTCTAACTGCCTCACTGTCTCTATGTCCAACTGTCTCTCCAACTCCCTAACCACCTCTCTAGCTCTGACCCTCCTGCGCTACCCTCAGCTCTTTCCCCTTGAGCTCCTGTGATGGACAGGCAGGAATGACGTCACCTTTTTGCATTCTGCTACATTGCTAATGCCAAATGTCAATTCTGTGAAGGAAAAGATGAAACATGTGTCACACTTCACCTGCAAATGTCAAAAGATTACACAAACAGATTAGAAAGTTAGACATGATAGAGTGCAAAAATTAATACACTGGTCATTATGCAAAAAATAAACCAATGGGAACATCAGGTAGAGAAGGTGTCAGAAAATGAGGAAGTCAATATTTTGTGGGATTACCAGATACAAACTGATATATACCTTGAACATAACACACCTGATATAGTAGTAATAGAATGAAGAAATGTCTGGATTGTTGACATTGCAACTCCTGGAGATGCCAGTCTTGAAAAAACTAATAAAATACAGAGATCTGGCAATCAAACCATCTCATTTGTGGATGAAACACACTTCAGTGGTCTCCATAGTCATTGGGGCTTTGGGAACAATATCAAGAAATTTCACACAGTATTATAAGCAGTTGCAGATTTCAGAAAGAACTCCATCAGAGCTACAAAAATGGCAATATTAGGAACAGCATACATACTGCACCAATATTTAATAGATACTTAGTTTTTTATTAAAACTTGTATCTGTTATATATCAGTCAATGTTTTTATAATTTTGATTGAATGTGTCTTTTTAAAATCATCATCACCTGCAGAAAAGGTGGCCCTTTTCAGTGTTTTCCAGATACAGAATATTCAGAAGTATTTTACTATGCCCTTCTTCTGGGGGTACATCAGGACTGTCCATCTTGCCCAAAGCCACACAGGTTGGCTTTACTCATAGGAGTCACAGTGGGGACTCAAATTTCCAACCTCTGGCTTCACATCATTAAAAGTCACCCATGAAAAATAGAATGTTTCTAATTGAAATGGGGTTTAAATACAGTGGTGCCTCGCAAGATGATGTTAATCCATTCTGCGGAAATCGCTGTCTTCCGAAAACATCGTCATGCGAAACCAAATTTCCCATAGGAATGCATTGAAAACTAATTAATGCGTTCCCAGGGGATTTTTTTTAAAGGCACTTAAGGGGTAGGGAACTGGGGAAGCATCATGGGAGGGCTGGCGGGGGGTCCCCTCACCATGATCACCAGCTTTGGAGGTCCCCCACCAGTCCTCTGATGTTGCAAGAAAAGCCTCCAAAGTGCTCTAAAGCCGGGGCGGGTGGTTTCGGGGCACCCCCACCAGGAGTCTGATGGTGCAAGGGAAGCCATCAGAACCCTGACAGGGGTGTCCTGAAACCACATGCCCTGGCTTTGGGGGTCCCCCGGGGCTTACCTTGCACCATGGGAGGACTCATGCGGGTCCCTCTGCGCAGCGATCTGCGTTTGCAGAGGTTTGTCGAAAACCATTTTTAAAGTTTGCACCTCTTCCTCCAGCCTTCGGCAAACCTTGGAAGGGAAAAGGAAAAAAAGAGCATTTTTCCCAAGGCTTGCCGAAGGCTGGAGGAAGAGGGGGGAACTTTTAAAATGTTTTCAGACAAACCTCTGCAAACGCCGATCTCTGTGCAGAGGGACCTGCGTGAGTCCTCCCATGGTGCAAGGTAAGCCCCGGGGGACCCCCAAAGTGGGGGCGTGTGGTTTTGGGGCACCCCCACCAGGGTTCTGATGGCTTCCCCTATACCATCAGAGCCCTGGCGGGGGTGCCCCGAAACCACCCGCACCTGCTTTAGAGCACTTTGGAGGCTTTTCCTGCAGCACGCCCTGGAGAGAGCTGGAGGATCCTGGGCGGGCAGCCTCTCCTCCCATGGAACCCTTTTCCCCCATCCCAGGTGCATCTCTCCCCCTTCTCTTGCCCAGGACTCCTCTCCCAAGCACATCTAGGGAACAATTGGTTCCTGAAGCAGGGACCTGATTGTCACACAATGAACAGTCCCATTGGAACCATCGTTTTGTGATTGCTATAGCAATCGCAAAAAAGTCATCATCTAGCGATTTTGTCATCAAGCGTTGTCGTCGTAATGCAGAGCACCACTGTAGAACAAATCTAGATGTGCTTTCTAGTGTCTTCCATTACAAACAGAAATCAAAGATACAAGCATTGATTCAAGGCAAGAGAATCACAGTAGTTAAGATGAGTTCTTAGGAAAAATCTCTGAAATATCAGCTTTACCTACAAAACTTAGCAGATGGAAATTGTGCCAATTTCTCTGCTTTATTTCCAAACAACTATAAAATAAACCCAGTTTTCAAAGCATTTACTCATTGAAAATATGTCACCAGTACTATTTTTATGAAAATTAAACGCTGTGGAGCACAGTCAGACTATTAATGTTTTGGCAGTTGGTTTTTGCTTTCCTGAAAAACATACTATTTGATTAAAATGGGAACTCTTAGCAATATGAGAAGCAATCTTAATGTATTTGAACTGTTTATGAAGAACTGAAAACAAAGGCATAAGCTAGGTATGGATTTGACCTCTTTGCTATTATATACTTTATTTCAATAGGATTCCATTTAAAGGAAACCATTCTTCATCTTTTTCCTATTTTAGTGTTGTGTATATACAATGTTCCTTCAGAAATGCATTGCAAGAATGAATAAATAGTAGCCCAAAGGATATATAAGGTCAAAAATGAAATAGGTTTCAGTGGCCTTGATATGATCTTCATCAGCATTTCATAGATGACACAAGAAAATAATGAGCAGTAGTATTCTGCTAGTACATGCATTTTGGCTATTGATGTGAATTAATGGGTTCTTGAAGGTAAAATAATCTCAGTCCATATTAGTTTGGGAAATATAAGATTTTCTGTGTCACTTGGGCTCACGTCTCTTTGTTACCAACAAGTAGTCACTGGAAAAAAGAAAATTTTATTCCTACCTCTTGTTTGCTTCTCTTTTCTTAAAGTACTCTTTGCTAAAGTTACATCCCAAAATGATAAACCGAGCTTGACTGCTATCACCCAAATTCACCACACAGCCAATAACTTGGGTAAGAATAATAGTATGCTAGTGCATGCTATTCTTTTGTATGGAGAATAGTGCAAGAGATGTTTTCTGGTCCTTGCTTTCCCTCATTTGTGCTTGTGTTTTTCTTCATCATATGTGTCAAGTTAAATAAAGGCAAGATAGATGCTGGGCTGAAGATGTCTTTCATGAAATTTTCAATCACTATCATTCAATTCCACAGAAGAGAAAAATTCCTCTTAAAGAATTTCAGAGGACATATTTTTGGATACATTTTCATGTGTGAAGTTCACAACTTTTGTACTTTAATAAGTAGATGCTGAGAAGTGTTGTGTGCAAGGTTGTCTTTGTGCTAAAAGCCAAGTTTCCTAAGAAACTGCTTTTACACGAGACAGAGAGGGTCCGGAATGATCAGCTCCTTTACCAGGCAAAACCGGGTTCATTAATTTTACCCTAGGGCAGCTGAACACTCTTTCTCCCAAGTCTGACCCGATTTAAGAAAAAACAAAAGCACTTACAAAAGTTCTAGGGAATCTAATCTTCCTAGCACTCTTTAATATGTAGGACCCAAATGGTAGCATTAAGTAAACGTGGCCGTATTGAGCACATCAATCTAAATAAGCCAATTAACTATTGTAGCTTATGGTCTATCCAAGAAGCCAACTTCCAGACATTTAGCATTTTTATAATTTTATTAGAAAAATATAAAGATAAGAAAGAAATTTGTTTAAGCAAGTAAAACAAGACATATTTCCATAATCAATTATTTCCAACCCCAGCCATCACCAAAAGACAGAATTCCTCTATAAAAACAAAAATAACAAACCACTAACTATTATAATTAGAGGAAGGCTGACCTTCTCTCCAATTCCAGTAAAACTACATTTTCGACAAAACTGTAGATTCTACTAGTTAGAAGTCAGTCTTACTGTCCTTTCCAAAAATAAAGTTCTTCTGACGTCCATCTTCTAACTCTCTCTGTGCTGGAAAACCTTCTCTCCTCTCATGCTGGAATTCTCTTTTCTTCTCCATCCCATGAATCTTAAATAAAGAGTTATGTCCTTGCTCCTTCTGGGCTAAGATAGTTGCTTGGTTACAAGATAAAGGTCACCTTGAGCTGCACAGAGTTTGCACAGAGTTTGCAAACTGCAAAAGTAACCGTCCTTGGAAATTTTACCTCTCTAACTCACACACAGAAATCAAAAGGATTTTTCCAGACTAACTTTGTACCTATAAATCACTATTTAACTTTCATAAACAAGTTCATCACATGTCACCCCTAGAAGTAACAAAATCTAGAACGTTTAAAGTTCTTATTTTGAAAACTACTTAAACTCTTGGTTATGAAAGGTAATTACTAATACTTATGAATACATGTGAAATAATTATGAATACATGTGAAATTACACTTGAACTAACAAAGCATCAAAGTAAGAAATATACCAATAACAGCAATACATATCTTCTTATGGTTAAACACATCACTATTGAAAATACAGAAAAGAAACAAGTTGGTTAGCATTAAACAGTAATTCAGGGTAACAATGTAATGTCAGAATGCAATTTTTCAACGATCAGTTACATCATGTTCAATTACTCTCACCAAATTGGTTCGATCAGACTTATCTGGGAAAACCTCTTGGTATTTCTCTAGAATTTGGTAAAGCTTTTCTTTCTGATCGGTGGTACCTGTTAAGACCATGTTATCAGACCAAGTACCCGCATTTTCCAATTCAGACAACATATCAACAGGTTCATTTTCAGGTTGAAAACAAGCAACCATTGCTGATCTGTCTCTATACAACTTCAAACTATTGACATGATACATTACAGGTTTCTTAGTAGAATTCAACATTTTGACAAGATAATTGACATTTCCCACTCTGTACAATTTCACCTGGACCTTCCCAGACAACTTCCAACTTAGAAGGTCTGAGCGGGTTCAGCACAAGTACCAAATCACCCACTGCAAATTCTCGGTGGTGAGCTTTCTTATCATGGTAGAACTTCTGTTTTGCTTGAGCATCCAACAAATTGTCTGTAGCCAATTCTTGTACAGCTAAGAGTTTTTCTTGCAGATTCCTAACAAAATCAGCGACTAGAATTGTACTGCTTCTAACCACACCTTCCCAATCCGATCTCAGTAAATCCAAAGGTCCTTCTAGGTTTTTCCCAAAGACCACCTCACTTGGAGAAAAACCCCCAAGAGAAACATGGGGTGCACTGCAAACAAAACAAAAGGCAACAGTTCATCCCAAATGTTCCCGTATTCTTGAACTAAAGTTTTAATCATCCTCAGCAAAGTTTGTTGACCTCTCTCCACCATTCCATGGGATTCTGGATGATGTGAGACACTATAATTAAGTTTAATTCCACTTATTTCACAAATCTTGCTCATCAGTTCACTTTTAAAAGCACCAGCTTGATCACAGATGATTTGAGAAGGTACACCTATGTGTGAACACAAGTCCACCAAAATTTGAGCGATAGTTTGCGCTGAAAGGTTGCTGATCGCATAGGCCTCAATCCATCTCCTAGCTTCACAGATGAATGAGATTATGTATTTCTTTTTAGACTTAGTAGGCACAAAAGGTCCTAATACGTCCATTTGCAGATACTGGAACACCTGGTCTGGAATTTCCATGAGCTGCATTTCCGCCTTCGTACTGTCTGTCTGGCGCCCCGTTCGCTGACAATAATCACAGGAACTAACATAGTCCTTGACAGTTTTGGTAACACCGTGCCAGTAGAAATGCTGAGAAATTCTGCTCAAAGTCTTTTGTATTCCAAGATGGCCACTGCTTGGACTGTTGTGGGCAATCTGCAGAATTTTCTCTCTGTACTCCTTTGGAATAACTAGCTGTTGAACTGGTTCCGCCTGTTCATTAGATTTAGGAAAATATTCTCGATATAATAGTCCATTTTGTCCCCACAAGAAGTTCACTTGTTGTTGCACAGGTTGCACTGTGTAACTATCTGCCTGTGACCTCAGAGAAGCTAAGGTAGGATCCTTCAGCTGTTTTAGTATAAATTCAGCTGAACCCATTGAAATAGGTCTCTGGCTCAGTCTTTGTATTGGCCGCACTATCAGGTTTGTCCACCAGAGGCTGCTGTTGTATTACTTGTCCATCTGAATGCTCCTCAGAGAAATCATCAGGTGGAACTTGCTGCATCGCTTTGCTTTGAGAATGAGTTACTGCTTGTACCCATGTTAGTAAATGGCTGGACCCTGCCACTGAAGGTCAGGAAGTTGCTTATAAGTCACCATGGGGGATTTCTTTACGAATGTGTTTCTCTACTGGTGACAACTTATGCTGACCTGCAGATACAGTTAAATGATTTAATGTGAATAATGCTATTGATGGCTGGACAGTGTCTGCGAAGCAACCAACATGAATTTGACACAACTCCGGGAGGCAGTGGAAGATAGGAGGGCCTGGCGTGCTCTGGTCCATGGGGTCACAAAGAGCCGGACACGACTAAACGACAAATGCTATTGATACTACATTTGGAACATCTTGGGGTTTGATCCCTCTGTTTTTTGTTTGTTTTGAAAGGAGAAATTTAAAAGACTGGTGTGCTCATTCTACAGTAGCCTGTCCTGTGCAGTTATAAGGAATATCACAGGAAAGTTGAACATCCCATTCATTGCAGGAAGTGGTAAAGGCATGAGTGATATAGGCAGGGTCATTGTCTGTTTTTAAGGCTTGAGGACGGCCCATAATTGCAAACATACATAAATAATGTTGTATGACACGGTGAGAGGTCTCACCATGAAGAGGGGTAGCCCAGATATATCCTGAATAAGTATCAATAGTTAGATGAACATAAGAAAGAGGAGCAAGGGCAAGAACATGAGTGACATCCATTTGCCAAAGCTGATTGGCATCCATTCCTCATGGGTTAAGAGCATCAAAAAGAAAGGAAATAGGAGACATGAAACAGGAAGAGCAGGAGACAATGTCTCGAGCTTGAGAGAGTGGAATAGAAAATTGCTTATGGAGTTGTTTAGCACTCTGATGAAAAAAAGGAATGGCTGTCAATAGGATTGGAAAAGAGGGGACACAAGGAACAAAGAGCAGTCTGCACAATGATTTCCCTCCAAGATAGTCTCTTGAAGTCCAGTATGAGATTGGATGTGAGCTGCAAAAAAAGAGGTTGTGATCTGGCAGCAAGGAGATTTTTTAAAAGTCAAAAACAGGGAAAGTAAGGAAAAGTCAAGAGCAGGAGAAAGATAGGCATGTGACTGATGAGTCAGAAGGTTAAATACATATTGACTGTCCACAATGAGATTTAAAGGTTGATCTTGAAACATTTGAAAGGCAAGGATGACAGCTGCCAGTTCTGAATGGTGAGAAGAGGTTTGAAAAGAAGTTAAAAAAAGGTTCCAGGAGGTTGCTGAAAGGTAGCCACACCTCTGGTAGATGCACCATCGGTAAAAACAGTTAGAGCATCAGGGAGAGGAGTAGGAGAGAAAAGAGAGGAAAAGGGAAGGGATACTTGCTGAATGAATGTTAAGCAAGGGTCTTTAAGTGGATTGCAATGTTTATCACCAATATAGTCTGTAAAAGCAATTTGACAAGTCAGTGATGTAGACATTAAATGATCATGGTCAGCTTTGGAAATAGGTAAGTAACAGAAGATTCCAACCTGTGAGTTGTTTGGCATGATGGCGCCCTTTGATTACAAGGTCTGTAATCATATGTAGAGTGGAGTAAACATTTCAGGGAGGAGGGTTAGATAAATAAAGCCATTCTGCTAGAGCAATGGCCTTGTCAGACATCAGGCTACACAACAACCCAATAGGCAGTTGGGGAGTGTTTAAGATATCCAGTGAACAAAAGAAGGAATATGGTCAACCATGGTACATCGCAAGGCTGCTTTAATTTGATGTATAGTATGTTTCATAGCCTTGGTGATGGGTATGGAATCAACAGGAGACTAATGTCCCCAAAGTGCATTTTAAAAAGTTTGCAATTCATGAGTAGGAAAGCACAAAAATGGATGAGCCCAATTTAAGTGCCTGAGGAACAGTTGCAACTGCACTAATGTAAACTGAGATGGAGTTTTGAGTTCTGGTAAGAACAGAGAAGATGTAGCTTGCAACAGTTTGTGCCCTAGATAAAGAAATGGAGGTGTGGTTTGCATCATTTCTGGAGCTATGTGAAGGCCTTTTTCCTCTAAACAGTTAGCTAGAGAATCATAGACAGTAGTGGGGACAGATTGCCCCACCACCAAAATGTCATCCATGTAATGATATACAAGAAATTTAGGATGCTCCAAATGAAATTGCTGTAGGGCTAAATCCACAAAATGTTGACATAAAGTCAGGGAATTCAACATTCCCTGAGGCAAGACTTTGCACTGATATCTTTGAGTAGGATGGGAATTGTTGTACACAGGGACTGTAAAAGCAAATTTTTCCCTGTCTCGTGGTGCCAAAGGAATGGTGAAGAAACAGTACTTAAGATCCACTATCATGAACTCATAGTGTTGGGGTATCAAATTTGGATTAGGTAAGCTGCATTGCAAAGGGCCCATAGGTTGAATGTGCTTGTTAATTTCCTGAAGGTTGCGTAGCAAATGCCACTTCCGAGATTGATTTTGGTGGTGAAAATGGGATTATTCCACAGACTGGTGGAATACTCTATATGTCCTTGCTCTAATTGCTCCTTAAGTAAGGCCTCCACTATGTGGAGCTTTTCTTTAGACAATAGCCATTGATCAACCCAGATAGGTGGCCCAGGGAGCCACGTTAATGGCAAGGCTGTGTCAGATTGTGTAGAGGCCTGTACAGTGGTGCCCTGCATAATGAGCGATTCATTTAATGACAAATCTGCATAGCGATGAGGTTTTTGCGATCGCAAAAGCAATCGCATAATGATGTTTTAAATGGGTAAACATCTCTTTGTGATGATTGGTAAGCATTTCGCTTACTGATTTTCACATAGCGATGTTTTAAAAACAGCTGATCAGCGGTTCCAAAATGGCCACCAGGGAAAAAATGGCCACCCGCAGCATTTTTGCGCCCTTTCCTCGCTTACCAGGCAGCGAAAATGGCGGCCGCATGGGGGATTTTTGCTTTAAGGTGAGTTTTTCCCCCATAGGAATGCATTAAACGTGTTTTAATGCATTCTGATGGGGGGTTTTGCCCCACATAGTGATGCATCCAGATAAAGAGGATTTTTTGGGAACGGATTATCATCGCTATGCAGGGCACCACTGTATTATAAATTTGTCTACAATTTTGCATCGACGTTTTTCAAGAGATCCCAATTCCAGAAGGAAAAGGGAATAGGCAGAATGTAAGGAATGATTGTGATTTGTCTAGGAGAGTGACCTAGACCTTCCAGAACAATGGGCTGAAGGCCTTTTTGGGCTTGCTCATAGCCTCCAGCTCCGCAAATGTGGTGCACTGGCTGGGTGGGATAGCTTTCTGGCCAGTCTTAATTTGCAATAACGCTAACATCAGCTCCATATCAATCAGGCCATTAAGGACCAATGATCCCATTTTAAAAGATAGTTGGGGCTGTGAGTGCTCGATGGTAGTTAAGGCAACAACTTGAGTAGAACCAAAAACCCACTATGAGGGTTGGTAGAAGGACCCATCTGTGTTAATGGAAACAAGCTATAGATTCACCCGCAGGAAGGACTTGTGGTATATTACACCAGGTTTGAATAATTAGAAGTCCTTCATAATCCCCATCAATGATGCCTGGTACAACAAATAAAGCCTGTGCAGAGATGCTAGAGTGGGGGAGAATGAGACCCACAGTGTCTTTGGGTATTGGTCTACGATGTGCTGTTTTGACTGTGTAGATAGTTAGAGGGAATTGATAGTCAACCTCTTTGGCTGTGATCAATCATGACTGGTACTTTTAACAGTAGCAGGTCGAATTTCTTGAACTGGGGTAGTATTCACTGAGTTCCCCCCACTTGAGGTCCGGGACTTCCCACATGTGCCAAATTTGGAACTGAAATTCCAATTTCAAAATTATAATTTTTGTTTTGGCTAACCCAATTTTTAGAACTGACTTGAAGATCATTGATTTGCTCCACCAACAGAATAACATCACTGCAATCTAGTGCAGTGATTTTTCAAAATATGTGTATGGTTGGTTGGTATGGCAGCTCAGGCATCAGCAGTTTGTCAGGCTGCTGTCAGATTTCTGGTTATATAGGTCAAGAACCATATCAAATAAACCTTTCATTTAAAAAGCAACTTGTAAAATGTCTTGAGAACAACATGATTCTTCAAAAGTGATTTGGAATTTTCTAATTTGTGTAAGGTTGTCTTCTCTGCAATCCTTCACATACAGAAAGCTGTTTGTTTGTTTGTTTGTTTGTTTGTTTGTTTGTTTGTTTGTTTGTTTGTTTGTTTGTTTATTTATTTATTTATTTATTTATTTATTTATTTATTTATTTATTTATTTTTGCAAGATGGCACCAAAGGTGGGCGGGTAGCATTTTTACCACCGTCGCCCCGGCTTGCTTTCCCACCTTTCTACACTTTTCCTTTGTTATTTTTTGTTTTTATTTTTATTTTCATTCTTACTATTGTTTTATTTTTCCTCCCTTGTTTTATTTTTCCTCCCTCTAAACTGCCTTCCTCCCTACCCGACCCAAGCACTGAGGGAGAGCTGGAGATGAGCTTGGGGAAGTGCCTTGAATCCGGTCCCTGTTGTGCTGTTGATGCGCAAATTGAGCTGCTGCTGCTGTGAGTTGGGGCTTGAATCTGGGCTGTTGGTGTTGTGTCGGAGTGGACGCTGGCAGAAGAGCAGGCAAGGGTGAACAGAGCCAAATGCAGGGGCCAGTTGGAGGCTGCTTGGCGGAGCTCGGAGGCTCCCTGTTCGATCTAGGAGGCACCTTGCCAGAGAATTCTGAGCCTGGGGGCTGGAGCCTGGTGAGATCCCTGAAAGAGTGGGTCCAGACAGAGTGCCTGTGGTGACATCGCTGAGAGGCGCTTGTAACAACCAAGGTCCCCCCTAGAGGTTACCTAGTTGGCAGACAGAGAGTGATTAGGAGTTTGCCCACCCTTATGGTGCTGAGTGAGTCCTGGATCTCAGCAAGGTGTGAGCCAAACACCTGCTTACAAGTCTGTCCTAATAAGCACACTCCTGTACCTTAGGATATTTCAGATAGAAAACCATGTGGGTTTTGTAGTCCTTGAACATACTAAGTTCCACAGGTTAGGACTCATTAAGTAAAATTTGGCCGAGGCAATACCATCATGGATGACCTATGACAGTTTACTGTTCAAGAGACAAATTGATTTTTTTTTTGACCGCATGGTCTGAGGGGCCGGGCCTTTGGCTTTAAATTAGTGCCTGCAGAAGCTCTAAGCCCCTTTCCTGAAGAGGAAGCAGAGGCAGGAGGGAGCTGTGTTTGGGGGACATTTTAATTGGTGAGATCTTCCTGGTAGGCTGACCCTTTGACCGCATGGTCTGAGGGGGCGGGGCTTTGGCTTTAAATTAGTGCCTGCAGAAATCCTCTCATTATACTTTTGACTCTAATCTGCTAAATAGGATAGCCAAATAGTATTTCATACACCTGGGGGCAGGAATGTTTCAGGAGTAGGATCATACCTCCGCACTA
Organism: Pogona vitticeps; assembly: GCF_051106095.1. Lineage (NCBI taxonomy): Eukaryota > Metazoa > Chordata > Lepidosauria > Squamata > Agamidae > Pogona > Pogona vitticeps. The sequence continues at coordinate 133,346,399 of NC_135785.1, forward strand.
TTAGGGAGCAGGCCTGGTAGGTGGGACTCATCAGCCATGTAAGGCAGCCCATCTAGGAGAAGGAAAACTCTGATTTCAAACCTCCACTGCCTTGTGGCTATATCCACTGATGGAAAAGGCTTCAGGAGATAACCTCAAGGCAAAATCCGGAGCCGGAATCCCGTACACAGTTCGTGTTGTTCTGGCAACTCCTGCGATGTCGCTGGAACCAGTTGTATTGGCTCTTGCCTCTCCATTGGACTATTTCAGTGATGTGGAAAGGGGGGATTTGCTGCTTGGGTAATAGCCTATCCTCCATATTATTCTACCCAGGCTTCGTGCTCTGGAGAGGACACTCCAGATTTGCATACAGTGTTGAAATAACACAGGAACTAGCAGTTACTGGTTATACATTTTGCTCGATTGGCATAGAGCATGATGCCAGGGGCTACTTCTGATGGTGGGAGAGCCGAAAAGCAGATCAATAACACTGCACCATGCAACAATCAGAAGAAAACCTCTGCCCTAAAGTTGGGCACCTGGAATGTTCGGACAATGACCCCTGGCTTTTCTGACGACCTGCAGGAAATAGACGACACGCTCAAGACAGCTGTCATCGACATTGAACTGAGTAGACTGCGGATGGACATTGTTGCCCTGCAAGAGACGAGATTGCCAGACATGGGATCCATAAAAGAAAAAAACTTCTCATTCCTCTGGCAGGGAAAACCATTGAACGAGATCAGAGAATATGGTGTTGGCTTTGCGGTCAGAAATACTCTGCTGAGATCTATTGTTCCACCTACTGTGGGGAGTGAAAGAATCCTGTCTCTGCAGCTCCACTCATCAGTGGGACTGGTCACCCTCATCAGTGCATATGCACCAACACTGTCATCCGCAACAGAAGTCAAAGACAAATTCTATGACGATTTGGCAGCTACTATCAAAAAAGTCCCTGAGAGAGAGCCACTGTTCATTCTTGGGGACTTTAATGCTAGAGTTGGTGCTGATCACAACTCTTGGCCCACCTGTCTAGGCCGTTTTGGCATTGGGAAGATGAACGAAAATGGCCAACGCTTGCTGGAGTTTTGCTGTTATTATGGTCTTTGTGTCACCAACACGTTCTTTAATAGAAAGCCTCAACACAAAGTTTCCTGGAGACATCCAAGATCGAAGCATTGGCCTCAGCTTGATTTGATCCTCACTAGACATTCTAGCCTTTCTAGTATTACGATCACACGCAGTTACCAGAGTGCTGATTGTGATACTGATCACTCCCGGGTGTGTAGCAGAATAAAACTGCGAACAAAGAGATTGTATCACACTAAAAAGGAAGGAAGACCACGCATAGACATAAACAAGATTTGCAATCAAAGAAAAGTGGAGGAATTTGCCCAAGTGCTTCAGGAAACCCTTCCAGGCCCGGCTGATGCGAATGCACCTGAACGATGGGAACACTTCAAGAACGCTGTTTATAACACTGCCTTGTCCACATTTGGCAAGAAGACCAAAAAGACGGCTGACTGGTTCGAAGCCCATTCGGAGAAGCTGATTCCAGCCATCGAGGATAAGAGGAGAGCTCTAGCAGCATACAAAGCCTGCCCTAGTGAGTACAACTTGCAGGCTCTTCGAGCTGCTCGTAGCCAAGTCCAACAGACTGCCAAGATATGTTCCAACAATTATTGGCTTCAGCTCTGCTCTCAGATATAGATAGCAGCAGACACAGGTAACATCAAGGGAATGTATCAAGCAGGCTTTAGGTCCTATACACAAGAAATCTGCTCCCCTGAAGTCTGCTACAGGTGTGATCATCCAGGACCGAGCACAGCAGATGGACCGCTGGGTGCAGCACTACTCTGAGCTATATTCTAAAGAGAATGTAGTAACAGAAGAGGCACTAAATAACATTGAGTGCCTGCCTCTCTTGGAAGAGCTGGACAGTGAACCAACTTTAGCAGAAATAAAAGCAGCCTTGGATTCCCTTGCCTCTGGCAAGGCACCTGGAAAGGACAACATCCCCGTTGAAGTTTTGAAGTGCTGCAAAGAGATCATCACCACTGAGCTGTATGAAGTGCTTTGTCTTTGCTGGAGAGAAGGTGGAGTACCACAGAACATGAAGGACGCAAACATCGTCACATTGTATAAGAACAAAGGCGATAGGGGCAACTGCAATAACTACCGTGGTATCTCTCTTCTCAGCGTTGTAGGGAAGCTGCTGGCCCGTGTTGTGCTGAAGAGACTCCAGGTGCTTGCACACAGAGTGTATCCAGAACCACAGTGTGGTTTTCGAGCTAATAGATCCACCACCGACATGGTATTTTCCCTCAGACAGTTGCAGGAGAAATGCAGGGCACAACAACAGCCACTCTTTGTGGCCTTCATAGATCTCACAAAGGCTTTGACTTGGTTAGCAGGGACGGACTTTTTAAAATACTTCCCAAGATTGGATGTCCACCTCAACTCCTTAATATCATCAGGTCCTTTCATGAAGAATTGAAGGGCACTGTAGTTTTTGATGGCTCAACATCAGATCCCTTTGACATCCAAAGTGGAGTAAAACAAGGCTGTGTCCTTGCGCCGACCCTATTTGGGATCTTCTTTGCTGTCATGCTGAAGCAGGCCTTTGGAACTGCAACAGAAGGTGTCTATCTCCGGACTAGATCAGATGGAAAGCTCTTTAATCTCACTAGATTGAGAGCGAAGACCAAAGTTCAACTGAAATGCATGCGGGACTTCCTCTTTGCTGATGATGCAGCCATTGTTGCCCACTCTGCTGAAGACCTCCAACAACTCATAAATCATTTTAGCAAGGCCTGCCAAGACTTTGGACTAACAATCAGCCTGAAGAAAACACAAGTCATGTGCCAGGGCGTGGACTCACCTCCCTCTATTACTATCTCCATGCAAGAACTGGAGGTTGTTCATGAATTTGTGTACCTTGGCTCAACAATCTCTGACACTCTCTCCCTAGATGTTGAGCTGGATAAACGCATTGGGAAAGCAGGTACCATGTTCTCTAGACTCACAAAGAGAGTATGGCTTAATAAGAAGTTGACGGCATACACCAAAATCCAGGTCTATAGAGCCTGTGTCCTGAGCACACTCCTATACTGCAGTGAGTCCTGGAGCCTTTGTGCCCGGCAGGAGAGGAAGCTGAACACCTTCCATATGCGTTGTCTCTGACTCATCTTTGGTATCACCTGGCAGGACAAAATTCCAAATAGAGTAGTCCTAGAACAAGCTAGAATTTTCAACATACAATATTGAAACAGCGCCGTCTACGTTGGCTTGGGCACGTCGGGAGAATGGCTGATGGTCAGATTCCAAAAGATCTCCTGTATGGAGAATTAGTGCAGGGAAGCCGCCCCCGAGGGAGACCACAGCTGCGTTACAAGGACATCTGCAAGCAGGATCTGAAGGCCTTAGGAATGGACCTCAACAGATGGGAAACCCTGACGTCTGAGCGTTCAGCCTGGAGGCAGGCGGTGCATCATGGCCTCTCCCAATTTGAAGATACACTTGTACAGCAGACCGAGGCAAAGAGGCAGTCCCGAAACAAGCAAAACCAGTGAGCTGGACAGGGGACAGATTGGATTTGTCTTCAGTGTGGAAGGGATTGTCACTCTCGAATTGGCCTTCTCAGCCACACAAGACACTGTTCCAATACCTCAATACAGAGCACGATACCATAGTCTCTCGAGACTGAAGGATGCCTACACATGTGTTTTATTAAAGAAATAGAAAATTCCATAAAGAAATAGTCAGTTTATGCTAAAGCATGCAAATGATCATTTTTCAGGTTTGTTACAAAATTGTAATGAAGAAAAGAATCCATGAAAAATATAAAAGTTCCAAAAGTCTAAGAAATCAAGTAAAAACTAGTTAAGAAGGCAAAAAGGCAGATGCCTCCCCTATAATCCAAAAAGGTAATCCATAAGGAAAACAAAATGAAGAAAATAATCCAAATAAGTGTAAAAGTCCAAAGTCCATCCTTATCCTGTAAAAAGAAAACTCCTGTAAAAGAAATATCCTATTCTATTAATTTTACTACAGCTAATAATCACATCTTTCTAAAAACTAATCCATATTGTACTGATTATACTAAGCCATATTGTCTCCTCTCTCCTCCATATTGTCCCTTCTCTACTCCACCACCACTATGTCCATAGGCAAAAGTTCCTTTTTCAAGCTTAGCTGGCATATCCCTTATCTTCCTCTTCTCACTGTGTCATCCAATCATGGTACGACGTTGGGTAAATAGTCCTGTTTTTATTGCTCCATTCCTTTCCCATGGGTAACAGATGTTATTTGGGTTTGGTGGTTTGCAATAAGCCACAACAAAGTCCATCTATCTTATCATGGAATGTTCTTCTCAGGCCTTCAGAAGAGCATTCTCCCATCCCCCTACTAGCAGATATTTTGTTAGCATTGCAGAAATCATCTAGGCAGAGAACCAATATGGAATCCCTCTTACATTGTTCACTACTACATAACCCATCTTCAGTACAAAATCTCAACCATATAACCCATCTCATCACAGCGCTGGGTCTGCTGCGCTTGTCCGAGGCTGCCTGAGAGGTTCCAGGAGCGCCGGGACGCTGCACCATGTTGGATGTCCGGAGGAGAGTCCTTTCCCCAGATCTTCCTTCTGCCATCTGCTCTTGTCACCTTAATAACGATGTTTCCCTAGCCGGCCCCGAAGAGTGGAAAATGGCAGGGACTTCACCTTTCCCAGCTCGGATTCTGGCGCTATTGATGTCGCTTATATACTATATTGTGAACTTTGAGACCACTATTGAGATCTGTGAGTCCTGCCCCTCTGGTAAGATCTACACACCAGTGCCGCCATTAGAACTATCAAGCTTATTAAAACAAAAAAGGACAAGGACATGTGGCAGAGAAAGGCAGTCCAGAATTATAAGTGGGGGGGTAATTATTGTGGATTTAATTTTTTAAATTTATTTTATTTTTTAATATAGTTTTGTTATAATTTAATGTTTTGTTATTATATTATGATTGGGTTATGTATGTCTACTTTATGTATGTTATGTATATATTTTCACTATACTGTATTTTGTTAATTAATTTAATTTATTTTTATTCTGCTTTATAATTTTTTTCCTCCTTTTTTCTTTTCTTTTCTTCTTTTTTCTTCCCCTCCCCCCTTTTACTTTGATATGGAATGGAAGGCGTGCCCTCCCAGCAAGGGGCCCTCGAACATCTGTGATCACGGGTAGAAGGAGATATGGCATTGGCACAGTCCATACTCATGTCAGTAGAATGATGAATAGATCCTTGAAGGCTGTCCATTGTTCTGAGACTGTGTTCAACCCTCAGCATCGAGGTAGCGAGACCAGCCACCCCTCCACTCTAAAGTTGGTACTGTTGAATGCCAGGTCTGTATCTAATAAGACCCAGGTGATTTACGACCTCGTCCTGGAGGAGGATGCAGACCTGGCATGCATAACCGAAACTCGGATTGGCGGAGAGGGGGGGGTCCTCCCCTAGCACTTGTCTGCCTGCCCAGTTATGCTGTCCAGCACCAGGGTAGACTGGATTGATGGGGGGAGTAGCCATTATATATAAAAACCATCTGGAGGTTGCTAGGCGCTCCACGGTAGTAAAGCTGGGTCTGGAGGCTCTCCACGTGTCGGTTGGGGCCAGGGATGGTATTGGGATCTTGCTGGATTACTGTGCTCCCCGCGACCCAGCCATTTCCCTACCGGAGCTGGTGGACTTTGTCTCTGCGGCACTGTTGGGATCCCCAAAGCTATTGGTTCTGGACAATTTCAACGTGCACTCGGGGGCAGAGACTTCTGGGCCAGCTCTTGAGTTCTTGGAAACCATGGCTTCCTTCAACATGTCCCAACATGTCAACGACCCCACCCACGTGGGTGGTCATACGCTCGACCTGTTTTTTTCCACCAGTTGGAGTGAGTGTCGTCCGATGGTGACTGATCTTGAGTCAGTCCCCTTGCCATGGTCTGATCAGCACCTAATAAAATGCAGCCTCATAATGGCTCTCCCCCCTCGCAGGGAGCAGGGACCTATTTCTATGTTCCGCCCTCAAAGGCTACTGGATCTGGCTGGATTCCAGGATGCCATGAGAAGTGTTACGGCTGACCTGGCTGGCACTCCTGTCGAGGCTCTGGTTGATGGCTGGTTTACTGCTGCCACCAGGGCTGTAGACACAATCACACCTAAACGACTTCTCCAACACAGAGCTCGGCCTGTGCCCTGGTTCAACCGGGACCTACGAGCGATGAAGCAGCTTAGGAGAAGGCTAGAGCATAAGTGAACAAGAACCCAACGGATCATAATTGGATAGCTGTCAGGTTCACGACTAACCTTTACCTGGCTAAGGTAAAGGCTGCTGGTCAACCATACTTCGCTAACCAGATAAGTGAAGCGTCCAACCAGCAGGCGGAGTTATTCTATATAGTTCACGACCTATCTGGAATTCGTCTGAGTGACGGGCCTCCCCCTAGTTTTTCACCAGACCAATTTGTAGCATTTTAAAAATCTAAAGTGGAGGCCATCCACCAGGAACTCTCTCCTTTTTAAAACAGAGTGAGTCGAGCAGAGATGTCCAGTGCTCTGTCTTGCCCGATGATCCTCGATCACTTTCACCCTGTGATGCCGGATACTGTGGACAAAGTGCTTGATCGCTGTTGTGCCACCACCTCCTCCCTTGACCCTTGCCCAGCCTGGCTAATCAAAGCAGCCAGACCCACAACAACAGAATGGGCCACAGCAATAATTAATGGGTCTTTCCTTGAGGAGACACTCATTAGGCGCATAAGAAAGAAACCGAATTTGGTGGCGGACAAAATTGGGAATTATAGGCCCATCACCAATGTTTCTTTCATTAACAAAGTGTTAGAGAGGGTGGTGGCCAACCAGCTTCAGGCTCTCTTGGATGAAATAGATCCTATTGCTTCAAGAGACCAGTCATCTGCTTAAGAATTATATTTGTTTTATTAAGAAAATAAAGTAGTTACATTAGAATACAGTTGTAGCTTGAAGGCACAAGCATTTGGCATATCTGTCTATTACAATGATTAAATAAATCTGCTGTTCCTAAGTAAAATAAGAACAACTAAGTCTATGCTAAGTAATAATCTTTGCTCTGACTACATGTTCTCATCTAGCAGTTGGACTATTTCTCCCCCCCTTCTACTTAAAAAAATACAAACCTTTTTCTCTCACATTCCACGACATTCACCATTCATTTGTCACATGCACGAACAACCGTTTTTCTACGTGTCTTGGACAACCTTCTTTATGACACTTCCAGGCTGTTAACCAATTAAATCCAAGTGGATGTAACACACCTCTCCACCCATAATTCACATGAGATCTACAGGTATCCTATCTCATTCCCAATTAAGCGGTATGCTGTTTGGTCTTCTCCTGGGCCTCTCTGGACTTGCATCCTTATCTCTGTGTACCAGGCAAATCAACCCTGCAAAACAGGCTCATAACATTCCATTGCTTTTAAATTTATCTTACACAGAACCTAACAGACTCCATCTTTATATGGCTACAAATCCCAATTTCCTTGATTTTCTCACAGTATGTAATCATTAGCACCTTGAAATGGATGCTGAATCTAATGGGTAACCAGTGTAAGGTGGCCAGAGTAGGGAAAGTATGATGATATTTTTTCACCCCAGTTAGTAATTTGGCTGCCATGTTCTGAACCATTTGAAGTTTCCAAATCAATCACCATGTAGAGTGTATTACAGTAGTCTAATCTTGAGACTATGAGCACATGGACAAGTGTGGTGAGCACCCCAATATCAAGATAGGAGCGCAGCTAGGCAATCCACCAAAGATGTACAGTAAATGGGTAATGTGGATCACAGATGTTACCTGGGATTCCATGGCAACCGCTGGGTCAAGATGGACCCCCAAGCTGCAGACCATACTCTTTGTGGTGAGATTCACTCCCCCAAAAGAGAGGGAGCTTCCCAACCCATTGATGACAGGGGCGCCCACTCTCAGGACCTCTGTCTTGTCCTGGTTCAACCTCAGTCTATTCTCCTGCATCCATTGCAGAAGAGCCTCCATTCAGTGCTCCAGGGATGTAATGGCATCCACTGCTGATGGAAAAAAGGCGATGTAGAGCTGAGTGTCATTAGCATACTGATGACAAAAGGCACCACACTCCAGATAACACCGCCAAGCGGCCTCATATAGATGTTAAACAGCATTGGAGAGATGATCAAACCCTACAGGACCCCACAATTGAGGAACCATGGGGCTGATACATTCTTCCCAAGCTGGACTCTTTGAGAATGGTCTTTCAAGAAGGACCAGAGCCAGGCAAAAGTCAGACCACCAATCCCCAACTTGGAGAGCTTCCCCAGGAGGATACCGTGGTTGATGGTATCAAAGGTGCCTGAGATATCAAGGAGAATCAACAAAGACATTTTACCCGTATCAGGCTCCCTCAGCAGGGTGACTAATGCTGTTTCCATACCATGGTGTGGCCTGAAGCCCAACTGGAATTGATCCAGGGTGTTGGTTTCATCCAAAAATGGAAAGGATCCTAAAGGGAGGCACAGGAAGGAGGCAGAAATCAATCCAATATGACTTTACCACCACACAGTAATCCCACCCAGACAAGGAATGACTGAAGCAAGAAGAGCACTCTTCTCTCAGCTATAAACCCTTTTTACAAAATTAAAAGGTTCCTGGTCCTATTGGACATTCTGATTGGCTGATGACAGCATTTGTGATGCTATTGAATGAAAAAGTTTCTCAGACAATTTGACATACAAAGGGTGTGATGATTTGTGTTTTTATGTGATGCTAGAATGGGTTTTGTAGTCATAATATTGTCTTGACAGCATCCATCTTGATTTAAAGTCTGCTCTGTAGTAGGAAAGTTTTTCATGCTGTTTCAGAGAAGTTTCGCTCTCTGGTTATCTCGTTGCTAAGATGAGCAGAGAGCAGAGACTTTCGTAGTCAAAATAATTCTGCCACAAAACATGATAACAACTCTCAAGCTCTCATGAGAAAGTTAGGTGGGACAACAAGACCCAGGAGGGGGTGTTCCTTATGAAGAATTCTGGGAAGAAGAAGGAAGTTGGTAAGAAGTTGGAAAAAGATGGAGTTGGACTGAGAAAGGTCAGACACGTGCTTTTTCCCATAATGGATTATAACTTTGCTATGGACTATTTTTCTTACCATGGACTGATGGAAGTCAACTGGATTTCATCTAGCGTCAGCCTGATGACACATGAGATGGACTGTGTTATGTTTTTTATTAGTTAGCATAATTCCATTTCTTTATTTTTATAGCTGGAGTGGGAGGGGGTTGTGTTCCGTTTGTCTTGATATGAAAATGTACCTACTGAACTATTTTACCATCAACTGAAACCTTTTCTAAAGCAATTCTTTTCAATAAAGCAGTAATGATTTGATCTGCATGCATTGATTCTTGTACAGACTAGCTGAATGTCTAATTGGCTATGTGTGTTTGCTACCAAAGATATAGAGCCCAGATTAGCCTGAGTTTAAACTCATGGATTTGTCTGTCTGTGTGTGTTGCTTTCTTAATAAAGGAGATTGGCTTTTGAGGAAGAAGTGTTAGACAGGACCTTGCTGAGACCTAAGGGCTCTGCTCAGCAGTCAGAGGTTTGTCTGGACTTCGGACTCATCCCAGTCTCCGGCACCCCCGTAAATCTCTTTGGAGATAAGGGGCTGCTTACATGGTTGGCAGCGGTGACATGAAACACGGGCTTTGATTTATTGCGTTTACTTTTGCTTAAGTTGAAAGCAGCAAGCATCTCGATGCATGTGCTTTTCGCAGCTGGGAAATCCCAAGCCTTGGCAGAGGAATTTCTTCCACGCTGTTTACTTTGAAGAACTATAAATCAGCTAATTTGCATTTTTTTTTCAGCTAAGGGTCTTAAAGAAAGACTTAGCTTTCAAGCGAAGTCTGTTAAGGACTAATGCTTTGGTTATGTAATTGGGCTGTTTAATGAGTGGGCATTTTCATGCAAGTAAGCGGTCGCCCTTCTGAAGCTCCAGGGTAGGGCTGTTTTCTGCCAGAGTGTTTTATGGCTTTCCCCCCGCCCTAACGCTTAGGCTGCAGCGGCAGGAGAATTGAAAGGCTTTTTGGAGAGAAAGGATTTTTCTTTTTGGTAACCAGCTGCTGATTTGAACGCAGCTTGCATGGAGGAACAGTCTGAGGACCAGAGTTCTTTTAAATTACCTGGAAAGCAGTTTGTGACTCAGAGAACAATTAAAATTGGTGGATTACAAACAGGCAGAATACCAACTTTTCCTACAGAGGGTGACCTCCAAGCTTTACTTGAATCTTACACAGATACATCTTGGTCTAAATTGAGGCAAATGGAGCAGACAGAGGACATGGCAGGCACCAGCACTCCAGTAGGGAGGGGTGTGCCAGCCAGGGACATTCCTGATGAAACAGCAGGAGCGGCAGCAGCAGCAGCCGGTGCTGAGGGGCCTGATCCTAACAAGAGTCTATCACCAGTGGATAAGTTAACAATGATGTTTGCAGATTTTGTTGCTTGTCACACTCAATCCATTCATAATCAGAACATTGCTGATCAGTTATTGAAGCAGTACAGAGAGAAAAAGGTGGAGCATTTGGTTTATGAGCTGAAGGAAAAGGAGAAATTTAAGAACTCAATAGCCAGTGTTGATAGAAGCAATCTACCTTACTACCATGATGGCGATGATATCTTATCATTTTTATCTATATATGAACAAGCGTGTAGAGATCTTAGTATACCTGAGGCCTGGTACCTCAAGTTAATGCGTACGCAGTACTCTGGGCAACTTGCCAACATTGTAGCCAAATTGTTTGATGAAGAAACGGATTGGGATGTTTTTAAAGAGGTGGTAAAGAGAAAATTTGGTTTTACTTCGGAAATACTGAGGCAGAACTTTAGAAAACTGAAAAAGCAGCCTAATGAGTGTTATTCTGCACTAGCTGACAAGATAGAACATCTAGGTGATCAGTGGTTGAGCTCCTTGGGCATTAGTACCTTTGAGGATTTAAGAACTGTGTTGTACATGGAACATTTTCTTAATTTGGTGCCTTCAGAAATAAGGAGTACTTTGTTGGAGAGAGAATACAAAGACTTGCAAACCCTTGCTTTAAAAACTGATGAAATTCTCTCCTTTAAAATGCATGAACCAGCTGTTAGGGTAAAGACTGCACCAGTAGTCCCTAAGAGATAGAGTCAGCCTGAATTTAGAAAGCCTTTTTCTCAAGAGCCCAGGCAAAGTTCATTTGAGCAATGTAGGAGCCTAGCTCCTAGCCAGAGTAAAACGCCTCTTAAATGTTTTGAATGTGGTGGCTCTCATCTGCGACGAGATTGCCCAAGGTTGAATGTGCCAGCTGGCCAAGTTAAGGAGCCAGCTAGAAAAACACCTGTCCCAACTCCACGCAGATCTAAAACAGGCACTCCCAAGGTGGCGTATGTAAGTTCTGTGCCAGCTGGAACTCAGCAAGTGCCAGCTGCCAGTAATGCAGTTTCTGTGCCTCACCAGTCAAGCATTGTGCCTTCACAGAGTCAGGAAGGAGTTAACTTAACTGTAACCCCTTCGCAAGCCAGTGGAATGCAGGCAGCAGTAAACCACTATGTGCCTAGAGTTTTGGACTTACAAATTGCTGCAATTTCATCAGAACTTGTAAAAGAGACAACATCAGGAGAGAAATTTTCCATTATGGATCCTGATTGCATAGTACCAACTATACAAAGGGACTGGGCAACCCGCACATTTTCTGAGGTGGTTTTTCTTCACACACCTGGAGGTGATATGGCTTTAAGTGCTTTTCGTGACTCGGGTGCCGACATTTCTTCCATAAGCAGACATTTTCTGGACCCCAACTTGATTCTGAACAACCTGAGGTGTCCAGTAAAAACTTATGGGTCTAAAGAGACTGAGCAGAAGTAAGACGCTTTGGCATATGTAAAAGTAACTTACAAGAATTGGTCAGAGTCCAAACATATTTTAACTCATGAGGGAAAACCTGATTTTCTTCTTGGAAATGATCTTGCCTTTTTGGATCACATGCAAAGTCACAATGCAGCTTCAATGCAGGTAGTCACCCGTTCTCAAAGTAGGGAGATGCATGATCCTGAACTGGAGCAGGAATCCACTGAGGATAGCTCAGATGGAAACCTTATGCAACAGCAGCCTCTTGTGACTAAACCTGATAATGCAGCTACGACTGAAACTAAAATGGAGGATGTGACTGTAAGCAGCCCCTTATCTCCAAGAAGATTTATGGGGGTGCCGGAAATTGGGACGAGTACGAAAAACAGACAAACCTCTAACTGCTGAGCAGAGCCACTTAGATCTCAGCCAGGTTCTGTCTAAATTTTCTTCCTCAGAAAGCCAATCTCCTCATTAAGAAAGCATGACACACAGACAAATCCTTGAGCTATACTCAGAATAATCTGGCTCTGGAACTTAGGGTAGCAAACACACGTGGCCAATTAGACATTCAGCCCGTCTGTGCAAGAACTAACACCTGCAGTTTTAATCATTACTGCTTTATTGAAAAGAATTGCTTTAGAAAAGATTTCAGTTGATAGTAAAATAGTTTAGTAGGTACATTTTCATTCAATACCAACGGAACACTCCACTCCCCCCACTCCAGCTAAAAAAATAAAGAAATGAAACTATGCTAACTAATATCAAGGGTAACATAGTCCATCTCACGTGTCTTGGGTCTTCAAAGGCTGATGTTAGATGAAAACCAGTGCATGGTAGGAAAAATAGTCCATTAAGGGAAAAAGCACGTGTCTGCCCCTTTCTCAGGCAAACTCCATTTTTTTTTCTCTCTCTTCACTCTTCCTTCTTCTTCCCAGAATGCCTCCTGGGTCTTGTTGTCCCGCCTAACTTTCTCATGGAGCTTCAGTTGTTATCATTCATTGTGGCAGAATTATTTTGACTACGAAAGTCTCTGCTCTCTGCTCATCTTAGCAACGAGATAACCAGAGAGCGAAGCTTCTCTGAAACAGCATGTAAAACTTTCCTACTACAGAACAGACTTTAAATCAAAATGGATGCTATTGGGACAATCTTAGGACTACATATCCCATTCTAATACACATAAAAACACAAATCATCACATGCCCCCCCTGATTATCGTTAAAATCAGAGCAGCTAATCTGATCTAATTTTAAGAAATCAAGTAAAAGTAACTAATAAGTAATTCAAAGTAATTAACTGGTTATATCTCAAAATTCAACTACAGATTAACTATTACAATACTGAAACATAGCACACTGTTGAATACACTGTTTCAACGTTCAGGTTCATAAGAATCTTCACAGTACATTCTAGAAAGACCATCTGCCACAACATTCAATTTTCCAGGAATGTGTTGAACTTCAAAATCAAAATCTTGCAATGCTAGACTCCATCTCAACAATTTTTGGTTGTGAGATTTCATCTTCTGTAACCAAACTAAAGCTCTGTGATCTGTTTGGAGTGTAAACTTACGCCCCCATAGGTAAGGTCTAAGTAAATTGAGAGACCAAAATATAGAAAGAGCCTCTTTTTCAGGTACTGCGTAATTTCTCTCTCTATCCAAGAGTTTTCTAGAGAAGTATGAGATAGGGTAAAGGTTCCCATCTTCTCCTTGCTGTAACAAAACGGCTCCAAGTCCTAATTCAGAGGCATCTGTTTGTAAAATGAATGGTTTGTCAAAATCAGGGGATTTCAGTATAGGTGCATGCATAATCTTAGCTTTTAAAGCATCAAAGGCACCTTGACACTCTGGTGTCCATTTTACCTTGACAGGCTGTCTCTTCTTAGTGAGCTCTGTCAGAGGTGAAGCCAAATGACTGAAATCAGGAATAAATTTTCTGTAGTAGCCTACTAGGCCCAAAAACGAGCGTACCTGTTTCTTAGTTTTTGGAATAGGCCAATCATTAATAGATTGTACTTTAGCTTGCAAAGTCTGAATTTCTCCTTGCCCAATCAAATGACCTAAGTACATGACTCTTCCTTGCATCCATTGACATTTGCTGGCTTTGACTGTCAGTCCTGCTTGCTGAAGTCTGGACAAAACAGTTTCAATGTGAGACATGTGAGAATTAAAATCAGAACTGAAAATGGCAACATCATCAAGATAAGCACTTGCAAAAGGTAAACCTTGTAAAAGTTTGTCTATCATTTTTTGAAATGACGCACCAGCATTCTTCAAACCAAATGGCAATCTGCGGAAACGGAAAGTTCCCACGTGCGTGATGAAAGCGGTCTTATCTCGTGAATCTTCAGCCAAATCTAACTGCCAATAAGCATTCTTTAGATCGAGAATGCTGATAAACTTAGCCTTTGAAAGATGTTCAATTAAATCATCCATTCTAGGCAATGGGTATGGATCTGGAACAGTAACACTGTTTAACTTTCTGTAATCAACACAAAATCTTACTTCCTCGAGAATTTCACCCAAAGCATTACGTTTTGGCACCAGAACCACCGGAGAAGCCCAAGGGGAGAATGACGGTTCAATCACCCCCAAAGATAACATCTTTTGTATCTCTTGTTCAATCTGGATAGCGTGATTTCCAATTGCTCTATATGGGCTAGACTGTATGGGCTGGGCATGGTTCTCAGTAGTTATCACGTGACTGATCAAATCGGTGTAACCTGGTTTATCTGAAAACACATCTTGGTATTGTTCTAAAATTTGAAACAACCTTTCTTTCTGATCAACGGTACCTGTTAAAACAAGATTATCAGACCATGTACCTGCATCTTGCAATTCAGACAACATATCAATAGGTTCATTTGCAGCATGAAAATATTCAGCATGACATTGGAAAACCATTGCAGATCTATCTTTGTACAGTTTCAAACTATTGACATGGTAAAGAACAGGTTTCTTATTAGAATCCAACATTTTGACAAGATAATTGACATTTCCCAATTTTTGAACAATTTCACCTGGACCTTCCCAGACCACTTCTAACTTAGAAGGTCTGAGTGGGTTCAGAACAAGTACCAAATCACCCACAGAAAATTCCCTGTGTCTGGATCTCTTGTCGTGGAAGAACTTCTGACTTGCTTCAGCGTCCAACAAATTGTCTCTGGCCAACTCCTGGACAGCCAAGAGTTTCTCTTGAAGTTTTCTAACAAAATCAGCAACTGGCACAGTACTACTTTTAACCACACCTTCCCAATCGGATTTCAGGAAGTCCAATGGTCCTTGTAGATTTCTTCCAAACACCACCTCACTTGGAGAAAAGCCACCTAGTGAAGAATGAGCTGAGCTACGGTAAGCAAACAAAGCAAAAGGCAATAGCTCATCCCAAATGTTTCCATATTCTTGGGTCAAAGTTTTAATCATCCTAAGCAAAGTTTGTTGACCTCTTTCCACCATACCATGAGATTGAGGATGATGGGCCATGCTAAAACTGATGGTTATTCCACTTATCTCGCAGATCTTACGCATAAGTTCACTTGTAAAAGCTCCTGCTTGATCACAAATTATTTTGGATGGTACTCCAATACGCGAGCACAAGTCCACTATGATTCTAGCTATGGTGGTAGCTGTCAGGTTGCTAATAGCGTAAGCCTCGATCCACCTACTGGCAGAACAGATGAAAGAAATGATGTATTTCTTCTTAGATTTAGTAGGAACAAAAGGTCCTAGCACATCCATTTGCAAACACTGGAACACTTGGTCAGGAATTTCCATAATCTGCATTTCGGCCTTTACCTTGTCAGTTTGATGGCCTGTGCGTTGGCAATAGTCACAAGAACTGACATAGTCCTTTACAGTTTTTGAAATACCAGGCCAGTAAAAATGTTGAGAAATCCTCTTTAGGGTTTTTTGTATTCCCTGGTGCCCACTACTCGGATGGTCATGAGCCATTTCTAGTATTCTCAGTCTATATTCAGTAGGCACGACTAACTGTTGAACAGGTTGGGCATCCAAGTTGGATTTGGGGAAATATTCTCTGTACAAAAGTCCATTTTCTCCCCACAGGAAACTAACTTGCTGATGCGCAGGATGTTCAGCATAGTTGTCTGCTTGTGACCTCAAAGAAGCTAGAGAGGGATCATTGAGTTGCTTCAGCCTAAAGTCCTCTGATCCCTTAGGTATCACCTCCTCCATTTTAGTTTCAGTTGTAGCTGCATTATCAGGTTCGGTCACAAGAGGCTGCTGTTGGGTAAGGTCTCCATCTGAGCTATCCTCAGTGGATTCCTGCTCCCGTTCAGGATCATGCATCTCCCTACTTTGAGAACGTGTGACTACCGACATCGAAGTTGCATTTTGACTCTGCATGTGATCCAAAAAAGCAAGATCATTTCCAAGAAGAAAATCAGGTTTTCCCTCATGGGTTAAAATATGTTTTGCCCCTGACCAGGACTTATAGGAAATTTTGACATAAGCTAGAGGATTGAAACGCTGATCAGTCTCTATAGATCCATAAGTTTTTACTGGACACCTCAGGTTGTTCAAGATCAAGGTGGGGTCTAGAAAATGTTTGCTTATCGAAGAAATGTCGGCACCCGAGTCACGAAAAGCACTTAAAGCCACATCACCTCCAGGTGTGTGAAGAAAAACCACCTCAGAAAATGTGCGGGTTGCCCAGTCCCTTTGCGCAGTTGGTACTATGCAATCAGGATCCATAACAGAAAACCTCTCTCCTGATGCAGTCTCTTTTACAATTTCTGAGGAAATTGAAGCAATTTGTAAGTCCAAAACTCTAGGCACATATTGGTTTACTGCTGCCTGCATTCCACTGGCTTGCGAAGGGGTTACAGTTAGGTTAACTCCTTCCTGACTCTGTGAAGGCACAATGATTGACTGGTGAGGCATAGAAACTGCATTACTGGCAGCTGGCACTTGCTGAGTTCCTGCTGGCACAGAACTTACATACGCCATCTTGGGTGTGCCTGCTTTAGATCTGCGTGGAGCTGGCACAGGTGTTTTTCTAGCTGGCTCCTTAACTTGGCTAGCTGGCACATTCAACCTTGGGCAATCTCGTCGCAGATGAGAGCCACCACATTCAAAACATTTAAGAGGCGTTTTACTCTGACTAGGAGCTAGGCTCCTGCGTTGCTCAAATGAACTTTGCCTGGGCTCTTGAGGAAAAGACTTTCTAAATTCAGGCTGACTCTGTCTCTTAGGCGCTACTGGTGCAGTCTTTGCCCTAACAGGTAGGTCATCATGGTAGTAAGGTAGATTGCTTCTATCAACACCGGCTATTGAGTCCTCAAACTCCTCTTTTTCCTTCAGCTTATTAACCAAACGCTCCACCTCTTTCTCTCTGTACTGCTTCAATAACTCATCAGCAATGTTCTGATTATGAATAGTTTGAGTGTGACAAGCAACAAAATCAGCAAACATCATTGTTAACTTATCCACTGGTGAGAGACTCTTGTTAGGATCAGGGCCCTCAGCACCAGCTGCTGCTGCTGCTGCTGCTCCTGCTGTCCCATCAGAAATGTTTCTGACTGGCACTCCCTTCCTTACTGGAGTGCTGGCACTCGCCATTTCCTCTGCCTGATCCATCTGTTGCAACTTAGTCCAAGTCTGATCTGAATCAGATCCAAGTATATCCTGGACGTCCTGTACTGGGAGTTTAGCCATTATGTTTCCCTTTTGTAATTCCCTTCTCAGTTGTGAAGAACCATAAGTAATCCTTCGCTTAGCTCCACTTTGACTCAAGACGTCGTGCTCAAGAGCCTCCAAAAGCTCTTGGTGCCAGGGCTTCGTATCTGTACTAACCAAAGCAGCTTAGCAGATGCACCACCAATCTTAACTTTTCTCTGAGTCACAAACAGCTCTCCAGGCAACTCCAAAAATTCTTCTCCTGCTAAGTGTTGCTCCATACAAGCCGCAACTAACGCAAACGCCAAGCTGACCCAAAAGGAAAAATCTCTCCCTGCCCATGTAGCCGAAACTGTAGGGCGAGGTCAAAACCATAAAACACTCTGGCAGGAGACAGCCCTAAACTGGAGCTTCAGAAGGACGACCGTTTACTTGCATGAAAATGCCCACTCATTAAACAGTCCAATTACATAACCAAAGCATTAGTTCTTACAGACTTGGCTTAAAGCTAAGTCTTTTCATTAAGACCCTTAGCTTAAAAGAAAAAACAATTTGGCTAATTTATAGCTCTCCAAAGTAAATAGCGTGGAAGAAACCCCTTTGCCAAAGCTTGGAAGTTTCATCTGTGAAAAGCACATGCATCGAGATGCTTGCTGCTTTCAACTTAAGCCAAAGTAAACACAATAAATCAAAGCCCGTGTTTCATCCCACCGCTGCCACCTTGTAAGCAGCCCCTTATCTCCAAGAAGATTTATGGGGGTGCCGGAAATTGGGACGAGTACGAAAAACAGACAAACCTCTAACTGCTGAGCAGAGCCACTTAGATCTCAGCCAGGTTCTGTCTAAATTTTCTTCCTCAGAAAGCCAATCTCCTTATTAAGAAAGCATGACACACAGACACATCCTTGAGCTATACTCAGAATAATCTGGCTCTGGAACTTAGGGTAGAAAACACACGTGGCCAATTAGACATTCAGCCCGTCTGTGCAAGAACTAACACCTGCAGTTTAAATCATTACTGCTTTATTGAAAAAAATTGCTTTAGAAAAGATTTCAGTTGATAGTAAAATAGTTTAGTAGGTACATTTTCATTCAATACCAACGGAACACTCCACTCCCCCCACTCCAGCTAAAAAAATAAAGAAATGAAACTATGCTAACTAATATCAAGGGTAACATAGTCCATCTCACGTGTCTTGGGTCTTCAAAGGCTGATGTTAGATGAAAACCAGTGCATGGTAGGAAAAATAGTCCATTAAGGGAAAAAGCACGTGTCTGCCCCTTTCTCAGGCAAACTCCATTTTTTTCTCTCTCTTCACTCTTCCTTCTTCTTCCCAGAATGCCTCCTGGGTCTTGTTGTCCCGCCTAACTTTCTCATGGAGCTTCAGTTGTTATCATTCTTTGTGGCAGAATTATTTTGACTACGAAAGTCTCTGCTCTCTGCTCATCTTAGCAACGAGATAACCAGAGAGCGAAGCTTCTCTGAAACAGCATGTAAAACTTTCCTACTACAGAACAGACTTTAAATCAAAATGGATGCTATTGGGACAATCTTAGGACTACATATCCCATTCTAATACACATAAAAACACAAATCATCACAGTGACCCCAAAGGGATCAGCTGACTTTAGACTGAAACAACTTAATGATCCCACTCTAGCTGCTTTGAGGTCACAAGCAGACAACTATGCTTAACGTCCTGCGCATCAGCAAGTTGGTTTCCTGTGGGGAGAAAATGGACTTTTGTACAGAGAATATTTCCCCAAATCCAACTTGGATGCCCAACCTATTCAACAGTTAGTCGTGCCTACTGAATATAGACTGAGAATACTAGAAATGGCTCATGACCATTCGAGTAGTGGGCACCAGGGAATACAAAAAACCCTAAAGAGGATTTCTCAACATTTTTACTGGCCTGGTATTTCAAAAACTGTAAAGGACTATGTCAGTTCTTGTGACTATTGCCAACGCACAGGCCATCAGACCGACAAGGTAAAGGCCGAAATGCAGATTATGGAGATTCCTGACCAAGTGTTCCAGTGTTTGCAAATGGATGTGCTAGGACCTTTTGTTCCTACTAAATCTAAGAAGAAATACATCATTTCTTTCATCTGTTCAGCCAGTAGGTGGATCGAAGCCTATGGTATTAGCAACCTTACAGCTACCACCATAGCTAGAATCATAGTGGACTTGTGCTCACGTATTGGAGTACCATCCAAAATAAGTTGTGATCAAGCAGGAGCTTTTACAAGTGAACTTATACGTAAGATCTGCGAGATAAGTGGAATAACCATCAGTTTTAGCATGGCCCATCATCCTCAATCTCATGGTATGGTGGAAAGAGGTCAACAGACTTTGCTTAGGATGATTAAAATGTTGACCCAAGAATATGGAAACATTTGGGATGAACTTTTGCCTTTTGCTTTGTTTGCTTACCGTAGCTCAGCTCATTCTTCACTAGGTGGCTTTTCTCCAAGTGAGGTGGTGTTTGGAAGAAATCCACAAGGACCATTGGACTTCCTGAAATCCGATTGGGAAGGTGTGGTTAAAAGTAGTACTGTGCCAGTTGCTGATTTTGTCAGAAAACTTCAAGCGAAACTCTTGGCTGTCCAGGAGTTGGCCAGAGACAATTTGTTGGATGCTCAAGCAAGTCAGAAGTTCTTCCGTGACAAGAGATCCAGACACAGGGAATTTTCTGTGGGTGATTTGGTACTTGTTCTGAACCCACTCAGACCTTCTAAGTTAGAAGTCGTCTGGGAAGGTCCAGGTGAAATTGTTCAAAAATTGGGAAATGTCAATTATCTTGTCAAAATGTTGGATTCTAATAAGAAACCTGTTCTTTACCATGTCAATAGTTTGAAACTGTACAAAGATAGATCTGCAATGGTTTTTCAATGTCATGCTGAATATTTTCATGCTGCAAATGAACCTATTGATATGTTGTCTGAATTGCAAGATGCAGGTACATGGTCTGATAATCTTGTTTTAACAGGTACCGTTGATCAGAAAGAAAGGTTGTTTCAAATTTTAGAACAATACCAAGATGTGTTTTCAGATAAACCAGGTTACACCGATTTGATCAGTCACGTGATAACTACTGAGAACCATGCCCAGCCCATACAGTCTAGCCCATATAGAGCAATTGGTAATCACGCTATCCAGATTGAACAAGAGATACAAAAGATGTTATCTTTGGGGGTGATTGAACCGTCCTTCTCCCCTTGGGCTTCACCGGTGGTACTGGTGCCAAAACGTAACGCTCTGGGTGAAATTCTCGAGGAAGTAAGATTTTGTGTTGATTACAGAAAGTTAAACAGTGTTACTGTTCCAGATCCATACCCGTTGCCTAGAACGGATGATTTAATTGAACATCTTTCAAAGGCTAAGTTTATCAGCATTCTCGATCTGAAGAATGCTTATTGGCAGCTCGATTTGGCCGAAGATTCATGAGATAAGACCGCTTTCATCACGCACGTGGGAACTTTTCGTTTCCGACGATTGCCATTTGGTTTGAAGAATGCTGGTGCTTCATTTCAAAGGATGAAAGACAAACTTTTACAAGGTTTACCTTTTGCAAGTGCTTATCTTGATGATGTTGCTATTTTCAGTTCTGATTTTGATTCTCACATGTCTCACATTGAAACTGTTTTGTCCAGACTTCAGCAAGCAGGACTGACAGTCAAAGCCAGCAAATGTCAATGGATGCAGGGAAAAGTCATGTACTTAGGTCATTTGATAGGGAAAGCGAAATTCAGACTCTGCAAGCCAAAGTACAATCTATTAATGATTGGCCTATTCCAAAAACTAAGAAACAGGTACGCTCGTTTTTGGGCCTAGTTGGCTACTACAGAAAATTCATTCCTGATTTCAGTCATTTGGCTTCACCTCTGACAGAGCTCACTAAGAAGAGACAGCCTGTCAAGGTAAAATGGACACCAGAGTGTCAAGGTGCCTTTGATGCTGTAAAAGCTAAGATTATGGATGCACCTATACTGAAATCCCCTGATTTTGACAAACCATTCAGTTTACAGACAGATGCCTCTGAATTGGGCCTTGGTGCCGTATTGTTACAGCAAGGAGAGGATGGGAACCTTTATCCTATCTCATAATTCTCTAGAAAACTCTTGGAAAGAGAGAGAAATTACGCAGTACCTGAAAAAGAGGCTCTTTCTATATTTTGGTCTCTAAATTTACTTAGACCTTACCTATGGGGGTGTAAGTTTACCCTCCAAACAGATCACAGAGCTTTAGTTTGGTTGCAGAAGATGAAATCTCACAACCAGAAATTGTTGAGATGGAGTCTAGCATTGCAAGACTTTGATTTTGAAATTCAACACATTCCTGGAAAATTGAATGTTGTGGCAGATGGTCTTTCTAGAATGTACTGTGAAGATTCTTATGAACCTGAACGTTGAAACAGTGTATTCAACAGTGTGCTATGTTTCAGTATTGTTATAGTTAATCTGTAGTTGAATTTTGATATATAACCAGTTAGTTACTTTGAATTACTTTTTAGTTACTTATGCTTGATTTCTTAATATTAGATCAGATTAACTGCTCTGAATTTTAACAATAATCGGGGGGGCATGTGATGATTTGTGTTTTTATGTGATGCTAGAATGGGTTTTGTAGTCATAATATTGTCTTGACAGCATCCATCTTGATTTAAAGTCTGTTCTGTAGTAGGAAAGTTTTTCATGCTGTTTCAGAGAAGCTTCGCTCTCTGATTATCTCGTTGCTAAGATGAGTAGAGAGCAGAGACTTTCGTAGTCAAAATAATTCTGCCACAAAACATGATAACAACTCTCAAGCTCTCATGAGAAAGTTAGGTGGGACAACAAGACCCAGGAGGGGGTGTTCCTTATGAAGAATTCTGGGAAGAAGAAGGAAGTTGGTAAGAAGTTGGAAAAAGATGGAGTTGGACTGAGAAAGGTCAGACACGTGCTTTTTCCCATAATGGATTATAACTTTGCTATGGACTATTTTTCTTACCATGGACTGATGGAAGTCAACTGGATTTCATCTAGCGTCAGCCTGTGAAGACCTAAGACACGTGAGATGGACTGTGTTATGTTTTTTATTAGTTAGCATAATTCCATTTCTTTATTTTTATAGCTGGAGTGGGAGGGGGTTGTGTTCCGTTTGTCTTGATATGAAAATGTACCTACTGAACTATTTTATCATCAACTGAAACCTTTTCTAAAGCAATTCTTTTCAATAAAGCAGTAATGATTTGATCTGCATGCATTGGTTCTTGTACAGACTAGCTGAATGTCTAATTGGCTATGTGTGTTTGCTACCAAAGATATAGAGCCCAGATTAGCCTGAGTTTAAACTCATGGATTTGTCTGTGTGTGTGTGTTGCTTTCTTAATAAAGGAGATTGGCTTTAAGGAAGAAGTGTTAGACAGGACCTTGCTGAGACCTAAGGGCTCTGCTCAGCAGTCAGAGGTTTGTCTGGACTTCGGACTCATCCCAGTCTCCGGCACCCCTGTAAATCTCTTTGGAGATAAGGGGCTGCTTACAAAGGGCTCTAAAACATTTCACAAAATACAGAACAAGAAGCATGCAATGTTCATCTGGCATTCTTTTGTAAACATAAATCATACATGTTTCAGAGTCTTATGTTATAATGAAGATGTTGATCTAAGGTGTCCTAGCTTGTAGGCAAAGTCTTAAGTAACTGAATGTTTCTCCATACAAAAATACCATCAAAAATCCAGAGGACGTTCTGCCCTAACAGAATGTTTTTTTTTCCATGAGCATGGTTTAATATTATTATTTTGTACATATAACCATTCCACGATAAGAAATGGAACTTGAACTAATTTAAAATGACATTCATGTGAAAGCCATAATGTATATTCAAAAGTTCTAAAGAGTGATTCACATATGCAAATATTTCACTTGATTTCCTAGCACTTCACTACTTAATAGTGGTTTCCATAATTTAAAGCTAGACACATGTAGATCAATGTTACAAGCTGCCATCTTTCACTGAGGAACACACATGGGTTAACTGGCTGTCAGCCTTTTTTGCTTTCAGAGGAATAAAGGTCAGCTCAACCTGGCCTGCCACAAGTTTTTTAAATGAGTGTGGATAGCCTGTGTCCTTGTTTGTTTTTGTTTTTGTTTGTTTTTTGCTCTAAGCCCTCTCAGTCCCACTTAAAACCTATGGCATTTCCTGCCAAATAAATAAATTAAAATACACAGATCACTGAGATTCTTTAAAACTCAAAAAGAAAAGAAAGGTGTATTATTCATCCCCTATTCTGACCCTGGCTTCCTGGGTAAGAAAAAAGAGGCTGTTGGCCAATGTCACCTCTATTATACAGTCATTATTGTTTTTACAGGAGAGCAAGAAAGCTGGTTATAGGTTCGTCTTCCCTTGGGTCCGTTTTTCAAGGATAAAGTTGATATGGAACTCAGCTACACAGCTCAGAAGCATTTGACTTGACAGATCTAAGGTGACTGGGTTGAAATGGCTCTTCCCAGTGGGAAGAGAAATCAAAAGATTGCTTCGAGAAGATGCCACCTCAACAATCCAATCCCATAAGTAAAAAAAGAAAAAGAAATGAATCGATTTATGAATCATGCCTCTAGGAAAAAGACTTAATACAAATAATATTCTTTCTTTGCAAAATGCCTTCAGTCACATAACATGTTTCTAGTCTCCAGTTTTGTTTTCATAGGGGATCTGTAGAGTGAAACGTATAAATGAAAGAGGGTTTGAGGAAGTTGTTTGAGATAATGGCATCCTCAATGTTAATTGTCTATTCGAGGTATATTTCTCTTCCTGGAAGTTTTGATTAAAGGAATGTATACATTATAGTAAAGCTCTGTGAAATATTATCTAGTGTTCTTTATGTAAATATATGGATGGGAACTATCAACATGGGGAGGCACACCCCGCCATGCAGTGCAAAAAGCCACCTTTATTTTATTTCGCGTCCTCTTTCTCCTCCCTGCCCCATTAGCACTTCTCTGTATAGGAGCAGCTTTTCCCCCTCCTTCCCAGAGAAGTGGAAACCTGCCCTCAAGGAAAGACCCATTTATTATTGCTGTGGGCCATTCTGTTGTTATCGGTCTGACTGCTTTGATTAGCCAGGCCAGGCAAGGGTCAAGGTAGGAGGTGTTAGAGTAAGTTATCCTGAATAATACAGGAGTGATGTGGTACATTTATTGGATTTAGGGCTAGATTTGTTCAGGGTTTGCAAGGAGGCCTTAGAGCTGAAGTGGGGTGGTGGGGTGCCCAGGGCATACATTGTAGACCCGTGGCCATGGTGGGTAGTACAAAGCACAATAGGTTCAGGGGATTTCCAGGGGAAACACCCAGTGGGCGCAAGGCACCCTTCTTCTCAGAATTGCAGTAAAAGAAGTTCAGTGGAGGGGAGGGGGAAACAGGGGAAAAACAGGGGACCCCAAGGGGTGCTGTGCACTTAGGGTCTCAAGACCTGGGGGCGGCCTCCAGGTACTCCGGCACAGATGGCCAAAATAGTGTTGTGCTGTATGACAGCACACTTTTGGCATAGGAACTCACTTGGGAGAGGTCTGGATCGGTCAGTCAGGAGTGATGCTGGACCTGTTTTGCAGTACAGCAGGCCCCCTTAAGTTGTGACCTAGTTTAACCCAAAATATTGTGTCTTGTCATTCCGGGGTGGATGGGGAAAGCTCTGCTAACATCAAGTAAGTCCTTCCCCAGTTGTAAAGCAAATGCTAGTAATTTCGCAGCTTAGATAAGTGAACATCTGAATATTCAGATCTTTCCTAAGTGGCTAACTGTCTGAGAGTGTTTTTTCAAATTGGATTGTTGTGCTCTGTTGCTTTTAAATGTGTTTTTTAGCATTAATTTTATTTACCATTTTCAATAGAATACTTGTTTAATTCTTTTAAAATATTGTCGACATATTATTTTTAACTTGAGTCCTTTTAAGGAAAAAGGAGGGAAAATATTTTGATTAAATTAAATATTTTTAAATATATTTTAAAAATATTTTAATATCTCTTAATTTTATTTTTCAAATATTTTTCTTGTGTCTGCATTTTTGCAACCAGACACAAAATTTCCTTGCAAGCATGAATCTGATAAGCCTGTTTAAAAGTTAATAAGTTAGCTAAGAATTAGCTAATTAGGTCAAATATTCAGTTTGCTCCAAGTGTAGAGGTGATTTCCTTTCTGAAAAAGCATGTCAGGTGATTTCTAAGTTCATTTGGCAAGCTAAGAAAACAAGAATAAAACTTAAAGTTTTACAGGACTTAAAGAGGAGGAATGGGTCTGCCAAATGGCTTATTATACTATAAGGCTTCAGCATTGAGTTGGATAAAGGAATGGATTGTGTTGGAAGATCAAAGACTTTTAAAATTAGAAGGACATGATTTAAGACTAGGAAGGCATTCATATATACAGTACGGTAAGGTTAAAGAACAATTTTTTCTGATCATATAGTAAGGAAAGCATTATACCAGGTGTGGCAAAGATTTTGAGAGCAAATGTATAAAAAAATTCTGATCTGGGTAACACCACTTTACCCAACCCTAATTAATGACAGAAGTATGGAGATACACGTACAAAGAATTATTAATCAAATAGCAACAATTAAAAAAATACACAAGCGTTGAAAGAATTGGGTTTACAAATAGACTGGTGGACAATGTTAAAATTAGAATCAAGGTTTAAAAAAGATAAAGCAGTGGGCTCTTATGAAGGAAAGGTACAGGTGTATGATTTATGGATTTACACTACTGAGAAAAACATCCAGAAAATGTATACTTTTTTGTTAGAATATAATGTAGAAGATGAAAGGGTAAAAACTGTGATGATTAAATGGATGCAAAACTTCAGTTACACTATAGATATAGATGAATGGACTCGAATGTGGAACAAGAATTATAATGCCTCAAACCAATAAACTTAAGAGAAAATGTTTTAAAGATGTTTCATAGGTAGTATTATACACCTGTAAAATTAGCAAAAATGGCATCAGGGGTGAATAATTTATGTTGGAAGTGTTCTCTTCCAACAGACTTTTGGTCTAGATGGGAGGGATAGAAATCCAATAAATAAATAAATAAATTCTCAGCAACCAGGAACCTTTTTTTCATATGTGGTGGACTTGCAATAAAGCAACAAAATTTTGGAGACAGATAAAAGATATAGCACAAGAAATTATACACCAAGAAATAATGTTTAAACCATAAATGTTTTTATTGAATATAATTCCATAAATTGTTGATAAAAAATAAATATATGCTGTTGCACATATTTACAGTAGCAAGGCTGATCTGGGCCCAGAGGTGGAAAATGCAAAAAATACCGAAGAAAAAAGATTTACTTAAAAAGTTATTAGATATTGCTGAAATTGATAGCTTATAAGAGACACTACGTGAGAACTCAAGAATATATATTAAGGAAAGTTGGAAAATGTTTTACGACTGGGCCCAGAAACAGTTATGAGTAGAGAATGTATTAGATTATCACATCACAGTCATGGAGTCAAAAGCTTTTTAGATATTGTACGAAAGTTAATACACCCCATTTATGTTTTGTGTTTTTTTTAATCCTGTTGTTTTCCTTCCCTTGTTGTTGTATAGTTGTTTGGTAATAGTTAATAAAATAAAATTAACCAAAAATAAAAAATCATGTCAGGAGACTGGTTTCAGAAAAACTGAGTGAATGTTTACTGAAGGTGCTAGAACAAAACACTACTCCTATCTGTTTTTCAAAGGTAAGGGGAAATGCTCTGAACATGCCTTACAAAATTGTATGCTTGTTCCTTGAAGATTCGCGCCAAATGTTCTCCTTTCTGGAGGGGTGACAATTAGAAATGGGGGTATTCATATTCAAATATGAATATCCGTGCACAGGTGGCCTTAATGAGGGTCCAGCCGCATAGGGCCTGACAGTCCACTCACCAATCTGTACGGTGTGAGTCTACAAATGGCTCTGCAGTGAGTGATCCGCTCACCACTCTTGGCAGAAGGACGAGCCTCACTGCAAGGTTGAAAAGTGGCAAGCGGATCACATGCTGCAGAGCCATTAATAGAATTGCGCCATCCACATCAGATTGGTGAATGGACCCTCATTAAAGCTACCTGTTGCATACAAATACCCCCATTTCTAGTGACAATCTTTAAAGCAATTTTAAAAAATTAAACTAAATACTAGAAAAAAGTAGAACACTTAACACAACACCATATCTGAAGATATAACCAATTTCCCCTCTATTTACATAGCCCCATCCACCTTCCAAAACTGCATTGATTCTTGCAAATCCTTCCTTTTTATTAACACAAAGCTGATAAAATCTGCTCAAATATCAATACAAATATTATTAATTCCAGCCTTCTTTAATTTTTTTATTCCCTATCTTTATAGTTCATCATGAAATATTTTAAGTCACCTTTTTTACTGTTTTACAAAAACCTCTTTTGACTCTGTTTCTGTGTAATGCAACTCCCCAAATATCTCCCTCCCTCCATGTGTACAATGTTTCATTTTGCAAAGATCTTGCTGGGAAATCTGTACTATGCTCAGTGTTATGACAAAGTGGCTGTTTTCCTCTTTTGAAATGCCATTTTTGAGGATCAATATTTCAGATCCTGTAGCCTGGATTCTTTCCAAATCAAAAACAAATATATGAGGCCAACCATTTTGTTTCACAAAAAGCAAGATTGTTTTTTTTTTCACTTTATTCCATCGATTTTAAATCTGGAACTGCTAAGGTTGCCTGTTTCTGAACAAGGATGTGAAACAATTTTACATTTAAAAGATTCATAACTAGAAAACCCTTTGCGCAAAATCCCCAAATTTGCCACAGAGAAGACAGTTTGCAAGAAGTATGCAAAACATAGTGTTGATCTGAAGCCAAGTCTCAAGGATATAATTTTCTGTTTGGATTTCCCAATTTTTAAAAATTTCCTTGTAGAGTGTTGATTTGCTGTATTGCACAATATCATGGGGCATTCTTAATCAGCTATAATTTTACTCCTTTATGATTGTTTTAGAGCTGTGTCTGCCAATTTCATGTAAGTCATAGCAGTGGATTGAAAGACAGCACATAGGTGTCAAAGTCCAAGATACCACAAGCAGCCACTCACCATGGATAAGGGCACTAGGGCCCAGTCCACCATGCAGAGCATCAAGTCAAAAGACAGTGACTGTGCCATGACCAAACAGAGGTGGGAGCATCAACAGGCAGGGAGCCAGGTTGCAGGACCAGGAGCATGGAACCAGAACAAGACACCAAGAGATGAGCAGAAGCAAGTAGGGACCAAGGCAGGAACAGGAGCATTGGAGTCCAGATGCAAGAGGCAGGCATAGAGGCCAAGACAAAAACAGCAGCAGTAAGACACGGCATGGCCAAAGACCTTTCATGCTGAGGCAAGTTCTGGGATGGAGAACCACTCTTTAAATAGGCCTTCCCTCCAGGTTTCCAGGTGAGCCTCATGAGAGGCCCAGCAGCTGCTACACAGGCCAGGGCCTGAGCTTGCAAACACCAGGCCATTCCTGGGTCAGTATGGCCCTGATCCTGCAGCCAGGGTGGTGTGGGCCAGATCCAGACAACAGGTCTAGATTCTCATGCACATTACATTGCCGCTTTCTGAATAAGGGTTAGTTTTGCATCCACATGCTACAGCTTTCAACTCCTGTTTGATTATTTATTTATTTATTTATTTATTTATTTATTGGATTTATATACCGCCCCATAGCGCTACAAGCACTCTCCGGGCGGTTTACAATTTTAATTATAAAGGCTACACATTGCCCCCCCCAGCAAGCTGGGTACTCATTTTACCGACCTCGGAAGGATGGAAGGCTGAGTCAACCTTGAGCCGGCTACCTGGGATTTGAACCCCAGGTCGTGAGCACAGTTTTAGCTGCAGTACAGCGTTTTAACCACTGCGCCACGAGGCTCTTATTATTTCCCAAGTTTCTGACAATGCAATAGCCTGTTAAGTGCATTGGCCAGAATCTTATTTGATTTCAAAGCACAAAATTGTCTCATTTGTATTTGGCTGCACTTTTCTAGCAGCTTGTGTCTGATGCTATTCATTTCTCTTTTGCCCCATTGCTTTCAATGAGTTGATCTTTGACTGGATTTTCAGGATGAAGTATTATAAACTCTTAAAATTGATATTTGGGGAGGATTACAGATGAGATTCTAATGAAATATGATCCCAAACTCAATGCTGTTCAAGGATGGGATGAAGCAGAGTTTTTAAAGAAATATTTCAGAAACCATTGAACAATGAGATGGTATGCATGTCCACTTGAAAGTAAGCTCCACTAATTTTTCTTAGATGTCCTTCTGTGAAGTGTGTATATGCACTCTCGATTTTTCCAAATATATGTTTTCTTTTTTGACCACTCTATAAACTTTCTCTAAAAAGGAATGGATTAAAAGAAAAAAGTATATTGAAAGAGCTATTTAAAATTTGCACAAGCTGTTGAACTGGTGGTTCATATCAGTTTGTTTTTGAGCCAAACAGGTGTTTGGCACACCCCAGCTCTGCCTCCTCTGGCAGTTTCCAACTCAAAGGCAGATTCTGGAGAAGAAAGGGTAGGGAAGCTGAGGCACTGCCTTTGAGTGGGCACCCACAAGTGGAAGCAGGGCGGGGAAGCATGAACACCAGTTCAAAAAACAACTAGCATGAACACCAGCCCAAAATAACAACTAACACAAACTTCTGGTTGGGTGGTTCACACCCATATCTATTTAAAATTAAATTGTGTGTGTAGAAGATAGAACATTAACAGATCTGATTGTAGCTTCTCCATGTCATCTCCATAGGATAGTGTCATGGAGTCCTTTGTGTCCTGTTGGCCCTGGGTTTCCCATCTGTCTTTGTGAACCAGCCAACTATTAGGCTTGGCAATATTTTGAAGGCTAGCTCAAGTTGAGAAAGATCTGCTCCATAATTGCTTGGCTAGAGTTTCAGCATAAGTATTCATTATCTGAACGTAAAGAAAAGAAATCAACAAAATTGCTGCTACGTTGCATTTAATTTAACTACCTGATGTTGGAAAATGTGAAAAATGACAATGAGAAGCATAGAGTGTAATAATATCTGATATGCTTCAAATATGAATGTACTTGAAAGGAGAGGAGTCCAAACATTGTAGCTGGCTTTTGCAGCACTGTGTGCTACACAAAGAAAAATCAGAATATATGTAGGAGGCTACTTTGTCCTAATGGAGAAGCAAATGCGACACTATAACTGATATCCTATAACTGTGAGTCACAGTCAGAGCCAGCCCATTGAACCAGTAGGGATTTGGTAAATCAACACCTAGGGTATGTAACATCCATTTATGCAATGGGTCTAAGCTAGCTGAAACATAATACTGGTTTTCATCTTATATATCTCTTCTGAACCAAGTTAAAATACTGTTTGTTCTTCAGTTAGATGATAAATGCTTGCAATACATTGCTTAAGTGTGTGCACTGTTCCTGCTATGAAGAACAATGAGTGGCAAATCTGATGTAAGTGATCAGCTAACAATGACCCTTCGACCCACCTTCTATTCCACCAGACCAAAAGAGCACCAACCACTACTGGATTTGAGAAAATCCAGGCAGATTTGAATGTCAGAGCTGCATCCAAAGTGAAAAATAAACATCAGTTACACAAATACAGTGGTGCCTCGAATAGCGAGCGCTTCAATTTGTGATGAAGTGTATTTTTCTAATTAGAGATGGGTTATGTAGTCATGTCTTAACCATAGAGGAATCCATTTTGAGTCTGACACAGGCTAAGTTCTGGAAAATTACTAGTAGCTATTTTCAGCTTTTCTTATCGCTGCAGCTGGAGAGAAAAACACGGCAGAGTCAAAATATCTCTAACCTGAATGATAAACAATTCTTTGGTGTTGGTGGGAAAGTAAGGCGTGCCCTATGCTAATTCTTGCCTTCGTGATTGGTTGAATATGTCAGGAGGGGGCAGGTTGGAGAAATTTACAAGAGGTTGGAAAAAGTAACTCGGAGAGGGAGAAGAGAGTTTTGGGATTCTGAAAACATGGCGTTGCATTTCTTTGATCCAAGCGAAGGAACCTAATTCAACAATATGGACTGCGTAAGAATATCGTTTGTTTACCTTAGTTTATAGTTTAGTTTTTGTTTTGTTTAATAGTTAATTTTTATAGAAGGTGCTGAACCGTTATGCTGTTGCTTAGAAATGAAACTGTAGAGAAATGTTTTCTTTGTTCACTTAAATAAACTTATGTTGTTTAATAATTGGCCTTTCTAGTCCTTTGAACAGAACAGTTTCCCTATAGATAATTAATTTGGCTTACGTTACTAAAATTGAGTCATTAAACAGTAAAGATGCGGTATTAAGTGGTTTCTTTTTAATAAAATTGAAACAGACTTTAAATGCAGGCTGCCAAGAGTTCATGTCCCGGGAACTGTGTTGACTCAAGCAGTTAGCTCCGAACGGGGGTGAAGGGAGCCTGGATTTTCCTGTTTCGTGGTTTTTGATCTCATTTATGGGACCAATAACTCACATGGTGGCACGGTGTTACGATCCACGGGCCTGATTTGCAACCTGATTTCAGTAGTGTTACGCCCGGGCTTTCTCTTTGCACACAGTTTGCTTTGGATTTATCCAGATGCTGTGGTAAATTGAAGCTGAGGGTCAGGCACGGACTGCTTTCAGTTTGAAACAAGGCAGCAACACAGCATGGGTTGTCCTGCTAACTGTTTAAATATTTTTTTTCTCTGCTCTATTTCTTTTCAACTGAAGCCCTGGCTGAAAAGGGTCAGTTGTGGGGGCGGATTCTGTTAAAGGACTAGGTGTAAATTTCTAAAGTAAGCTTTTTCGTTGCTAGGCACAGCTAAGGCACAGCACCTTATCAGGGTTTTCAGGGCAGTTTTATGGCTGGCGGTAATTGATTGCCGAAACAGTGGGAGGTTTACAGCTCAGCGGCTGCAAGCAGTCAGCATGGCTCAGCATGTTACTGAGAGGAGAACTGGCCGGAGGAAAACATCCAGCGAATTGAGGTTGCTGATGGAGGAATCGGAGGGGGAACAATCAATTGTGGAAGATTCGGTTGAAGAATTCCAATTGGATTTACAGATGGCTGGGTACCCCCAGGAGTTTGACACACTGCCTATTCCAAGCCGGAGAAATTCCAGAGGGCGAGCGGAGGAGCAACATCCCCGACCTACAGAGGAAGCCGTTGGTGAGAATCTGTCTGGTGCGGGGGGGCGAAATCCACCCACACCGATGCCAGCGTCTGAGGAATTAACCCAGCTGGTTGCAGATCTAGTGAGGTCCCAAAAGGAGTTTGTTAACACTTTGAATCAGGCTGAGAAAGTGAAGAATAAGTGCAGAGAGCAAAAAGTGCAAGAGCTGCAGGAAAAGAGAAAGGCTAAACAGGCAATTAAAGACTCTATAGCCAGTGTGGATAGGGGAAGTCTACCTAGATACCAGGAGGGCGATTGTGTGTTGAGCTTCCTTAAGAATTTCGAGCAATCTTGCCAAGATTTGGAGATACCTAGAGATTGGTACATCAAATTACTTCGTTCACAAATTTCTGGTCAACTAGCCACAATAATAGCCAAAGTGGCTGAGGAAGATTATGATTGGTCTGAATTAGTTTGGGTTATTAAACAGCGATTTGGTTATACAAAAGAGCTATTGAGGCAGAATTTTAGGAAAATCAAAAAACTGCCTAATGAGAGTTATGCAGCTTTAGCTGACAGGCTGGAATTTTTAGGAGACCAATGGCTGGACTCTTTGAAAATCAGATCTGTAGCAGATATGAGGAAGGCATTATTCATGGAGCAATTTATGAACTTGGTCCCTTTAGAGTTGAGGAGTTCATTACTAGAGAAAGAATTTAAAGACCTCCAATCCCTTGCGCTGAGGACTGACGAATTGTTATCGTTTAGAAAGCCTGAACCAGCACCTAGAGCCAGAGCAGAGGCGCCTAGAGCAGAGGCACCTAAGAGACAAAGCCAGCCTGATTTTAAAAAGCCTTACCATCAAGAGTATAGGCAGACTTCAACTGATCAGCGCAGGAGTTTAGCTCCAAATCAAAGCAGACCCACTTTTGCTTGTTTTAAATGCGGTGGCCCTCATCTACAAAAGGACTGTGGACTATCTCAAGGACCCCCTAGCCAAGCTAGGAAGTCAGATGTTAGGACACCGGTACCAGCGCCACGCAAATCCAAGGGAGGCACACCCAAAGTATCTCTGGTAAGCCCTAACACCCCAGAGAGTCAACAAGTACCAACTCAAAGCCAGTCTGTCATGGGCACAGTGCCTAGACAGAATCAACCCAGTGGGAGTACTACCGCTTCACTAGCCAGTGATAGACAGGCAGCGGTAAATTACTATGTGCCTCAAATATTAGATGTTCGTGGAGGAAAACAAGCAGGAGCTATAAGACAGTCTCCACAGGGGAAAAAGTATACCCTGATGGACCCGGGTTGCGTGATCCCTGAGTCTCAGAAAGAATGGGCTATGAAGACTTATTCTGCGGAGGTGATTTTGTATACTGATAAGGAACAGGTGGTTCTGAATGCTTACAGTGATTCTGGTGCTGAACTTTCTTCCATATCCCGAAAATTTTTGCACCCAGAACTGATTTTGGACAATTTAAGGTTACCCATTAGGACCTATGGTTCAGGAGAGGCGGGAGAACAACATATTCCTCTCGCGTTTGTGGAATTATCGTTCAAAAATTGGCGTGGTACTAAACTTTGCCTCACTCATGAGGGGAAACCTGACTTCTTGCTGGGAAATGACCTCACCTATTTGAATTTTAAGCAGAGTCAAGAAGGTCCTGCTGTTAAAGTGGTCACCCGTTCCCAAACCCAAAAAGCAGAGACTGGGAGTGTTTCTGATGAAGCTGTCCCTACTACAAACTTAGACCAGCAGCAACATCTAGTGGCAGAACAAGATAATGCAGCTAATACAGAAGTGGAAATAGAGGAATCAGTGCCTATGGGGTCAGCTGAGTTTAAAGTGAAGCAAATGACTGATCCCTCACTAGCTTCCTTGAGAGCACAAGCAGATGACTATGCTCAAAACCCAATAACACAGCAAGTTAACTTTGTGTGGGGCCAGAATGGACTTTTGTATAGAGAATATCATCCCAAATCACACTTGAACATGCAACCCACACAACAGCTGGTAGTACCACAGGAATACAGACTGAGGATTCTTGAATTAGCTCATGACAATCCATCTAGTGGTCACCAAGGTGTGCAAAAAACTTTAAAAAGAATTTCTCAGCATTTTTATTGGCCTGGTATTAACAAAAATGTGAAGGACTATGTCAGTTCATGTGACTATTGCCAAAGAACAGGTTATCAGACCGATAAAACGAAGTCTGAAATGCTCTTAATGGAAATACCTGATCAAGTTTTCCAATGTTTGCAAATGGATGTCATGGGACCTTTTGTTCCAACTAAGTCTAAGAAGAAATACATCATCTCTTTCATCTGCCAAGCTAGTCGTTGGATCGAGGCCTATGCGTTGAGTAATCTAAGAGTTTCCACCATCGCACGCATCATCATAGACTTGTGCTCACGTATTGGAGTACCATCTCAGATAATTTGTGATCAGGCGGGGGCGTTTCGTAGCTCCTTAATGGACAAAATTTGTGAACTTAGTGGAATAGAAATAAAATTTAGCTCCGCCTATCATCCTGAAAGTCATGGGTTAATTGAGAGAGGTCAACAAACCTTACTGAGGATGATCAAGACCATGGTACAGGTGTATGGTAACATTTGGGACGATCTGTTACCATTTGTTTTATTTGCTTATCGAAGTTCTGCTCACACTTCTCTTGGTGGTTTCTCTCCAAGTGAAGTGGTATTTGGGAGGAATCTACAAGGACCTTTGGATTTCCTGAAATCTGATTGGGAAGGGGTGGTGAAAAGCAGCACAGTTCCAGTCGCTGATTTTGTCAGAAATCTGCAAGAAAAACTGTTAGCTGTGCAAGAATTGGCTAAAGACAATTTGCTAAATGCTCAATCAACCCAGAAGCTCTACCATGACAGACATTCCAGACACAGGGAATTTGATGTGGGAGATTTGGTTCTTGTTTTAAACCCCCTCAGACCTTCTAAATTAGAAGTTGGCTGGGAAGGTCCAGGGGAAGTGGTACAGAAACTGGGGAATAACAATTATTTAGTAAAAATGTTGAATTCTGAGAAAAAGCCTGTAAGTTACCATGTCAATAGGTTGAAATTGTATAAAGACAGAACTGCAATGGTTTTGCAATATAAGGTCGCTTGTTATCAGTCTGAATATGAGCCTGTAGATATGCTAGCTGAATTAGAAGATGCTGGTGATTGGTCTGACAACCTTGTTTTGGCAGGTACCTCACTCCAGAAGGGAAAGCTGTACCAAATCTTAGAAAAATATCAAGATGTTTTTTCAGATAAGCCAGGTTACACAAATTTGGTCAGTCATGAAATTATCACTACCGATAATCAGCCAATTCGGTCTAGTCCATACAGAGCAGTTGGTGATCATGCTCTACGGATTGAACAAGAGATACAAAAGATGTTATCTCTGGATGTAATTGAGGAGTCATCATCCCCATACACATCTCCAGTGGTTCTGGTTTCGAAAAAAGATTCTACTGGCAAGATTCTTGATGAGATAAGGTTCTGTGTTGATTACAGGAAGTTAAACAGTGTTACTGTTTCAGATCCTTATCCATTGCCTAGAATGGATCATTTAATTGAAAAATTGGCCAAGGCAAATTTTATCAGCATAATTGACTTAAAGAATGCTTATTGGCAGCTGGATTTAGCAGAAAATTCACGAGATAAGACCGCTTTTATCACTCATGTAGGCACTTTTAGATTCAAAAGGCTACCATTTGGATTGAAAAACGCAGGAGCATCATTTCAGAGAATGATAGATAAAGTTTTAAAAGGTCTACCTTTTGCTAGTGCTTATCTTGATGATGTTGCTATTTTCAGTTCTGATTTTGACTCTCATATGTCTCATGTTGAAACTGTGTTGTCTAGAATTCATCAAGCTGGTCTTACTGTCAAAGCTAGTAAATGTCAATGGATGAAAGGGAAAGTCACATATTTGGGTCATTTGGTTGGTCAAGGTGAAATTCATACTCTGCAAGCCAAAGTTCAAGCTATCAATGATTGGCCTATTCCAAAAACCAAGAAACAAGTGCGTTCATT
Organism: Pogona vitticeps; assembly: GCF_051106095.1. Lineage (NCBI taxonomy): Eukaryota > Metazoa > Chordata > Lepidosauria > Squamata > Agamidae > Pogona > Pogona vitticeps. The sequence goes on from NC_135785.1 coordinate 133,383,107, forward strand.
TTTAGGTGTAGTTGGCTATTACAGGAAATTCATCCCTGATTTCAGTGAATTGGCTACACCTCTGACAGAGCTAACTAAGAAGAGACAGCCTGTCAAAGTTAATTGGACCCCCGAGTGCCAAGGGGCTTTTGAGGCCTTAAAAGCGAAGATTATTCATGCCCCTATACTGAAATCACCTGATTTTGATAAGCCTTTCATTTTGCAAACCGATGCTTCAGAATTTGGATTAGGAGCTATTTTCTTACAGCAAGGGGAGGATGGGAATCTATATCCTATCTCATACTTCTCTAGAAAGCTCTTAGAAAGAGAGAGACATTACGCAATCCTTGAAAAAGAGGCTCTTTCTATATATTGGTCTCTTACTCTTTTAAGACCTTATCTATGGGGGCGTAAATTTACACTCCAAACTGATCATAGAGCCTTAGTCTGGTTACAAAAGATGAAGTCTCAGAACCAAAAATTGTTAAGATGGAGTTTAGCATTACAGGATTTTGATTTTGAAGTTCAACATATACCTGGAAAGCTAAATGTGGTGGCAGATGGACTTTCCAGGATGTACTGTGAAGATCCAGATGTTCCTGACCGCTAAAGAAGATGGAAGACGGTTGGAATAGTTACTGTGGCTAATAAACTAACATGCTTGTTTCCTTTTTGTATATCTGAATGGTGTGCCAAAAGATTGTATTGCTGTTATTGTTTGTTATAATCCATATATAATCATTTATTTTTAGTTGTTTTATCAATTTACTTCAAATTAGCTCAGAATAACTGTTCTGAATTTAGAAGAAATTTAGCGGGGGTGTGTGATGAAGTGTATTTTTCTAATTAGAGATGGGTTATGTAGTCATGTCTTAACCATAGAGGAATCCATTTTGAGTCTGACACAGGCTAAGTTCTGGAAAATTACTAGTAGCTATTTTCAGCTTTTCTTATCGCTGCAGCTGGAGAGAAAAACACGGCAGAGTCAAAATATCTCTAACCTGAATGATAAACAATTCTTTGGTGTTGGTGGGAAAGTAAGGCGTGCCCTATGCTAATTCTTGCCTTCGTGATTGGTTGAATATGTCAGGAGGGGGCAGGTTGGAGAAATTTACAAGAGGTTGGAAAAAGTAACTCGGAGAGGGAGAAGAGAGTTTTGGGATTCTGAAAACATGGCGTTGCATTTCTTTGATCCAAGCGAAGGAACCTAATTCAACAATATGGACTGCGTAAGAATATCGTTTGTTTACCTTAGTTTATAGTTTAGTTTTTGTTTTGTTTAATAGTTAATTTTTATAGAAGGTGCTGAACCGTTATGCTGTTGCTTAGAAATGAAACTGTAGAGAAATGTTTTCTTTGTTCACTTAAATAAACTTATGTTGTTTAATAATTGGCCTTTCTAGTCCTTTGAACAGAACAGTTTCCCTATAGATAATTAATTTGGCTTACGTTACTAAAATTGAGTCATTAAACAGTAAAGATGCGGTATTAAGTGGTTTCTTTTTAATAAAATTGAAACAGACTTTAAATGCAGGCTGCCAAGAGTTCATGTCCCGGGAACTGTGTTGACTCAAGCAGTTAGCTCCGAACGGGGGTGAAGGGAGCCTGGATTTTCCTGTTTCGTGGTTTTTGATTTCATTTATGGGACCAATAACTCACACAATTAACGAAGAAATCAAATAATGATGTGTTTTTCAGGGCATTTTTGCATTTCTATTAGCGATGGCCCCTATGGGCGATTTTCGGTTAGCGGTGGTTGGGGCGGTGACAGCGGCGGGGGAAGGGAAAGGGCCCTGGCGTGGCCGTTCGCCTGGCTCCCCTTCTCCTGCTCCACCTCCTCCAAGGAGGAGGTGGTGGGCGCTCAGCCCTGGGCCAGTGGCAAGTGGTGCTTCGGCCGGCTTGCTCCTCCTGGGGTGGTGGCGGCGGTGGCGGCGGGGGAAGGGAAAGGGCCCTGGCGTGGCCGTTTGCCTGGCTACCCTTCTCCCGCTCCACCTCCTCCTCTTCCTCCAAGGAAGAGGAGGCGGGCACCAGGCTCCTCGTGGTGGCGCTGGGGATCAAGGGAGGAGATGGACAAAGGGACCCGCCGGGCGGCCCCCCGGCAGGCAGGGACGGGCGGGCGGGCGCGACACTCCTTCTGGGCTGGCTGGCTTCCTCCTCCTTCCTTGCTCCTGCGCTGGCTGGCTTTGTTCTTATTTTTTAATTTTTGTTCCCCCATTGAGATGCATTGAATAGGTTTCAATGCCTTTCAATGGGGGAACCGCGTTTTGATTAGCGATGTTTCCCATTGAGATTTTTTAATAGCGACGACAATTCGTTCCTATTGGAACGGATTAGCTGGCTTTCAATGCATTTCAATGGGAAACTGCGTTTTGAATAGCGAAGAAATCAAATAGCGATGTTTTTTGCGAAACGCATTAACATCGCTATTCGAGGCACCACTGTATCATGTTTCTCTGTCCATTTGGTATTTCATTCATGAGCTGCAATTTCTAATATATTGTCAAATATTCTTGTGGCTAAGAGGAGATGATTTTGGAAGATATTGTTGGAAGGGCACTTTGTAGGAAAGGAAGTTCATAGGTTTACAACTCTTCTGCTCTTTTAATTTGGAGGTCACACATAATTTGATAAGGTTTTGCAGGGTTTAATTTAAGGAAAAAATGCTAGCTTCGCAACAATGTTAATATATAAATGTGAGTTTATCAATGAGAGTACAAGGAACAGAATTAAAAACTGCATCCATTTATCATCCAGATGTAGGAGGCTGTCATGTGATAGACTCCTTACTGTCTCTGGTGAACAAATTAGATGTGACATTTCAAGCCGTTTAGTTTTGGGATTATTTGTAGTTGTGTTAGGATGCAGGGGATTGCTTCCCTAGTGTGATGTGTGTGATGATTTGTGTTTTTATGTGTATTAGAATGGGATATGTAGTCCTAAGATTGTCCCAATAGCATCCATCTTGATTTAAAGTCTGTTCTGTAGTAGGAAAGTTTTTCATGCTGTTTCAGAGAAGCTTCGCTCTCTGATTATCTCGTTGCTAAGATGAGTAGAGAGCAGAGACTTTCGTAGTCAAAATAATTCTGCCACAAAACTTGATAACAACTCTCAAGCTCTCATGAGAAAGTTAGGCGGGACAACAAGACCCAGGAGGGGGTGTTCCTTATGAAGAATTCTGGGAAGAAGAAGGAAGTTGGTAAGGAGTTGGAAAAAGATGGAGTTGGACTGAGAAAGGTCAGACATGTGCTTTTTCCCATAATGGATTATAACTTTGCTATGAACTGTTTTTCCTACCATGGACTGATGGAAGTCAACTGGATTTCATCTAGTGTCAGCCTGTGAAGACCCAAGACACGTGAGATGGACTGTGTTATGCTTTTTATTAGTTAGCATAATTCTATTTCTTTATTTTTATAGCTGGAGTGGGGAGGGGAGTATTCCGTTTGTCTTGATATGAAAATGTACCTACTGAACTATTTTATCATCCACTGAAACCTTTTCTAAAGCAATTCTTTTCAATAAAGCAGTAATGATTTGATCTGCATGCATTGGTTCTTGTACAGACTAGCTGAATGTCTAATTGGCCATGTGTGTTTGCTACCAAAGATTTAGAGCCAGATTATTCTGAGTATAACTCATGGATTTGTCTGTGTGTGTTGCTTTCTTAATAAAGGAGATTGGCTTTTGAGGAAGAAGTTTAGACAGGACCTTGCTGAGACCTAAGGGCTCTGCTCAGCAGTCAGAGGTTTGTCTGAATTTCGGACTCATCCCAGTCTCCGGCACCCCCGTAAATCTCTTTGGAGATAAGGGGCTGCTTACAATGTGTAATGTGGAAAAATGTCTGACCACCTGGTAGATGGCCCAGAAAGAGAATTTCTAATTCTCAACCATACTTATAAGAGTTAATTAGAGTGTTAGCCACTGACCAGAATAATTGGCACCAGGAAAAATTAGTTCCACTTCGGGGGGGGGATATTTTGTATAGAAATTACAAACAACTGTGAAAAAAAGGATATACTTTGCATCAATCAAAGGAAACTTACAGAGTATAAGTAATTGCAGGCACAGATTCCCCAACTGTAGAATTGTGGGAAAAGCGGCAGAAAAACACTTTGGACACATGCCTGACAACCTCCAAAACATTTTTTAAAGAAACAAACTCCATGAGGACTCTTGATAACATCAGTTGTTGATATTAAACATAAATAATTAATGGATAAGCTTAGCTATTTTTGGTTCATTTAAGCCAGGGTGAGGGATGTAGAGTGTGTGGGCACTATGCAGCCTCAAACTTGTTTTTGGGGGTCTCAGCTACCCCAACACCCCCTCAGGCTACAATGACTCTCAGAGATGTGTAAAATGTTCTTTAAACAATGGGTTTCCTGGAAGCATCCAAAAGCAGCAGTTTTGACATGGGTAGGGTTGCAGAGCTACACACAATCAAAACATTCCCCAAGACCAATGAAGAAACAAGGAAGACACCATGTGGCTGGGAATAGGAGATAAATATCATGTTCCCTTATTGATGTGTGTGCCTACCCAGTTAGGACACCCGCTTTTGCAAAAGTGCTGCTTAATAAAGGAGAGCTGCTTGTATTCATGTTTGTCTGGTTACTGCATTTAAGTAACAAGGAATGAGGCTTTCTCACAATTGTGGGCTTGTCCGGGATCCAAGTCTCCTGCCTCAGCCCACTACTGGGAAAACAGGGAGATGTGTCCCATTGATTTCAGTGGCCTACTTTCTCTGGTGGGGCTCAGGCTGAACAGAGAGGACAACCCAGGACATGACACCATGGTGAAGCAGACAGGGAGAAACTGTGGGGCACCAAGGCAACCAGGCAACTCTGTGCATGGACCAAGGTAAGAACAGTGGATTGTTAAGTACTGCCTTGGTGGCTGGGATCGAGACTGATTGACAGTGTGAGCCGTGTTGGGTGACATGAAGTGATTGTGGAGACTTGATCCATGGTTCAATTGTATCCGCGAGGAGCATGGCCAGAGATAGATAAAGTGGGTGCATCTCTGTGGAAAGATGTCTCGATGGGGAACAAGAGTTCCAAGGATGGACCAGGAAAAGCGGTTCAGGGAAAAGAAAGCCCAGGGATAGCATTCCACCAGACAGTCCTTTAGGCATCCCTCTGACACATCAAGACTCCAACCCACCCGATTTCCCCTCCGCCCCATCAAGGGTCCTCCTCACCCCATTTCCCTTCTGCCCCATCAATACACCTCCTCACCCATTTCCCTTCTGCCCCATCAAGGCTCCTCTTCACCCCATTTTCCCTTCACCCCATCAAGGCTCCTCTCCCCCCCATTTCCCCTCTGTCCCATCAAGGCTCCAACCCACCCCAATTCCCCTCTGCCTCATCAAGGCTCCTCTCCACCCCATTCCCCTCTGCCCCATCAAGTCTCCTCCCCACCCCATTTCCCTTTTGCCCCATCAAGGGTCCTCCTCACCCCATTTCCATTTCGCCCCATCAAGGCTCCTCTCCACCCTTTTTCCCCGATGCCCCATCAAGGCTCCTCTCCACCAATTTCCTCTTCTCCCCATCAAGGCTCCTCCCCACCCCATTTCCCCTCTGCCCCATCCAGGCTCCTCTTCACCCCATTTCCCTTTTGTCCCATCAATGTTCCTCTTCACACCATTTCCCCTCTGCCCCATCAAGGATCCTCCCCACCCCATTTTCCTTTTGCCCCATCAAGGCTCCTCCCCACCCCATTTCCATTTCACCCCATCCAGGCTGCTCTCCACCCCATTTCCCTTCTGCCCCATCAAGGCTCCTCCCCACCCCATTTCCCTTCGACCCCATCCAGGCTCCTCTCCACCCCATTTCCCCTCCACCCCATCAAGACTCCTCCCCACCCCATTTCCCTTTTGCCCCATCAAGGGTCCTCACCCCATTTCCCTTCTGCTCCATCCAGGCTCCTCCCCACCCCATTTCCCCTCTGCCCCATCCAGGCTTCTCTCCACTCCAGTTCCCCTCCGCCCCATCCAGGCTCTCCATCCCATTTCCTCTCTGCCCCATCCAGGCTCCTCTCCACCACATTTCCCTTCCACCCTATTAGGGAGCAGGCTAGATAGGTGGGGCTCGTCAGCCTTGGAAGGCAGCCCATCTAGGAGAAGGAAACCTCAGTTTTAAACCTCCACCGACTTGTGGCTATATCCACTGATGGAAAAGGTTTCAGGAGTTAACATCTAGGCAAAATCTGGAGCCAGAGTTCCAGAGGCAGTTCGTGTCGTTTTGTCAACTCCGGCGACATCACTGGAACCAGTTGTATTGGCTCTTGCCTTTCCATTGGACTATTTCAGCGATGTGGAGAGGGGGGATTTGCTGTTTGGGTAACAGCCTATCCTCCATATTATCTTACCCAGGCTTCATGCTCTAGAGAGGACATTCCAGCTTCGCATACAGCATTGAAATAACACAGGAAGTAGCAGTTACTAGTTTTAAGTCTTTGCTCAATTGGCGTAGAGCACCTCACTACGGTCTGTTAACCTCATGGGTTGCGTAGGGTCTAGGGTGAAAGCCGACTAGCAGATTGATAACTGTGCACAACGCAACTATTGTAAGAAAACTTCTGCCCTAAAGATGGGCACATGGAATGTTTGGTCAATGACCCCTGACTTTCCTGACAACAGCTTTTCTGATGACCTGCAGGAAATAGATGAAGTGCGCAAGACAGCTGTCATCGACATGGAACTGAGTAGACTGCAAATGGACATTGTTGCCCTGCAAGAGGTGAGATTGCCAGACTTGGGATCTGTCAAAGAAAAAAACTTCTCATTCTTCTGGCAGGGAAAACCATTAAATGAGACCAGGATACATGGTGTTGGCTTTGCAGACAGAAATACTCTGCTGAGATCCATTTTTCCACCTACTGCAGGGAGTGAAAGAATCCTGTCTCTGCAGCTCCTCTCATCAGCAGGACCGGTCACCCTCATTAGTGCATATGCACCAACACTATCATCCACAACAGAAGTGAAAGACAAATTCTATGATGATCTGACAGCTACTATCAAAAAAGTCCCTGAGAGAGCCACTGTTCATTCTCGGAAACTTTAACGCTAGAGTTGGTGATGATCACAATTCTTGGCCTACTTGTCTAGGCCGTTTTGGCATTGGGAAGATGAACGAAAATGGCCAACGCTTGCTGGAGTTTTGCTGTTATTATGATCTTTGTGTCAGTGTCATGAGTGCAGCCAAAGATCCGGAACCTGAAGGGTTAACTGTAGCTGGGGAGAATGCTGAGCGATTAGAAATACAAGCACCGGAATCGCCTCCAGATTCTCCTTCCCCAGTAGACAGGCTGAGGGCCAGGCTTTGTGGAAGACTTATGATGAAAAGGTCAGAGGATCGCATGAAGGCTGCCCACAGAAACATCCGATCAACTAGCTCTGAGTTCTGACAGGATGAAAAGGCTTCCAGCAGTTCAAGGACTGCTTTACTATATAAGCAGCTCTCAAATGTCTGGAAGTCCGTGGAAGCAACAAGTTAAACCTCTGGCTTGCATCCACGCTCCTGACAACCTTGAACCTTGTTCTCTGGACCCTTGGCTTTGGACTCTGACCCTGGACTACATTGTGTGAGTTGGGTTTGGTATTTGGATATCGGCTCTGCATTCTCTGATTTTTTTTTGTAATTAATATTTTATTTTATAATAAAAAACCCACCAAAAAACACATACATAACAACAAAAAAACAAAAAAATACAAATAATAGTGCTTATTATAAACTAAATTCTAACATGTACCCCATACCCACGGGACTCCATTTAATAATATTTTATTACAGATTACCTCTCCAAAATTGTATTGAGTATTCTTTAGAGGGTTTCCCCCTTCCTTTCACTAACACAAATTCCACAAATGTACCCCAAATATCATAAAAATTGTTAGAACTTATTTCCCTTCTTTTTATTTTAAGTTCTATAGTCAATTTATCATTTCATGCAATATCCCATACTTCACAATACCAGCCTTCTATTTTAATATCATTTTTGTCTTTCCAAAATCTAGCTATTAATATTCTAGCACTTGTCATAAAATTGGTGATTAATTCTTTTAAGTAATAATCCAAATCTGTGTTATTCAAAATTGACAATAAAGCAATTTTAGCATTAAAATCAATATCTTTACTTAATATATCACATATTTCCTTAAAAATCAATTCCAAAATTTCTTAACCACTTTACATTCCCACCACATATGAAAATTCGTATGAATTTCCTCATCACATTTCCAACATGCTTTGGGGTATGCTGGATTTATTATATTTAATTTTATAGGAGTCAAATACCACCTTAAGCAGATTTAAAAAAAAATTCCTTTATTCTTGTTGATATTAATCTTAAGACTCATATCCTCCACATTTTTATCCAATCTTCTTATTTTAATTTCTATTTTTAAATCATTTTCCCAAATTAATTTCAAACCTTCTATTCCCCATTCTTTTTCCTCTTGTTCCAAAATTATATCATATATTTTACTTACTATTCCTTTCAGAATTGTATCTTGCATATCTACATGTGATGACAGAAATTGTTCGTACTTAGTAAGTTCTCCACATTTGCCCTTAGTTTTCAACCAATCCTTTGTGCAGGTGTCTAACTGAATAAGATTATACCATGATAGTTTATTAGTTTGAAGTTTAGACATAATGAACTCCTTCAATCTCATTTTACAAATCCAGTCCTTCAATCTTGCGACCCTTTTATTCTTAAACAGGTCTACTAAAACCTTTACATTTGTAGGAAAACTTTCTATCTCAGTCACTAATTTTAATGGTGAAGTTGAGGGACAAAACTTCTCTTTATATTTATTCCATAGATTTAACAGGTTTCTTAAAAAGGGTTTTTTCATCTGGTTTATTAAACTTCTCTTTAGTATATTAAACAAGTGTCCTTCAGCATTTCCATTTATTTCTGAAGATTCCATCTCCCACCCAATTAATTTTTCTTTATTGTATATAATATCTCCAATAACTCTTAATTGGTTTGCTATATAATAATTTTTAACATTAGGCATGCCTAAACTCCATTTTTTGAGCCTTATGCCAATACCTTTTATTTTTTATAGATTTTTTTGCCTTGATTACAAAATCCATTAATTAATTCTTGCCAATATTTAAAAGCCTCTTTTTCTAATTGTATTGGGAGCATCCTAAATAAAATAATAATCTTCGGTAATATTTTCCTTTTAATTATAGCAATTCTCCCTAACCATGATAGTTTCAATTTGGCATACCCTTGCAATTTATCTTTAATTTCATTTTTTAATTTATTAAAATTTTTCTCCTTTAATTTTTGAGTTGTTCTAACTATGTTTATACCTAAATATTTGATATGATTGCACATTTTAACACTATATTTATTCACAAACTTTTCTTGTTCCTGTATATTATAATTAAACATCATAATTTGTGATTTTTGCCAATTAATCATTAAACCTGTTATTTCCCCAAATTTTTCTAAATGGTTTTTGATGTTTTCCATACTCTCTAGTGGATTTTTAATAGTCAGTAAGGAATCATCAGGAAGCAAATTAATTTTAATTATGTCATTTTACCTGTTCCTTTAATAGATTTATCATTTTTATTGCATTAGCTAATAATTCTATAACCATACAAAACAATATTGGTGAAAGTGGGCAGCCTTGTCTACTGCCTCGGCCTAGAAAGATCTTTTCCATTAGACCATCACTAACTATTATTTCTGAAGTATTATCTAAGTATAATTGATCTATAACCCCTCTAAACTTTTTACCAAATCCCCAACCCCTTATAAGAAGTTTTAGTGTTGACCATTCAACACAGTCAAAAGCTTTAAATATGTCCATTGATAAAATCATTGCTTTTATTTTTTCTTTTTCTATTTCATATATAATATTTAAAACTCGTCTAGTTAAATTATCAATTTGTCTACCCTTAATGAAACTACATTGGTCTTCTTTAATATAATTTGCTATGAATCTATTTAATCTATTTGCCAATATAGCGGTAAAAATCTTTTCCTACATCTTGGTTTATTAAAGATATGGGTCTATAGGATCCTGGATCTGTTTAATCCTTATTGGGTTTTAGAATAAGAATAGTTAATGAATGCTTCCATGAAGCAGTTATTGTCTCTCTTTCCATTATCTTATTATAAAACATTTTTAGCTTAGTTATCAAAAAGGAGCTAAAGTGTTTATAATATTCTGGACCCAATCCGTCAAGGCCTGGTGTTTTACCATTTTTAATTTATCTGTAACATCAGCAATCTCTTGTTCATTGATCTCTTCTTCTAATATTTTTATCATCTTCCGATATTTTAGTTTTTAAATTATCACTTATATATTTTTCTATACATTCTTTCTTTACATTATTTCCTTTATACAGTTTCTGAAAAAATTCATGAAAAATCTTGTTTTTCTTTCATTATTTATTTATTTATTTATTTATTTATTTAATTAATTAATTAATTAATATGCTGCCCACTCTACCCAAAGGTCTCTGGGCGGCTTACAACAATTAAAATTCAATACAATAAAATATAAAATAATTAAAATACAATTAAAATTGCCATCATCAAGACCCACAGTTGATGTTATTTCAATTAAAAACCTTCTGGAACAGGAAGGTTTTGACCTGGTGCCGAAATATCATTAATGTCGGCGCCAGACGAATTTCAGTCGGGAGGGTGTTCCATAGTCTGGGGACAGCTGCCGAGAAGGCCCTTTGTCTGCAAGCCATCCCTCTTACCTCCTTGAGGGATGGCTCTTTCAAAAGGGCCCCCTGGCTAGATCTTAACGGCCGGGTAGGCTCATATGGAAGGAGGCGGTCCTTCAAGTATCCAGGGGCCAAGCCGTTTAGGGCTGTATATGTCAAAACAAGCACTTTGAATTGGGCCTGGGCAGCAACTGGTAACCAATGTAAATTATATTACAATTCTTACCATCTTTAATTATCCCTATTGAATTTTTTGCCCTTTTATTTTTACACATTCTAGCTAGCAATTTTGAGTTTTTGTTATTAAATTCAAAAAATGTCTCTTTAAATACATCAAATCTCTTTGAACTTTCTCTATTTCTACATTATCTAATTCCTTTATCTTAGCCTGAATTTCTAATAAAATTCTTCTATCTCTTTCTGTAAAAAATCTATTTTCTAAATTTTTCAAATCTTCTTCCAATTTTTTCCCATGTCCCTCCTTAATTTTTTTAAATTTACACGATTCTCTTATTGTTATTCCTCTTGTGATTACTTTCATTGTGTCTCACAACAGGCCTGGTTTAGCACCTCCTGTTTCATTTATTGTCCATCATTCTAGCCATTCCTTCTTTATCTTTTCTATTATTTTGGGGTACTGCAAAATATTATTATCGATTCTCCACCTTTTGGAGAATCTTTATTTCAATCTCTATTTACATCAATGCATGATCTGTTATATCAATAGGGTTTATTTCAGTGTCAACTATCTTAGAAATTAAATCTTGAGATATAAATATATAATCTATAGTAGAGTAAGTATTATGTACCACTGAAAAATAAGTATATCTTTTTTCATCAGCTTTCAGTTCTCTCCAAATATCTTTCAGTTGGTTATTTTTTATCTTTTTACTTAATATTGTGTTTCTATGATAAATATCATTCCAACCATATGCAGTTTTATCTTTTATTTTATCCATAACCATATCGAAATCTCCTGCCATGATAACATAACCTTTCTTTACTTTTTCCATTTCTTTAAAAACCAAATCATAAAATTCTCCTTGTTTATTATTAGGTGTGTACACATTTGCAAAGTATATTCTTCCAACCCCATTTTATCTTCCATTATTATATATCTACCATTACAATCTTTTACTACCTTTTCTACTTAAAATACACACTTTTTGAAAATTATAATTGCTACACCTCTAGATTTAGAAGTTCCAAAAATTTTCATAAATGTTTATATTGTTCATCTTTAACTCATTAACTCCATTTTCTGATTGATGAGTCTCTTGTAGAGAGACAATATCCAGCTTGTTTTCCCTCAGCAATGCTGCTATTCTTCTCCTTTTCACTGTTTAAAGTCGCAAGTCTTATTTTTCTACCCATGTGAGTTTGAAAGTTTTCTTTCCAATAGGTCCCATGTGTAACCTTGCCTCCCACCAACCTACCAAAAATGAACTAAAACATAAAATAGACATAACAACACCCCATAATTGATCTTCACCAATTTTGTGAACATATACATTAACATCCTCTCCACCATGGTCCCACGCCATGACCACTGGCATGAGCAAAAGGTGGGGGGGGGAGATCCCACCATCGTCAGTGGAACCACAATCGGAGCCTCGCCTCTGATCTTTTCATTTGACTTTTGCATTTCTACTTAATATTTAGTACTAAAATAGTAATAAACAAGAATAAGAATACCCTTCTCCTTCCCCCTTTCCCCTTTACTAGAATATTTTAAAACAATTTAAATTTAGTTTTTAGTAATTATAATTTTGTTATCACTCTTACTATCTAAATTTAGTGTGTTTAGTATGATTATATGAATATAATTTATACAAGAAAGAGAAAGAAGAAAGTAAAGAACAAGAATAAAGTAAATAGTATTATTCAATGAAGTTGATTAGAAAACAACATCAAAAAATAAAAGGGGGAAAGAGGGGAGGAGGGTAAAATATATATGTATATATATGCACACACATACATATATATATATATAAGAGAATTTTTATTAGGAGAAAGATAAAGGAAAAAATAAAAAGAAGAAAAAACTGGTCCATCTTCTTCCACACATCTGATTATTTCTGGTTCAGCCTTCTAGTTCTTTGCTTGTAGTTGGAGTTAACTCCTGACTTTCTCCTTCGTAGATTTTCCAGGCTTTCAACAATTGTAAACCTTCCTCGCAAGAGTGGATTTTAAACAAAATCTTGTCTTTCCAGATATTCAAAAAAAATGGATAGCTCCAATGATATCAGATGTTATTTTTCTTCAAAATTGCTGTAACCGGCTGCATAGATCCTCTCCATTTCACAGACTCATTACATAGATCCTGTCCCAATAAACCAGCTGGTCTTGTTTTTGTTTAATTACTTTCAAAAATTGTTCTTTCTTTGTGTAATCCAAAATTTCACAACCACTGGTCTGATTCTGAGACTGCTTGGATTTCCCAGGAAATATGCCTTTTCTATGTCTGCTTCAATCAGATGTTGCGTGTCCATTATAGAGCTAATCCAAGCCATAACCTCTTTTCTGAGATGTTGTCCCTGTTGCACTTGGAAATTCATTATTTTAACATTAGACTTTCTGTGATTATCTTCCATATATATGAGCTTCTTATCAGTTTCAGAAATTTGTTGTGCCACGGACACTATTTTTTCTTTATTTGCTTGAACTGTATCACCAAGGTCTCTAATTTTGCCTTTGACGTCCTTTAGCTCCTGTGATACCCCTGAAATTTGATCTTGAAGCTTATTGATACTCCTTTTGATGGACTTAGATCAGGGGTGTCCAACCTTTCACCTTCCCTGGGCCACATTAGAAGAAGAAAATTTGGTTTGGGCCACACATACATTTGGTTTGAGCTGCATGGGGGCAGCCCTAGCCATCCTCCACAGCCCCGCTCCAAGCGCGCTTACTGGCAGCTGCGATCTCAAACAGCAGAGGCTGCCAACGTCGACTCTGGTGGCTTTATGAGGCCAGGAGGGGGTCCACCTATTGACGGGGACAGTGCAATGCAGTCACGCAGCCCCCCTGTCCCCTCCCCTCCCACTCCTTCCTTCCCTCTCTCCCCCTCTACTGTTGTGACATGCCCCAGTCACATTCCGGCCACAAGCACCAGCAGTGTAACTTGAAACTTTGGAATTTCTTTTAAAAAAAAATTGCACTGGGCCGCATTACGAGCTGACCTGGGCTGCATGCAGCCCTCGGGCTGCAGGTTGGACAAGCCTGACTTAGATCTTTGCTCTTTTTTGTCAAAGCCTTCTGACATTTTACAAGATAGATCTTTTATAAGCTTTGTAACCTCGTCCATCTTATCTTCTTCAGTTGGTTGCGTTGTCAATCTTTCCAAACTGTGGTCTGAAGGGGTTTTGGCAGATTTATCCCTCTTCCTTGACATAGAGAGGTCTAATTAAGAATAATTGTTGTTGTTTCAGACTTTCGTTAGGAGCAGTGCAACTGGAAAAAAACAGAAGCTAATCGGACTCAAAAGTGAAAGTAGTTCATAGTTTTAAAACAACATAGTCTTTAGAGATTTTAATTAGCGGTATGGTTTCCTTATCCTTCTCTCCAAGGGTTTATGTTTAAAAAAACCAGTCTTCTAAAGGAAGAAATGCATTTTAATAGCTTTTTACCGTGCTAGGCGATACGGAGGTTTGCTCCTAGCTGGTCATCCCCCTGAGCGGAAGTGACATCTCTAGCATTCTCTGAATTTCTGACATAGGACTGGCTTATCTGACTCTGCTGTTGTAACCCCAGGGAACGTGACAGTCAGCAGCACGTTCTTTAATATGAATCTTCAACACAGAGTTTCCTGGAGACATCCAAGATCCAAGCATTGGCATCAGCTTGATTTGATCCTCACTAGATGTTCTAGCCTTCCTAGTATTACGGTCACACACAGCTTCCAGAGTGCTGATTGAGATACTGATCACTCCCTGGTGTCTAGTAGAGTAAAACTGCAAACAAAGAGATTGTATCACATGAAAAAGGAAGGAAGACCACGTATTGACATCAGCAAGACTCATGATCAAAGAAAAGTGGAGGAATTTGCCCAAGCGCTTCAGGAAAATCTTCCAGGTCCTGCTGATGCAGTCACCTGAACGGTGGGAAAATTTCAAGAATGCTGTGTATAACACTGCCTTGTCCACCTTTGGCAAGAAGACCAAAAATATGGGAGACTGATTCGAAGCTCATTCAGAGCAGCTGAAGCCAGCCATCGAGGATAAGAGGAGAGCTCTAGCAGCATACTTATTTATTTATTCTATTTATATCCCACCTACCTGGTCTCGTAACCACTCTAGGCGGCTTACAAACACATGAAACAAAAAAATAAATATAACAAAAAAGAAATTATTACATAAAATAGCCAGTTATTCAAGATGGAGAAAATAAAAATAAACCAAAAAAGAAAAGAGAAGAGGAAAGAATCAGATATTTACTGGAGGGAAGGCCTGCCTGAACATCCATTTTTTAAATTGGTTTTTGCAAATACCCAGCGAAGGGGCTGTCGTGGAATGATTTATGTGGATTAAATCTTGTAATGAAGATGGGATATGTAGTAGTGAACAACATAAAATGGATTCCATATTGGTTCTCTGTATAAATGATTTCTGCATGCTGACAGTGTATTTTTGCAGAGGGATGTGGGAATGTTTTCCTGTAGGCCTGAGGAGGACATTCCTAGATAAGAAAACTGGTCATTTGTTTAGGCAGAATTGCAGACATATTGAGGAAAACAACACCTGTTTCCCATGAGAAGAGAAGAGAGAAGATAAAGAGGGACTGTTTACCTGACTTCATGCCATGATTGGATGACAGTGTGAGAGACGGAGAAGAAGGGGGGCTTCAGCTAAGCTTGAAAAAGGAACTCTTACTATGGACAATACCTTTAGCTCTTTCCTGATTTTTCATTCTTGGACCTTTTGGACTACAGTTTTTCTAGGTCTTGTTGCCTGCTGTGCAGTGCAGGTAACAGACTGGTAGAGATGTAGGGGACTAGATAGAAAGGGGGGCTTTATGCCTTTTGCCCACCCTAATAGAGCTTTTTATAGATTTTTCTAGGATTTTTAGTGTTTTTGTATTTAAAGAGAATTATTGCTTCATTTATATTTTGTATCAATCCTTGAAAATGATAACATGCTTGCTTACACATTAAACTGACTTTATTTTGTGAATTTCTATATTTTTCTTAATAAAACAATAATTATAAAAATCAATTAGTCTCTTGAACAATGGAGCTGTCTTAGTATTACCCTGAGGGGGAAATATTAGGCCACATTTTGCTACTGAGTCCTACCCAGACTGAGCAAAGTGAGTCAACTGACTGCATAGCTCACGTGTTTTTCTTTTTTTGGAATTTTATAAGGTTGCAGAAGTATCTTTTTTAGGACAGACTTGTAAGCAGAAGTATTGGGGCGGCCCTTGGCTGAAGTTACCAGGACTCGACTCAGCCTAATGAGGGAGCACAGGCTTCTAATTACTCTCTGTCTGAATGGTCAAGCATCTCTTAGGAGAGCTGATCGCTTACAGGAGCCGCACGAATCTCCGGAGGCAGATTGTTCCAGAGGCGAGGAGCCACTGCCGAGAAGGCCCAGTTTCGTGTTTTTTCCTTCTGAGCCTCCCTCGGCATCAGGCTCCTCAGCCCTCACCTCCTGACTCGCTCGATTGATACGGGTAGTGTGACAAACACGGCGCTCGAAAGCACATGTGTCTGCTCGGACAGAGAGTAATTTGGAGATTGTACACGCCAACATGTGCTGAGTGAGTCCTAGAACTCAGCTAGCCATGAACAACTCCCCATCTTACAAGTCTGCCCTAATAAAAACACCCCTGTACCTTTGAATCTTTCAGATATTACTGATAGAAAAACATGTGGGCTTTGTAGTCCTTAGACTTATCTTGCACCACAGGCAGGACTCCTTAAGTATGCTAGCCCGATGCAGCACCATCAGATGACCTATGACAAGTTTACTGTTCAGGAAACCAATTGAGTTTTATAATCATTATTTTATTAAAGAAAAAGTAAGTTCCTAAGAGTAAAAATCAACCTATTCAAAAGTAAGCAAATAAGCATTGTGCTGGTTATTTACAAATCTGTAGTGAGGTAAAGAAAACATGAAAAATATGCAAATGTCCAAAAACATTACAAAAATGCAAAAAGCCAAGAAAAATAATAAAAACAGTTCCAATAAGGTAATCCATTAGGAAAAGCAAAATAGTCCAATTATGTTAGAAAAAGTCCATAGTCCTCAATAATCCTGCAGAAGAAAAATAATGTACAAAAAGAAAAATCCAGTATAAGAATATGTCCCATTGTCCTGTGAAAAATTCAAGATCATAGTCCATAACGAGTATTCCATAAGAAGTAGTCCGTAAAGGGTATTCCATAGGAAATAGTCCATAGGAAATAGTCCATAGGCCAAAGGGTAATCCAGTATAGTCCATGTATAATCCATGAGTGTAGGCCACGAGTAAGTCACAAAAGATTGAGGAGTAGGTCCCGAAAGACATTAGAGTGAGTCACAAATGACAATGTCCATAGGCAAAAAGTTCCTTTTTCAAGAGTAACTGGTAAGGTCTTATCGCTCCTTCCCACGGTGTCATCCAATCACAATCTGTTGCTAGGCAAACAGTCCTGTCATACCACATGATTTTCTCTCCCATGGGTAACAGATATTATTTGGGTTACTGTGGTTTTCAAAGAGTCACAACAATACCCATCTATCTTATCACACAGAGTCCTTTCTCATGCTCTCAGAATAGCATTCTCCCTGCTCTCACTAGCAAACAACCTGTCAGCATAGCATAGATCCTTTATAGAGAGAAACAAGATGAAACCTCTCTTGCACATTTCTTAATTACAAAACCCATGTTCCTTACAAGATTTTAACTACAAATACCATCTCATCACAGGTAGATCTTGGTGGGAGTAGGCATTCTGCCAGGTATCGAGGCCCTAAACTGTTTAGCATACAAAGCCTGTCGTAGTGAGTACAACGTGAAGGCTCTTCAAGCTGCTCGTAGCCAAGTTCAACAGGCAGCCAGGAGATGTTCCAACAATTATTGGCTTCAGCTCTGCTCTCAGATATAGATAGCAGCAGACACAGGTAACATCAAGGGAATGTATCAAGCAGGCTTTAGGTCCTATACACAAGAAATCTGCTCCCCTGAAGTCTGCTACAGGTGTGATCATCCAGGACCGAGCACAGCAGATGGACTGCTGGGTGCAGCACTACTCTGAGCTATATTCCAGAGAGAATGTAGTAACCAAAGAAACACTGAATAAATAACATTGAGTGTCTGCCTGTCTTGGAAGAGTTGGACAGCGAACCAACTTCAGCAGAAATAAAATTGGCCTTGGATTCCCTCACCTCCGGCAAGGAAAGGATAACATCCCTGTTGAAGTGCTGAAGTGCTGTAAAGAGATCATCATCACCGAACTTTATGAAGTCTTTCGTCTTTGCTGGACGGAAGGTGGAGTACCACAGGACATGAAGGATGCATACATTGTTACATTGTATAAGAACAAAGGAGACAGCGGTGACTGCAATAACTACTGTAGCATCTCTCTTCTCAGCTTTGTAGGGAAGCTGCTTGTCCATGTTGTACTGAAGAGACTCCAGGTGCTTGCAGAGAGAGTCTGTCCAGAATCACAGTGTGGATTCTGAGCTAATAGATCCACCACTGACATGTTATTCTCCCTCCGACAGTTGGAGGAGAAATGTAGGGAACAACAACAGCCACTCTTTGTGGCCTTCATAGATCTCACAAAAGGCTTCTTTAAAATACTTCCCAAGATTGGATGTCCGCCTCGACTCCTCAACATCATCAAGTCCTTTCATGAGGGAATGAAGGGCACCATATTTTTTGATGGCTCAACATCAGACCCCTTTGACATCCAAAGCGGAGTGAAACAGGGTTGTGTCCTCATGCCAACCCTGTTTGGGATCTTTTTTGCTGTCATGCTGAAGCACGCCTTTGGAACTGCAAGGGAAGGACTAGATCAGATGGAAAGCTCTTTAATCTCTCTAGACAGAGCAAAGACCAATGTCCAACTGAAATACATGCAGGACTTCCTCTTTACCGATGATGCAGCCATTGTTGCCCACTCTGCTGAAGACCTCCAACAACTCATGAATTGTTTTAGCAAGGCCTGAAGAAAACACAAGTCATGGGCCAGGGCGTGGACTCACCTCGCTCTATTAACATCACACAAGAATTGGAGCTTGTTCATGACTTTGTGTACCTTGGCTCAACAATCTCTGACACTTTCTCACTAGATGTCGAGCTGGATAAACGCATTGGGAAAGCAGCTACCATGTTCTCTAGACTCACAAAGAGAGTATGGCTGAATAAGAAGTTGATGGCATATACCAAGATCCAGGTCTATAGAGCCTGTGTCCTGAGCACACTCCTGTACTGCAGTGAGTCCTGGACCCTTTGTGCATGGCAGGAGAGGAAGCTGAACATGTTCCATATATGTTGTCTCCAACGCCTTTGTTGGTATCACCTAGGAGGACAAAGTTCCAAATAGAGTAGTCCTAGATCGAGCTGGAATTTTTAGCATGTATACATTACGGAAACAGCGACATCTGCATTGGTTTGTGCATGCCGTGAGAATGGTTGATGGTCAGATTCCAAAAGATCTCTTGTATGGAGAATTATTGCAGGGAAATCACCCCAGAGGGAGACCACAGCTGTGATACAAGGACATCTGCAAGCAGGATCTGAAGGCCTTAGGAATGGACCTCAACAGATGGAAAACCTTGACATCTGACCGTTCAGCCTGGAGGCAGGCATTGCATCGTGGCCTCTCCCAAGATGAAGAGACCCTTATCCAGCAGGCCGAGGCAAAGAGGCAGTCCCAGAAGCAGCAAAATGAGGGAGCTGGACAGGGGACAGATTGTATTTGTCTTCAGTGTGGAAGGGATTTTCACTCTCGAATTGGCCTTTTCAGCCACACTAGATGCTGTTCCAAGTCCTTGATACGGAGCATGTTACCATAGTCTCTCGAGACTGAAGGATGCCTAAGAAGCAGGTTTTGGAATGTGAAATTACTAGCGGTAAAGATAAGAAGACAATTATAATTTTTTCTTGTTTTGTATGAACTAAGGAAGGCATTAGGCTGCCTGCAGTGTTTTGGCCAAAATTTGGAGCATATGAGGCTTGGATCTGTCAGGATCTGAATGCCTATGTAAGGGGGGAAAGGTCAGTTGACACAAGAGGAGGTAGAGTATGCTTCTTGCTGGATAGGGAGTAATTTTGTTTCAATGAATTCTCTGAAAGTAGAGGAAAAAGAAGAGAGAATAATGGCTAGGTGGGATCCCTTAGATAACCCACACCCCCATACATTGCCTCCTTACAAAATCCACCCCCTGTCCCATCATCATCCTCCCCACCACCCCCTACCGCACCTTCATCAGCCTCTCCCCAGGAACTTGATGATAATCCCAGTGTGGCTGTTAGTGCATCAAGTAGTGCATCAAGCTCTAGTGAGCCTGAAGTGGTAGATAAGATAGATGTGAATGAAATATGAGGACAAGGGCAATGTATACAATGACTAAAAGACCTTGAGCTATTAAAAAGAGATGTAAAGAGCCTCCCATTTCTTCCCACAAAAGGAAAAAGAAGGAGGAAGCTTAGGAGGAGACCTATAGATTCTGATAATGAGGAGACTGGAGAAGAGGACAGTGATGATACAGTTATTGAAATGTGCCCCCTTCGGGAAGTGGCCATGGGACCTAACCAAGTGGGGTTTGTGAATGCTCCTTTAAGTAGTGCAGAAATAAGGAGTTTTAAAAAGGAAATGAAGTCACTAACAAAAGACCCAGTAGGACTTGCAGAGCAGATGGATCAATTTCTAGGGCCAAATCTATGCACCTGGGGGAAAATAATGTCAATAATGAGCATTGTATTTACTGGGGAAGACAGAGCCATGATTTATAGGGCAGCTATGGCCAAATGGGAGGAGGAACATCCACCTGTGGTAAACCAGACACTAGCAAACCAGAAATATCCTGATCAGGACCCCCAATGGGATCATCAGAAGATGATGCAAGATTTAAGAACTTTAATGATAAGGGAAATAAAAATGCCCACCCCCAGATCACAAAACATCACAAAAGCTTTTGAAATACAACAGGGGAAAGATGAAAGTCCTTCTGCCTTCCTTCAGAGGTTAAAGGACAATATGAGGAAATATTCTGGGCTGAAAGAGAATGAAGTGTCACAGGCTCTCCTAAATGTTAACTTTGTGACCGAATCATGGCCTGATGCTAGGAAAAAGTTGGAAAAGATAGAAAATTGGAGTGATATGCCTATGGAGGATTTACTGAAGGAAGTACAGAAAGTGTACGTAAAAAGGGAAGATGAAAAGCAGAAGCAAAAGGTGAAACCTATGGTCAACACAGTACAAGTCATAAATAAACAGCCAAAACAAGGAGCATGGAGGGGAAAGGACAGGAGACAAGGAGGGTTTGTAAGAGCAAGTGGAGGGGGAAACACAAATCCGAAAGAACAAGCAGCCATGAGGTGAGAAAGTGAAGGACTAAGAGCAGGGTATTACAAATGTGGAGCTCTTGGGCATTTTAAAAGAGACTGCCCAGAATGGAATAGGGAAGAGAGAGTGATTCCACTGATTAATTTTGAAGATGAATAGGGAAGTCATGGGTCTCCTTTTAGGAAGGTCTACTTGGAACCCTTAATATTGAAGGTGGAACCAAATCAAAAGTGGTGTTTTTAGTAGATAACGGAGCAGGAAGAACATCCCTTAATGCAATCTCAAAGGGAACAAAACTAACATATGAAACATTGACAGCCTCAGAAGGGTGACCAGTACAAACCCCTATATTTGAACCTGCGATATTCCAAAGTGATACTGAGCACATAATGTGCCAGACTTTATATCTACTCAGCTTGGGAGTTAATTTACTAGGGATATGGTGGTAGAATTAGGCATAAAAATAAGAATAGAAGAGAGTGAAATAGTGATAAGAATGGCAATTCTCACAGAACAGGATGAAGCTGAAACTTACCCAGTGGTGTGGGCAAATGATGGAAATAGAGGGGGACTGGAGATTTCTCCCCTTAAGGTGAAGCTGAAAAAGGAAAGGGAGATAGTATGCCAAAGGCAGGACCCTATCTCCTTGGAGGGAAAGTGTGGGATAAAACCAATAATAGAGGGGTTAGTGAAAGATGGGTTGTTGGAGCAGTGTATGTCCCCATATAACACTGCTATTTTGCCAGTCAAAAAGCCTGATGGGACCTACCGCCTAGTACAGGACTTGAGGCAATTAAACCAGATAGTGCAGACCGGACACCCAGTCGTCCAAAACCCCTATACCCTTTTAAGTAAGATTCCTCATGACCATGGGTAGTTCAGTGTGATAGATTTGACGTTTTACTTCATTTGGGGGGCATAAATAATACAAATTCTGAGAGAAATAGAGGAATCAGTGCTGCTTTTGCAAGTCCCTGTAAGGACAGGATGATTAAGTAAATGGTCATGGCAAAATATATTTGTTAATTATTTAGCCAAACCAAGGAATTTAAAGAAGTCATGAGAACTTATAAGATGAAAGTACAAATAAGGAAGGTACCCTAATGTACTGACAAGAAGACTGAGTAGGCCTAGGCAAGAAGGAAGGAACTTAATGGGTCAGTGTGGCGATTGCTTCTGAAGCCCCTATCCCCCGCTCTTCTTCCTTCTTCGTTGCCACCAGGCATTACTGCTTTAATACCATTTAATCATGGAGACATGTGTGCTTTTAAAACTTACGTCATTTATTAGATCAGGGAAGTTAATATATGATTAATATTCAAGAGAAAAATAACAGGTTGCCATTGTATTTGAATCAAATCTGTTATAACTTTAAAACTCCTTTAACCCCCTGTTTCAATCTTACTCACTCTTAGTTCACTTTTAAGTTTCACACAGTCTCTCTCTACCAGAATCTCTCTCTCAGATTCCATACCCCAGTCTTTATATCCAGTCCCCTCCTCCCTTGGCTCTGCCTTCCATCCACTCATAGGCTCCTTCATCACTGTTGTGATGTGATGGACAGGTGAGGGCAGGGCTGTTCTCTACACGGTAAAGGTAAAGGTAAAGGTTCCCCTTGACAATTTTTGTCCAGTCGTGTTCGACTCTAGGGGGCAGTGCTCATCCCCGTTTCCAAGCCATAGAGCCAGCGTTTGTCTGAAGACAATCTTCCGTGGTCACATGGCCTTTAGACACGGAATGCTGTTACCTTCCCACTGAAGTGGTCCCTATTTATCTACTTGCATTTGCATGCTTTTGAATCGCTAGGTTGGCGGGAGCTGGGACAAGCAACGGGAGCTCACTCCATCGCGTGGATTCGATCTTATGACTGCTTGGTCTTCTGACCCTGCAGCACAGGCTTCTGCGGTTTAGCCCACAGCGCCACCACGTCCCTTTGTTATCTACACACCTCCCTCCTTAAAAAGTTGTTTCATGGGGTAAAGCCTATAGTGGTTTACCCTCATGAACAATGAGGAGCTTTAATGTAGTACACCATCAACTTTACAGAAATACAATCAAAACTTACCACCTTTGAACCTAAGTAATAATTAAACAACTTGTATGCTTGCTATATCTTAAACCTTGTAATTCAGTTACTAGTTCAATTACAATACTCTCAATTTCATTCGTATATCCAGGTGCTTACTCAATAAAACCACTAACTTATTTAATACAGTGGTGCCTCGCTTAACGAGCACCTCGTTTAATGATGAATCTGCATAGCGATGGAGTTTGTGGGATCGCAAAAGCGATCGCATTGTGATGTTTTAAATGGGGGGAAATCGCTTTGCGATGATCGTGGGGAAGCGCTTCTCCATGATCATCCCAAAGGCCCCGCTGAAAGAAAGCCCCGAAGCCCAGCTGATGGGCGGGGGTTTGCAAAGATCGTGGGGAAGCCAGCTTCGCAAACTCCCGCTGACCAGCTGTACTTTGGCTCTCTCTCTGTCTCTCTCCCCTTGCAACTCCAGCCTGGGCAGGGAGACTGAGGCACCGTGCCGCCACCCTGGCCATGGCGGCGTGGTGCCTCAGTCTCCCTGCCCAGGCTGGACCTGCAAGGGGGGGGAGAGAGAGAGCACGCACCAAAGTCGGCGGGGGTTTGCGAAGCTGGTTTCCCCGCGATCTTTGCAAACCCCCGCCCATCAACTGTGCTTTGGGCTGGCTCTCTCTCTGGGGGAGAGAGAGAGAGAGAGAGAGAGAGAGAGACAAAGCACAGCTGATCGGTGGTTCCAAAATGGCCGCCTGCTGTGTTGCCTCGCTTTAGAGGCACCGAAAATGGCGGCCGGATGGAGGATTTTTGCTTAAAAGTGAATTTTTCCCCCATAGGAATGCATTAAACGTGTTTTAATGCGTTCCTTTTTTTTAAAATATTTTTTTATTTATTTATAACTATAACAAAAAAATCATATACATAAAACATATACACTTACAACACAGTGGTGGGGAACACTGTTATTGTGTTTTAATGCGTTCCTATGGGGTTTTTTTGGCCCGCATAGCGATGATTTTTTCGGAACGGATTGTGGGGCACTACTGTACATACATACATTTTTTAAACACACAGCACATAGCATTTAACAAGGTGCAAATAAACATTTTGTAGCTTTTGCCATTTTACCAAAGTCCATTCCCATTGTTGTCCGTCTTCGGCATTCTGCTACCACATTTTGAGTTTCTTTTGTCCCAATTTTAATTTTTCTTAGTCCAAGATTTATGACCGATGAGTTCTCACTCAGCACCACGTTTTTGTCCTCCTCGAAAGTCCAAAACCGTACTCATGGCGCAGGGTTAGCGCTTATAAAGGAAATGTCCTACCCTCCTGCATGCCTTGAGATATGGTGAAGTCCACCTCCCTCTGCACCTTCATGATACTCACAACTTACTGACAGCTGAGGTCTCTCGCCGACCTGCAGCTTCCCACTCAGGAACATCCTAGGATGAAGGATCTTGCAGTCCTCCGCCTGGCTCAGCATGACCCCTGTCTCGAATCCGGACCTCTCTGTGTCAGTAATTGGTCTCATAAATGAGATCAAAAACCACGAAACAGGAAAATCCAGGCTTCCTTCACTCCTGATTGAAGTGAACTGCTTGAGTCAACACAGTTTCCGGGACATGAACTCTTGGACAATCTGTATTTAAGGCTGTTTCGATTTTACTAAAAAGAAACCACTTAATACCGTATCTTTACTGTTCAATGACTCAATTTTGGTAACGTAAGGCCAAATTCATAATCTATAGGGAAACTGTTCTGTTCAAAGGACTAGAAAGGCCAATTACTAAACAACATGAGTTTATTTACAGTAAGTGCACAAAGAAAACATTTCTCTACAATTTCATTTCTAAGCAACAGCATAACGTTTCAGCACCTTCTATAAAAGTTAACTATTGAAACAAAACAAAATCTAAACTATAAACTAAGGAAAACAAACGATATTCTTACACAGTCCATATTGTTAAATCAGGTTCCTTCGTCTGGATCAAAGATATTCAACGCCATGTTTTCAGATACCCAAAACTCTCTTCTTCTCTCTCCCCAGAGTCCCTTTTTTCAACTTCTTGTAAACTTCTCCAACCTGCCCCTTCCTGACATACTCAACCAATCACGAAGGAAGGAATTAGTATAGGGTACGCCCTACTTTCTCACCAACACCAAAGAATTGTTTACAATTCAGGTTAGAAATATTTTGACTCTGCTGTGTTTTTCTCTCCAGCTGCAGTGATAAGCTTGGCGACATGAAGTTGAAAATAACTACTAGTAATTTTCCAGAACTTAGCCTGTGTCAGACTCAAAATGGATTTCTCTATGGTTAAAACATGACTACATAACCCATCTCTAATTAGAAAAAATACACTTCATCACACTCTGCGATGGTGATGCCTCTCTGGCTCTTGCAATCTCTCCGTACGTGGTCAGCCACCAGCGCAGTCTTCCATCTCTCTTTCTTCCATGTAATTTTAGCTGCTCTACAGTGTTTCACCTCTCCCTCTGGAGCTGCTATTGTGATGCTCTTGGTTAAACGCTTTAGGTAGGGCCTAGCAAGATCGAGCCTAACTTGCAATCCTTTTACATTTTGCACCACTGGCAGGGTTAGGCTACGTCTCAACCTATTTAGCTTTTGATAGGTCTCCTCTCTGCCTTCCCAATTTGGCCCCAAAGTTTAACTACAGTGGTGCCTTGCATAGCGACGTTAATCCGTTCCGGATTAATCGTCGCTATGCGAAAACATCGCTAAACGGAACGGAAAAAAGCCATAGGAATGCATTAAACTTTGTTTAATGCATTCCTATGGAGGATAAACTCACCGTTCAGCGATGTTCCTCCATAGGGGCTGCCATTTTCGGTGCCTCTAAAGCGAGGCAGCACAGCGGGTCAGCCATTTTAGAACCGCCGACCAGCTGACCGAAAATGGGGCCTTTGGTATTTCCCCCCAGCTGAGTGGCGGGAGCTTCAAAGCCCCGCCGCTCAGCTGGGGGAAAATGTCGGCAGTCGGCGGTGGCTTTGGATGGACCCCAAAGCCACCGCCGACCGCCGACATTTGCCTTCCGAGCTCTCAAAGGGCTTCCCCCCCACATTGGAGAAAGCCCTTTGAGAGCTCGGAAGGCTCTCAGCGGTGGTGGGGACAGGGTAGGGGGTGTCTGGATGGCTTCCAGGCTAAGCACTGGAAGCCATTCGGAACCCCCCTGCCCCTGCCGCCGCCGCTTGGAGCCGCCCCGTGCCCGGCCAGCGCGTCCGAGAGGCGGTGGAGAAGCCTTCCCCCGAGGACTCTCGGATGCGCTGGCCACGAAAATGCTGGCCAGCGCGACTGAGCGGTGGCGGCGGAGCCTTCCCCTTCCTCCCGCCTCTGCCCGACCCACCCCTCACCCTCATCTCCGCTGCCACTGCTGGGTTTCGGAAGCCCCTTCCAAAGCCCAGCGGCGGCGGTGGAGAAGGGGGTGAAGGGTTGGGAGGAGGGCGGCCGGGATCCGCCCCCCGGCCGGCTTACCCTTCCATGGTCGGACTCTCAGGAGTCCGGCCATGGATGGGGTAACCGGCGGGGGGGCGGATCCAAGCCCCTACCGCCGCCGCCGCCGCTTGGATCCGGCCCCTGGCCGGTTCCCCTTGCATGGTCGGATCCGACCATGCAAGGGGAACCGGCCGGGGGGGCGGATCCAAGCTCCTACCGCCACCGCCGCCGCTTGGATCCAGCCCCCGGCCGGTTCCACTTCCATGGTCAGATCCGACCATGCAAGGGGAACCGGCCGGGGGCTGGATCCAAGCTCCTACCACCGCCGCCACCACTTGGATCCGCCCCCTAGCCGGCTTCCCCTTCCATGGTCGGACTCTCAGGATTCCGGCCATGGATGGGGTAACCGGCCGGGGGGCGGATCCAAGACCCTACCGCCACCGCCGCCGCTTGGATCCGGCCCCCAGGCGGCTTCCCCTTCCATGGTCGGACTCTCAGGAGTCTGGCCATGGATGGGGTAACTGGCCGGGGGGCGGATCCAAGCGGCGGCGGCAGTAGGGGCTTGGATCCGCGTCACGGCCGGCTATCCCATCCATGGTCAGACTCCTGAGAGTCTGACCATGGAAGGGGAACCGCCCGGGGGCGGATCCTAGCCCCGGATGGCTGAAAGGCATCCGGACCCCTGCCACCGCCGCCGCCTGAATCCACGTCGCGGCTGGCTACCCCATCCATGGTCGGACTCCTGAGAGTCTGACCATGGAAGGGGAACCGCCCGGGGGCGGATCCTAGCCCCGGATGGCTGAAAGGCATCCGGACCCCTGCCGCTGCCGCCGCCTGAATCCACGTCGCGGCTGGCTACCCCATCCATGGTCGGACTCCTTTCAGGCATCCAAAGGGGAATCCCGGCGGTGGCCTCAGAAGGACCCTTCGGAAGGGTCCTTCCGAGGCTACCGCCGGCATTTTCCCCCAGCTGAGCGGCGGGGCTCCCGCTCAGCTCGGGGGAAATGCCCCCTCCGAAGGGGAATCCCGGCGGTGGCCTTGGAATGACCCTTCGGAAGGGTCCCTCTGAGGCTACCACTGGCATTTTCCCCCAGCTGAGCAGTGGGAGCGGTCCTTTGGAGGCTCCCGCCACTCAGCTGGGGGAAAATGGGGCTTATGGGGAAAACATCGCAAAGCAATTTTTCCCCATAGGCAACATCACAAAGTGATGGCAAAAGTGATTGCTTTTTTGCCATCGCTATGCGGATTCATCGTTAACTGGGGCACTCGTTAAACGAGGCACCACTGTAGATAGGTTCGTACTCTATAAGGTGTAACCGCCTGTGGGTGTGCATCCCCGGTGTCAACCCTGTGCCCTTTGCACCCTTGGCTACTCCAGGCTTGTTGGAGAAAACCTGCTTGCACTTCATAAACACATCTCTAGCTTCTTTTTGTTCTTCTGGAGAAAGTGAGTGACTGATTTGGACCTCCTCTGGAGTGTATTTGGGTCCGCCCCTCCTTTCCCCATAAGGTAACTCGAGATATTCACTGTCTGCTTCTTTCAATGCCAGCAAGACAACGTTTTCCTTTCTACAGTAGGGCTTGATCATTTCCCCCTGGTCCACTATCCTGCCTGTTTTCCCCTTTAACAGTTCAATGTAATCTCCCTTGTTCACTTGGGAGGTTACTTTCATCATCTTGAATAGAAAAGAGATTCCTAAAAATGTGAGGAACTCAGAAGCAAACCTCATGCTACACATTTGCCTCAGCAGAGCCTCTGCAATGGTCTGAGTCTCAATATTTCTTAGGGGAACTGCTTTGGGATAACGCACTGTGTTGTGTTTTGGACGGAAGAGTTATGCCATCCAGCAGAGCAAACGCAGAGGATCCGGCAGAAAGAAGCACAGCGAGCAAAACAAATGTCCTTCAGAGGCACTTTACTTCAGACAAAACAGAAACAGCAACAAACATACACTCCTACACACTAACCCACACCACCGTGCTGGCGTTTTCCCCTTACATATAGGACCAAGGCTAATGAGAACACGCCTATTTACATAATCTCTGATGAACTGCAGCTGTGGTGAGCTGCAGCTGGTCTCTAGGAAAGCTTCCAGAAGCTCAGGGAACAAATGCAGGCTTGGCCAGACCACAACACGCTGCACAGTCAATGATATTCAGAATGCTTCTGTTTCCTCTCAGGGTAACTCTGGGCAATGGTCCAACTATGTCTAACCCAACGCGTTGGACTGGGTTCGAAATGACAGGTAAAGGACACAGCTTGTTGTCAGTTTTCTTACTGCAATTCCCTTGCCTCTGACCTCCTTCACACAACTGGCCAAATTCTTTTATCTGCTCCTCTATTTCAAGCCAGTAAAAGTTTTGAGTTAATCTTTGTTCAGTTTTTGTGATATCTAAAAGAGCTGCAAAGGTACCAGTGTGTCCCCGCTCCACTATCCCCACTTGATATTAGAGAAGACCAATCAGTTGTTTATGGTGAGTCTCCCCTCCCCTTCTGGGATTCACTAAGGCCTCCCTATACAAATAGTCTTTTTCCAGGAAGAAACTTTCAGGACTTTCGGGGGTTAACTGACCTTCACAAACCTTCTTAAAACATTCATCCGGGGTGGGATCTGCTCTTTGTTCCCTTTTAACCGTGTTTTCTAGGGGAATCTTAACCGGTATTAATTCAGCTATAGGATCCTCTCCTCCCACCAGCTCTGTATGAATTATGCCCTCATCCATTGTTTTGCCTTCTTTCTGCTGGGAGTGAGTCTACACTAAAACACTTTTGACATGCTCAGTGAGATTGACCCCAATGAAACAGGGCACAGGCAATTGATCAGCTACACCTGTCCTCCATAATCGTTTCCACCCATGTTAACTTATAGGTACCTCAGCCACTGGCATGGTAATTAGTTCTGCACCTATCCCTTTAACTGTCAGGCTTTCACCTTTCAATATGCACTCTGGAGGGATTGTGTCTGGATGGCACAAAGTAACTTGAGAGCAAGAGTCTTTCAGAGCCATACATTTTGTCCCATTTATGTAAATGCTGTCCCTAGAACTTTTAAAAAGCTCCTGGTTGATTTCAAATAGATAGCAATGGAGTATCTCAGCTTTAAGCAGCTGTCCTGCTTGCTGTTCCTGACTCTCTGCCCTAGCTGCACTTGTATTAGGAGTTACTCTTTTGCCATTCTCTGAGGTAACTTTGTTTTGCTGTGCTCAGTACACTGACTTAGGCTTGAGTAAATTTGCCTTTTGACCCCCTTCTTTAGCTTTCGCACATTGTGAAATGAAATGGTCTTTCTCTCCGAATCCAAAACAAGATCTGAAGTTTTTCTGTTCTGAACTAAGGGTTTTATCTCCCTTCCCTTCCCAGTTCTTGTATTTTTGCTGGCTCTGTTCTATGGGCTTGCCTACAAAATGGCCACCACTTGCCTGCTGGTTCTTGAAGTAACTCTTAGGATCCTTTTTACTGTCATCCCAGGTTTCTCTTCCCCTTTTACCTCAGAAAAATTTGGATCTCTTATATGGGAAGTTGAATCTGCGATTTCTCCTGGTTCCAGAAGATCTTTGGGCTCTATTTTTCTTTCAGAATCATTAAACCTTTCCACCTCAGCTTTGAGCTCTAAAGATTTTTTCTCAGCCCCAGCCCCTATTTTCCATTTCTTCTTAAGGTGCATGCGGTACACCATCTGTCTAATCTCGAATCTCTGTTCCGATTTCCACTTTTCCAACTCTATTTGTCTTTCTCTCTGCTCAAACGACATTTGACTGGCCTCCTGCTCATCTCCAATCACTAATGCTTTCAATTTCAATTCCATTTGTTGTAGCAAACAGCCCTGCCCTCACCTGTCCGTCACAGTAAAACAGTGAAGAAGGAGCCAATGACTGGATGGAAGGTGGAGCCAAGGGGGGAGGGAGCTGGATATAAAGGCTGGCGTATGGCGTATGAGGAGAGATTCTGGTAGAGAGAGACTGTGTGAAACTTAAAAGTGAACTAAGAGTGAGTTAGAGATCTTTAAGAATGATGAATGGAATAGAGAGTTAAAAGAAGTTCAAAATTATAGCAGTTCTGATTCAAATACAAGTGATTAGCAACCTGTGATTTACCTATTGAATATTAATCAGATGTTAACTTCCCTGATCTAATAAATGACTTAAGTTTTAAAAACACACATGTCTCCATGATTAAATGGTATTGAGGCAGTAATATCTGGTGGCAGCGAAGAAAGAAGAAGAGCGAGAACCTCGTGAAGGCCTGGGGGAATAGGGGCTTCAGGGGAGATCGCCACATTTGTAATTTCCATTTTTGGAATTTTTGAAATTCTAGGAGTCTTTTCCCCCTTGACTTCCATTTCCCCATCTGAGGTAATTCCTCCTTGAGTTCCTTCCCCCTCCTGATCTGAGGTGTCTGGAACCTCAGGGGACACCTCTGCCACCTTCTTCCCCCATGTAGAAGGCATGTTTCTTTATTTAAGCTTCTGCTTCAATTTATAAGCCTAAGATTTAAAAGGAACACTTTCCCCCCGTGAGTTAGTGCCCCTGCAATATAGTTGCTTCCCTGCCAATATTCCTCTATCAAGATACTGTGTTTAGACCAGTGGTTCTTAACCTTTGTTACTCGGATGTTTTTGAACTGCAACTCCCAGAAACTCCAGCCAGCACAGTCAGTGGTGAAGGCTTCTGGGAGTTGCAGTCCAAAACTCCTGAGTAACGCAAGGTTAAGAACCAGTGGTTTAGACCTCCGGCTCCCAGCCAGGTCTTTAGCATGAGACAAAGTTTCTCTCAGCCTCTAGCCACCCAAATAAACAGAAATATCAGCTTTAACTCTATCCAGCTTTTGCCGATTTGAGTCACCTCAGGTTCTCTGACCTTGACTTCTACTTTGTCCCCTCAGAACTGTCCTTTAATCTCAGGACAAGATAGCCAACTGGTCCTTTCCTTGCTTGAGGTAACCTTACACCAGAAATGGTTTCCTCAGAGCCTATCCCTATCTTAGCCCCCCCCCCCCCCGCAATCTGAGTTTAGGAGCCTCCACACTAAGCTTTTCCCCCTGAAAATCTCTAAGGAGTTACCCACTCCGTCCACTTCAGATCCCCTGACTGAAATGTATTTTTCTGCTCTGGGAACCTTTCTGTTTTTAGGCATCACTGGATTACATTCAATCCCATCGCTGGTCACCAATTTGTGGCAATCTCCTCCGAAGTCCCTATCCCTCCCCCAGGCCTTCACGAGGTTCTCTCCTTTCTTCCTTCTTCACTGCCTACAGATATTAATACTTTAATATCAATTACGTATAGAGACAAGTGTGCAGATTAAAACTCAAGGCTTTTATTTGATCATGGAGGTTATTAAGTGAAAAAAATTATGAGTACAATCACAGGTTACCAATCACTTATATTAGAATCCAATCAGATTCAATTCCAAAACTATCTTATCCCTCTGTTCTAATTATCGTTCTTACAGATCCCTAACTCACTGTCTAGTCACTTTCAAGATACACACAGTCTCTTTCTCAGAATCCTTCTCTGACTCCATCCACCAGTCTTTATATCCAGCTCCCTCCCCCCTTGGCTCCGCCTTCCGTCCACTCATAGGCTCCTTCTCCACAGTTCTGCTGTGACGGACAGGTGAAGGTAGGGCTGTTCGCTACAATACCAAATTGGATGGAATAGCTAATACCCTAGAAAACAGAACAAAATGACCTTGATAGGATGGAGCACTGGGTTGAAAGCAAGAGAATGAAATTCAACAGGGATAAGTGCAAAGTACTGCACCTCAGAAGAAGAAACTAATTTCACAGTTACAAGATGTGAGATATCTGGCTCAGCAAAACTACAAGTGAGAGGTATCTTGGAATTGTCATAGATCAGAAGCTAAATATGAGCCAACAGTGTGATGTGGCTATGGAAAAGGCAAATGCTCTTTTAGTCTGTATTAATAGAAGTATAGTTTCCAAATCCCACAAGGTGCTAGTCACCCTCTCTTCAGCACTGGTTATGCCTCACTCTGAGTATTGTGTCCAGTTCTGGACACCACACTTCAAGAAGGGTGCTAACAAATTGGCACAAGTTCAGAGGAAGGTGACAAGGATGATCAGGGGGCTGGAAACCGAGCCTTATGAGGAAAGGCTGAAATAATTGGCATGTTTAGCCTTGAGAAAAGAAGACAGAGGGGTAATATGATAGCACTTTTCAAATATTTGAAAAGCTGTCATACGGAGGAGGAGAAGGATCTGTTCTCAATCATCCCGGAAACCAAGATTTCAGTTGAATATCAGTAAAAACTTCCTTATAGCAGTATGCCAGTGGAACCAGTTACCTTGGGAGTGGGTGAGTGCTCCAACACTGGAGGCATTGAAGAAAAACTTAGATAATCACCTGGCAGATATACATTGATTGTATTCCTGCATTGAGCAGGGGGTTGGACTTGATGGCCTTGTAGGCCACTTCCAAGTTCGATAATTCTATGATTCTATGATCACTTTCTGACTCGTGGAACTGAAAAGATTCTTGTCCATTCTCTGGTAGTATCATGCCTGGATTATTGTAACAGCCTTTTCGTGGGTCTAATTTCTTCTTGATTTTATCCTCTTTCCCTGGGTGATGGAACTGTCAACATAAAAAAGGAGCTTATTGGATGAGTTAAAGCAGGAGGCGAGCCAATCAAGAAGAAGAAGAATGGAAGGGTTAACTGGTTTTCCCAAGCAGGAAGGAGATAGTTAACAGAGGGAGAGTCATTTTGCTTTCCAAGAAGGGAGGTTGGCCTTTGAGAGTGGGTTGTAAAAGAGAAATATTCTGTTTCAGGAAGAGCAAAATCTGGTGTGGAAAAGTTGATTAATGTAATGATTAATGGAACCTCAGTCTAAAGTCTACGCAGTTTAACAAATTGCTATTTTTCATTAAAGATCTTATTTATATGTTTCTAATTTAAAACTGCTTGGGCTCTTATGGTTTGATCTTTTTTTAAAAAATATATATTTTTAACCAAGGGTAACAGGAAGGAAAAGGGATTGAGGTTAAAGGGAAGAGGAGAAACAATGACATACTAATATCCATTCTATACATATTGACATATCAACATTCCAAATTGCTCTTTTTTCTATTTTCTGCCTTCCAGATTTAAGTTCTCATTCTAATGCATGTTCTTCAAGCGATGTCTAATGACTCAAACCATTTGTAGATTAAGTCCCATCTTTCAGTTGCCTTTTTTTAAAGGACAGTCCTTCATCACTTCTGATAAAATGTCCATTTCTGCTGTTTCCCGTATCTTCTCTATAAGATCTTCTTGTTTCGATACCATCGGACGTTTCCAATTTTTGGCATAAAGAATTCTAGCTGCAGTGACTATGTATATAACTATATACTTCTTTTGCCTTATCTATGTTATCAGGTATCATACTCAATAAAAACAGTTCTGGGGTTAGTGGAGCCTTACAAAGCAATATTTGTTGCAGCACAGCATGTACTCTTTTCCAGTACTGTTTCACTATTCTACATGACCACCACATGTGGAAATAGCTTCCCACATGTGCTTCACATTTCCAACACACATTTGATACATCTGTATACATCTTTGACAATTTTTCTGGAGTCATATGCCACCTGTAAAACATCTTATATATATTCTTTTTAAAATTAACCGATCTTGTAAGCTTTATATTATTTTGCCATATTTTCAACCATTGATCAATATCAATATTATGTCCTATGTTTTGTGCCCACTTAATTATACATTCTTTAACCATTTCATCTTGCATTTTGATTTATAACAGATAATTATACATTTTCTTAACTATTTTATCTTTTGAACCTAATAACAGCTTATCAAATGTCATTTGTTCTGAATAAAAACCTTCTATTTTGTCTTTTGTATATCTAAATTCCAGCTGTGCTTTGGACCACCAGTCTATGTAAATATTCTATGTCTCTAGCTCTTCTTTAGATCTTAATTCACAATCCTCTTTTAATAAATCTTGATATCTTAAAAGTTTTGCTTTTGTCATAAGATTCATGTAAAGGCCTCTATAGGTGACACCCATACTGGTGTTTTTTGATAAATTTGTTGTACAGTGGTGCCTCGCATAACGTTTGCTTCGTTTAACGTTTTTTTCGCTTAACGTTTATTTTTTCAGAGTCAGATTGTGCTTCGTATAACGTTTTTCCCTATGGGCGATTTTCACATAGCGATTTTGGGACCATGCTTCGCTTAACGTTTTTGGTTTTAGGTCCCCTGCTTCACTTAACAATGTTCATTTTTTCAATTACAAAAGTGTCTTAACATGTTGAAAAACGGTTTTAAATGCTTGGAATCGTTAGTGCACCTTCTAAAATGTGTGCATACTTAATTTGGCGTTGATCTGACTTTTCGTTAATTTTTTGTGAATTTTTTTCTCCCCCATAGGAAACAATGGAGCTGTCAGATTTTGACAGCTGTCAAAAGTTGGGGGAAAAAAATTCACCATAAATTAACGAAAAGTCAGATCAAAGCCAAATTAACTTTTGCATCTGTTTTAGAGGGTGCAGAAGCTAATCCAAGCATTTAAAACCATTTTTGACCCTTTTATGACACACTTAAATTTGCAAAAATTGACTTCGCAAAGCCATTGAAATGTATTGAGTCAGCTTCAATACATTCCAATGGAGGAAACATTGTATCGTTTAACAATGTTTCCTATGGGTTTTTTCGCTTAAGGACGCCAATCTGTGCCTATTGGAACGGATTAACCGGTTTCCAATGCATCTCTATGGGAAATGGTGTTTCGCATAAAGTTTTTTTCGCATAAGGTTTTTTTTTTGGAACCAATTAAAAACGTTATGCGAGGCACCACTGTATAATCTTTTTCCAAGTTCCCAATAAAGCTCTTCTTATCATATGTAAATTAAAATGCTTTTGCTCTTTATCCTTTTTATACCATAAATAAGCATGCCAGCCTAAGTCGTGTCCTTCCAAATTGAGTAATCTATCATTTTCCAAAGTTATCCATTATTTTATCCAATCTGAAATACAAGATCTATAATACAGAACTCAATCTGGAAGGCCAAAACCTGCCCTCTCTTTGACATCTTGCATTGCTTTGATTTTAATTCTTGATTTTTTACCTTGCCATATAAATCTCATGATTATCTTATTAAATTGTTGGAAAAAGGTCTGTTTTAACATGATAGGGATTGTCTGAAATAAGAATAGAATTTTCGGCAAAACACTCATTTTAATTGTCACAATTCTTCCGAACAACGATAATTGTAGTTTATCCCATTTCTCCAAATTGTTCTGTATCTCCATAATCAATTTCATATAATTATCTTTAAATAATGTACTCGTCTTCTTTGTAATTTGGATCCCTAAATATCTGATTCTCTTTTCCTCCTGGAAGTTCATCTTCTCTACTAACTTCTGTTGATCTTGTTCTCTTATATTTTTGCTAAGTATTTTTGTTTTCTTTTGGTTTATTCTCATTCCTGCCATATCGCCAAAGTTTTTCAACATCATCATCAGGTCTTCTATTGAATGCAATGGATCTTCCGGTATGATGATTAAATTGTCTGCAAAAGCTTGAAGTTTATAAATTTGACCGTTTACTTTCAATCCATTCAATTCCTTTTTATCTCTGATTTGTTTGGTTAATATTTCTAAAGTCAGAATGAACAGTAGTGGCGAGAGTGGACACCCCTGTCTGGTACCTTTCTGTATTTGTATTTCTTTCGACAGCTCGCCATTAATTCTCACATTTGCCTTTTGTTGAGTATAAATTGCTTTAATTAGCTTCAAAAATCTTTCTCCAACTTGCAGCGCATCCAGCAAGTACAACATAAAATTCCAATCAAGATTATCAAAGGCTTTCTCCGCATCCAAGAATATCATGGCCACCTGTTTCTCCAGGGAGTTTAGGACTATCCTTATATTATTTTTATCTCCCTTTTTGGAAGAAACCCAGACTGATCTCGATGTATTAACTGGACTAAGATTCTTTTCTGGATATTAGTATGTCATTGTTTCTCTAAAGTCCCAAAGGCTTTTTAACAGACAGTTAAATGTACTAGGAAAAAATCCAAGCCAAGTACAATCCCAGAGGCATAAGAATCAAAGCTCCACAGTCCCAGTATTATTTCAAAAGCCAAATTGAAGCTAGAAAAATCCCTTGCCTTTCCCACCTCGATGTTTTCCCAGTTCCATTCTTAATACAAAACTCTAAAGTCCCAAAGGTTTTTAAAAAGTCAGTTAAATGTACTAGGGTTGGCATCCCGCTTTCTTCCAGTAGGTGTCGTTATAATCCAATACAAAGTCTGTCCTTTCCACTGTAAATCCGGTCCACAACTCCAGTCCTGCTTTCCAATTACTCCCTCCAGTTTACAGCCATAACCTCCAAGTGTGGGGGGATTTCTCCCCTGGCAGAGTAAAATATAGTCCCAAAGTCCCAAAAGTCCTAAAAACTGGTACTCAATCTGCTGTTAAAAAGATTCTTTATAACATCAACACAAGCTCTGTCCATAATTGCTTATTCTCTTCAAGAAGTTTTCCAGGGACAACTTTATTTTCTTTTCTGTGGCTACTGACCTTGGCTGGTCTGCCAAAAGTTTAGTTGCGCTTTAAGATAGTGTGACAGTACAGCTGGTAAGCAAAGATTCGCCGCTTCTATGCTCCTTTCAGCCCTTATCTTTTTACAGGCTCATTTTTGCTTAAGGGTTTCAATTTTATTTATTGTTATCAATTTTTAACTGTAGTTCTCTGTCTCCTCTTCACCGGGATAAATCGGGCTACTCACTGCTAAGTACCAAGATGGTTCCCCTTCTAGTCTGTGCTTTGTGATTCTCTTCAGAGGGAGAAAAAGATGAGCCGTCACCCCTCATTCCTTCCTCTGACACTCACAGCCTAGAAGAGCCTCTCCTGGCCCCTCCTGACCCCTGTTGTCACTAAGGGTCTCCAGACTGGTCGGTTTTCAGCTTTTCCCGGGAGCTCTCCCCCGAGAGTGACTGAACAACACAGTGACAAACACCGCCTCCTTATGATTTGGTCTTAAAACAAGTTTGGTGAAAATAAAGGGCAGTTTATAGGTGGTGGTCACACTGTGGTATAGAAGAGTGTGGTACAAGTGGTAAAACATGCCATGTTACTCCCATATTTCCCATCATCATAGGACATTGCATTGTCTACCTATCTGTTCAAGAACATATTTGTAAATCATTGCCCTGACATCTAAAGCAGAAGCCAGAAGGTAATTTCTAAATGGGATTTGTAGTCATGGAATTAGCCAGAAGGAATCCATCTTAAGTCTGTGTCATTTTACTGGAAGTCTCTAGATGCTGTTTTCTTCACAGAAGCCAGTATTCTTATCTAGTAACCAGGATACGGAGGACCTACTGAAGTCTAAACATTCCAGCAGAAGAACGTAAACAGCACCTGGGGTTCCACGAGAAAGAAAGGCAGGGAGAGTCACCTTTTTCTTCTTCCTGATTGGCTGTCGAGGGGGGAGAACAAGAAGGGGGGGGTTCCAGCATGAGAGGAGAAATGGAGGATTGCTGACAGAGAGTGGAGACTTTTGCCTTATGGATTTTTGAAGAGACTTTTTCCTTTTGGATTTCTAGAGGGACTTGTATGTTTTTTTATGGACTATGGATTTTTAGATGGACTTTGGAGTTCCTGAAATTCATTGGGATGTAGTTCTTCAAAGTAGTTTAGAGGGGAGGCAATGGTTTTCCTGATTTTTCTTAGATAGTGATTTTATTGTTTTATTTTTCTAGCTGGAGTTCGCTAGATTTCTAACTAATTAGTTATGGAAATGTTTCTACTTGCTATGCTTTTGCAACAAAGTGAATTATTTTAAATCTTTATTTTTCTAATAAAATAATTATTCTTAAGATCTGATGTATGATCTCTTGAACAGACACAACCTGCTACCAATACTTAATTAGATTTCTTTTAGGCCACAGAATTACACTAACTTGAGTCCAATATTTTCTTGAGTACTGAGAGATCTAAATGATTCTAAGACTCATGATTATATTTTGGTTTCTCAATGATTTTAAATGGGAATAAACTTTGGAAAAGAGTCTAGTGTGACTGCCTGGATGAGACAAGGACTCATCTCATCTCAAATAGGAGTGTATTAAACTCTGGAACCTCTCTATTCCAAGCTGTCTGATTCTTCTAGGAGAACGGGCAAGTTTACAATACATTCTTCCTGTCACAATAATTTAGCAGAGCTGATAGCATGGAATATTACTCTTTAAAGGGTTTGATCCACAGAGTTCAGACTTTTGTTGGTCCTTGGAAAAAGGTGGCAAATTCCAGACTTTGGGATTTTTTCCACTTGTCTCTAAAGCTATGGAATTTTCTTTCTCAGCACTTTTGTATGGAACCAGAGTTGGACAAATTTAGGCAAGGTTTGACAATGTATCTGCTTAACTTGGAACTAAACGTGTCGAACACAATAAAAATACTGTAATAATAATAACATCACTCTGGCATTCAAAAATCTAAAATTCAGCATCTTCCATTATCATTTCACCATTTTTATGACCCCAAATTATATATCCTTTGATAAGCAATGAATTTGAACTGACTTGGTATGAAATCTGTGAAAACTTAGATATGCAGCTTCTCTTCTACTAAGGCAGGCATAAAATTATGAATAGGAATGTGTGAACCAGCTTGTATATAAATGCATCTCTGCCATGTTTTTTATTTTTTAATGTTTTAGAGGGAGTGCTGTATTGTTTTAGCATCTTGGCAATCCTGTCAGCCCTAGAGAATGTTTTTGAAACCTTTAAGTTAATTGAGACAGCTTTCCTTGAAATTGGCTTTCTAGCTGCACCAAGGATATTCTACCATTACTAGTTTCAAATACATGCTTCTTATGCTTAACATAATCCGCACCTCCATCTACACTACCTTTAGTAGAAGGGTGAGGAAGTTCTTGTCCTCAGCCGGCTGAGGTATTCAAGGGCTCTTTGTATAGCTCACAGGCCCACTCTGAGTGAAGCCATGCTCCTTCTTGTTTCTTTCCTCTCCTTCTGTGCCATGCCATGCCACTATTTCTCTCTGTTTCCATTGCCAAAGTATGAAAGTAGCATGTGCAGAAGTAATATAGTTACTTGTTACTTATTATTTTCATAGTAACAAGAGGTAAAAATGTTACCTTTTTACAGTAACAGATGCCACTCTTTTTCTTATTTTTATACAGATTGGGTAACATTAAAATGATGTCATTTACATGGGCGGGGGGGAGAATAAAAGGCAGCAAATTTGTCTGATTCACTTCTCCCTCATGTTCTATTTTGTATAGAATTTCTATTCTATTTTGTAACATAATCTATTTTTAAAACCTCCAACTCTTTGCATCCTGTATGTGTAATATATGCATTTTAGTAAATTTTGCAAAAATAATATAGAATTTTATTTATTTCTTTCTTCAGCTTCTATAACACTCAACTTAGTAAAATACTACTTGGGGCAGTTTACATAATTAAGAAAAACATACAAACTAAAATAATAAAAGAATGCATAGATAGTATACAAACAACAATAAAATTTTCACTCATCTACCCTGGTAGAAATCAATAGGTATTTCAGAGGTTTATAAGCCTTTCAGTGGAAAAAAAAGAATTGGTTATCCTAATTTAGCACTAAGCATACAGACAACCTGTGTATACTTGTTGTAACAATCACCTCTCCCTAAAGAGAGTATGATGTTTGGGAAAGGAGTCACTGTGAGCGCAAAACTACCACCTTTATCTCTCTGATAGGCCCTTTAAGCCTCAGAAGTGCTTAGTATAACCCTCATGGATTATCTTGACTTTAAAAGAAACCTTTGCTTACTTTCCAAATAAACAAGCATTGACTTTGTGCTTCCTTAGACAACACAACAGTTCTGCAAAGTAGGACCTGGTAATTACAGTAACTACTTAGTAACCTTCTCTAATCTCAACTGGATTTAAGTGTAAGCCTTGCTGTTTCAAGAGACAAGTCCTCTGTAAGAATTATATTTGTTTTATTAAGAAAATTAATAAAGTAGTTTTCATTACAATACAGTTGTTGCAGTAAATCAATAGCATTCAACATATCCACCCATTATAATGGTTAAATAAAGCTGCTATTTCTTATTAAAATAAGAAATACTAAAATCTAAGCTAAGTAATCATTTTGGCTTCTAAGCTGAGCTATTCACTCCCCTTCTCCTCTTTCAACAGGCAAACCTTTTTTCTCCTGCATTCTGCAAGCATTCCTCCACATGCCACAAACCAACATTTTACATACACAAACAATCATTTTTCTACTGGTCTAAGACCTCCTCCTTCTTAACACTTTCTGACTGTCAACCAGTTAATTGCAAGAAAGCTTAACACAACCCTCCACCCATCTATCATATGAGATCCACAAGTGCCTTGTCTCTCTTCTCATTAAGCACTATTCTTGTTTGGTCTCCTTTCTAGCTTCTTCAGCTTTGCCTTCTTATCTTCTGTACCAGGCATTTCTGTACCAGTCAGCTCTGCAAAAACAGCCTCACACATTCCATTGCTTTTAACTCATCTTACACAGAACCAAATAGACTCCATCTTTATATGACTACAATTCCCAGTGTCCTTCAATTCATTATACTTGTCAGACACCTGTGTGGAAAAATGAGAAATGAAAAAAATAATCTTGAATTTCTTGGATTACATACAATGGTATCTTCCTTTATTAATGGAATAACCTAAACACTCCAGGAAGTTAGTTTAAAAATGCCAAAAAAAAAAGAAGAGAGAGAGCCAGCACTGTTCCACCTTTATTTTCAAATTAAAAATAGAACTGTACTCCCTTTCCATCTTACATGATTAAAAATAAGTGACTGTGAATAACACAGTAGCAAGATAATCTTTCTGAACAAGAGTTGAAATTTAGTCAACAGTTAACAAGGTACATATTGTACATGATAACAATATTAGGATAAGTTAAATTTGAAAAACAACATTCTGAGTTCTTCCCATTCTGAGGCTGTCTAATACAACTGTACCAAATTTGGTTCTGATATATAACTTTTTTACATTGGGCTTTAGATCTGCACCAAATTTGGTACAGTTGAACCAGCAGACTTCCCTTGCTCTGTTCCAAATTTGGGTAAGTTTGGACAAAGGATTTAGAGTTATAATTTTTTTAACATAAAACTCACTCCATTCTGAAATAGGTAACACCAGACTATCCCAGATTTAAAACAGCTTACTAAAACTGAAAAAAAAATCACTTTTGCTGA
Source organism: Pogona vitticeps (assembly GCF_051106095.1). Classification (NCBI taxonomy): domain Eukaryota; kingdom Metazoa; phylum Chordata; class Lepidosauria; order Squamata; family Agamidae; genus Pogona; species Pogona vitticeps. The sequence continues at coordinate 133,424,981 of NC_135785.1, forward strand.
TCTTGAAAGTAGGCTCCACCAACTTTTCTTTATTTGTACAGAATCCGATGTAGTTTTGGTATCACCTGGCAGGATTAGTCCTAGAATGAGCTGGAATTTTTAGCATGCATACATTACTGAAACAGCAACGTCTATGTTGGTTTGGGCATGTCGTAAGAATGGTTGATGGTCAGATTCCAAAAGATCTCCTGTATGGAGAATTAGTGCAGGGAAATTGCCCCAGAGGGAGACCACAGCTGCGATTCAAGGACATCTGCAAGTGTGATCTGAAGACCTTTGAAATGAACCTCAACAGATGGGAAACCTTGACATCTGAGCGTTCAGCCTGGAGGCAGGCTTCATGGCTTCTCCCATTTTGAAGAGACTCTTGTTGTCATGAGTGCAGCTGAAAACCTGGAACCAGAAGGGTTAACTGAGGCTGAGGAGAATGCTGAGCAATCAGAAACACCTGAATTGCCTCCAGATTCTTCTTCCCCAGCAGGCAAGCTTCGGGCCAGACTTCAGGGAAGACTTATGGCAAAAAGGTCAGAGGATTGCTTGAAGGCTGTCCACAGAAACATCAACTAGCCCTGAGTATTGACAGGATGGAAAGGTTTCCAGCAGCTCAAGGGGCTGTTTTGCTATAAAAACAGCTCCTAGTCAGCTAGAATTTCTGTGGAAGCAACAAGTCAAAACCTCTGGCTTACATCCACGCTCCTACAACCTTGAACCATGTTCCAGACTCTGACCTTGGACTACGTTCTGTGAGTTGGTTTGGTAATTGGATATGGGCTTTGCATTCTTGGTATTCCTAACCTTGGACTGGTTTATCGGATTTCGGCTGTTGTAACCCCCGGGAACATGACACTTGTCCAGCAGGCTGAGGCAAAGAGGCAGTCCCCAAACCAGCAAAATTAGGGAGCTGGACAGGGGACAGATTGTATTTATCTTCAGTGTGGAAGGGATTGTCACTCTGGAATTGGCCTTCTCAGCCACAATAGACACTGTTCCAAGTCCTCTATTCAGAGCATGTTACCATAGTCTCTTGAGACAGAAGGATGCCTAATCTAATCTAATTAAATCCATGTTTCCAGCAAGAAAAATTATGCCAAACTTTGCACATTTATTTATTATTATTTAATTATTAAACTTGTATACCACACCAATTACTGATGAGCACTGCTCTGAGAAGTTTACAGCCAAAGTAAAATAAACACAAAATAAATCTCAAATAATACACCAAAAATGAACTTCAAATATAAAGAAATAAAACAATACTAATCTAATATATGAATGTCCTCCATAGCCAAGACAGTCCTGCCCCACATCTGTCGTAGATCACAAGCTAAATATGAGCCAACAATGTGATGTGGCTACAAAAAAAGGCTAATGCTATTTTAGGCTGCATTAACAGAAGTATAGTTTCCAAATCCTGTGAGGTGCTAGTCCTCCTCTCTTCAGCACTGGTTAGGCCTCACCTTGAGTATTTTTTCTAATTCTGGACACCACACTTCAAGAAGGATGCTAACAAATTGGAACAAGTTCAGAGGAGAGTGATAAGGATGATCAAGAGGCTGGAAACCAAGACTTATGAGGAAAAGTTGAAATAATTGGGCATGTTTAGCCTTGAGAAGAAGAGTGAGGGGTAATATGACAACACTTTTCAAATATTTGAAAGGCTGTTATACAGAGGAGGGGCAATATCTGTTCTCGATCATCCGGAAGTGCATGACATGCAACCATCGGCTCAAGTTAAAGGAAGCCAGATATTGGTTGAATCTCAGGAAAAACTTCCTGTTAGAGCAGTACACCAGTGAAACCAGTTACTTTGGGAGTTGATGAGTGCTCCAACACTGGAGACATTGAAGAAAAACTTGGATAATCATCTGGCAAATATGCTTTGATTGTATTCCTGCATTAAGCAGAGGATTGGACCTGATGGCCTTGTAGGCCCCTTCAAACTTCACTTTTTGATTATTCTATTATTCTTGAGGGCATAGAATTGCTGGATGGGCTGCCAGTGCATGGGTTCCTCAGACACGTTGCATGGCAATTTCACGTTTATGGGGTACACGTGAGACCTCCAGCATTTGTGGGCCTGTTGATGCCAGAAGCAGGCAATGCATCAACACTGCCCTATAGTTTAGTCTCCAGGGGGCCCTCATTGACCATTTAGGCTAATGGGTGTGGGTTCCCCTCCCTACACCATGGGAGGGTTATTGGGAAATACTTATGGAACAGGCCTCTTTGGGCTGACCACTTTGTTCCTTCCTCAGGGAGTAGCAGCCATTGGGATGGCACAGAGGTGGTAATCATCATCATCATCAACAACAACAACAACAACAACAAAATGGGAGAAGCAGAAAAACTAGGGTTAAACCTGTGAGGGAGGCAATCCTCTCTTTTCTCTTTCTGTGAGAGGGTTTAGAGCATGGGTATAGATTTGGGGCAGTGTACCTGATTGACATTAAGAGCACCGACATCATAGGGTGGCAGGCTTTTGCCAAGCTCCCAACCCCCCTCCCTACTTCTGTCTTCTTTGGTTTGGAGGTTTCACCAGTTTCACCTCCCCACTCCCCCCAATGCTTTGTGATTGTCTACTAATTGCTCAAGTTAAAAGAAAAAGAAAATGGCTGTTGCTTTGGGGTAGTATAGGGCCCCCCCAAAAAGTAAGGTACAAAAGGGCAAGAAGGCTGCAAAGCACAGATCACCTTGCAGGTCACCACTAGCTCTCTCATCCTTGGACAAAGAAGGCTGACCAGAATGGGAGCTACTACATGCTAAGACTTCCTCTCTAAAATGCAAGTGCATCCCTCCCATGGCTCTGGCAGCATCCATACCTCAACCCAGGCACTCAGTTAGGGACTCCAAGGCTTGGAAGTGAATGCAGCTCAGAGCTATGGTTGATGAACTATTGGGTTTCTTTTAAAGAAGGGGCACACCTGAACACCTCCAGACTGGTGGCAGCAGGCATATGATCAGCTTCCTCATGTCCTGGTATGGATAGTCTCAGCCAAGCCTTGGTCCAAAGGACACAGAGGGAATTGGAGGAGGTCTGGCCTAACCCACACAAGGAAACCAAGACATGGTGACAGAAACCACTCCAGAGCTGGAAAGTAGTGAGATCATGCAGGAGTCATTTGAGTCTGTTGGGTCAGGTGAGTCTGTCAGTGCACCAGATAGGAAAAGAGAGATTGTGGCATAGCCATGGGCCTTGAAGAGCCAGACAGCACCAGTCCTAGGGCCACATTCATAGATATGAGGTGAAGTATGGGGATATGTGCAGACACCTCCCCCACTGGGCCCTCATAGCTTCTGTACTGCTTTTTTTACCTGCAATAATTTTTCAAATGTCAAGGGCCACTCACAGGTATTTGGGTATAGCCCTATCTTTCCATGCCAGACCTGGGCTATAACTCAGTGTCATCTGAGGTCTACCTTTCAGTGATTATGTGTTGCCCTTGGGTGACCACTTGTTGCCAGCAACCAAGGAATCAATTTGATATGGCAAATTTATAGACATGTTTAGTTTGTTGAATAGGAAAATGGGAAAGACAACAATGAGGACAAGGAGATGGATAAGTTAAAGAGGTGAAAACCTGAGAATTACTGGACTTATTGACTCCCAAGACTATTTATTTATACTGGTGTAATTGTATGGGTGCAACCCTGGTGTGCCATGTCCCTGGTCTAAAATATAGGCTTGATTTACAGTGGATATTTAGACTACCTGGGCCAAACATGGTTTCTTTACAATGAAGCCTTTCAAAAGAGAACAGCTATCCACCATAACATGCAATGGGATGAAAGACATTTGAAAGTATGGCTGTAGTTAATGACTCTCGAGCAGCATGCCTTGGGTCCCTTGGACAGTGGTCCTTGGTCCAGACAGGTATACGTTCCCCCTATGCTGGCAGGGCAGGCAGTTCAACTCTGTCTCCTGTGTTGGAACTTCAACTCACACAGAGTATGCAGCAGGAAGCCCTGCATGTACAAGCATGAGTGATACATTTGTGGGGGCACTCGCCAGTGCCACTTGTTTTAGGGAGTGAGCCAACCAGGGGAACAACCGGGGAGTCAGATCTGGGTAAGAAAGAGCTAGGAGGGCTGGCCTCACCTACAAAAGAGCCCCAGGCCATAGCTTCGGAGCTTGAGAGTCACCTCTCTGAGTTTGGAGAAGAGGTCAGGTGGGACTCCTGGCTTCACACCAGGATTCAGCACTACAGCAGGTCTCTCCTGTGTTCAAGATGGAAAGGTTCAAATTAAATGTTAATAAAGCGTGGTCCTAGTTTTCACCCTAGTCATGTCTCATCTCTTTATTCTGAGATGGATGGGCAAATGTATTTTGTTGTTTCCTTTGTTTGCTAGCTTGTTAGGAGGAAATGCTAGATAGTGGGTTGAAATCAATTTGCAAAGTTATGGGGGAGAAGTGAGTCAGAAGAAACTTCAGTGACATGATGGCAGGGGCATTCCAGGAGGGGTAGCTGAGAGAAATAGCTCTCCAAGCTCTGCTTCACAATTAGCTATTGATCTACCTCTGTAAGGAAAGGAGTATTTCTGTGGTCTGAATGCAACCTATTTATATAAGTCTGTTGTGAGGAACAATTACCCTTCAGATACTTTGGCTTAAAACTTCCATCTACTCAACCAGGAAAAATGCTCAAGGATTTGGAGGTCTGTTAGCAGAATGCAAGTATTAGAGTGTATATAATGTCGGTTATCATCTTGCTTCAATCTTCTGGGACTAGAAAAAATTCCCCAGTGCAAGCTACCCACAGTAAATGGTTACCCTATTTTCTCTTTACAACCTTGAAAAAAAGGAAAGTTTCAGCTTAGTATAGATTATTGAAATCTGAAATGGAAGCCCATTGTTTTGGAGGCTACATAAAAGTGATTCCAAATGATGGGTTATCGTATGGTCCCTATGCTTTGGCATCTGGTACTCCATTGATATTTACTTATTTCTGGCTTATATGTCTGGCCATCTTGAAGCACATTCCAGTAAAATACTATCATATATTTATATCTGGTCTTTAAATGACCTATTATCATAATCTGTAATATATCTTTCCTACAGTGGATACTTTGTTTTCTTAACATGTTTCTTTTTCTGGTAATTTCTTGCTTCCTTAGCATTTGTTTGCATTTTGAAAAACCAAATGGGGGATAACAAATTTATTAGACAGATGCCCATCAATTTCAATAAAAGGCCTGAGCTTTCCAACCACTGAGTTACTTGGAAATGTAATGAGAACAGTGTATGAGATTTTAACAGCCTCCATAATTCCCTTTTGTCCTCTGGATACAAGTGTAATAGGTTTGCTTCTGACATGAAGGATGCTGTTTCTAATGTTTATGGCAGATTAATTCATAGGAGGAAGGAGAGTGACAATGTGCTGCTAGCGGTCATGATTCCATATGCAGCATTGCCATTCAACATGTTTCTTAACAAAAACAACAAAAAGAATGCTTTTAATCAGTTTATGCCTTCAGAGTTCTCCTGGGAAAGTCAATTGTCTGTTTCAGATGCCTGAACAAGGGGCAAAAAGAGAATAGACATAATCATATAGCAGATCATAGTTTTATACAAGAAAATAACTTTTAAAAAGCCACCCAAGTGATTCTGAGTGTTGTATTTGTGAAGGCTTTCACGGCTGGGATCTAATGGTTGTTGTGGGTTTTTCGGGCTCTTTGGCCGTGTTCTGAAGGTTGTTCTTCCTAACGTTTCACCAGTCTCTTTGGCCGGCATCTTCAGAAGACAGGAGTAGCACTCTGTGCTCTGGTGCAGTTTGTTTGGAAGTTGAGTATTTATAGCTTTGTCCTTTTCAGGAGATGGGTGATTATGGTGATTGGTGTGTTTTTGTTTTGGGTGTATTGTTGTGATAAGGAGGAGTGATTCTCTGTCACTCTGATTGATGGGTGTCATTAGCCAGTCTTTTGTGTGTAGTGATCATGTTCCTGCCCTAAAACTGCTGATTTTTCTGGTTGTTTTAGTCTGCAGTGCCTCTCATGTTCTTTGATTCTGGTGTGGATGCTTCATTTTGTGGTAACAATATATACCTGGCCACAACTGCAAGGTATCCGGCATACTCCTGCAGTGATGAAGGGGTCCCTTTTGTCCTTTGCTGACCGTAACATTTGTTGTATTTTTGTGATGGGCTTGAATACTGTTTGTAGGTTGTGTTTTTTCAAAAGTTTTCCCTATGTGGTCTGTGACCTCTTTGATGTATGGCTGTTTTTCTTCTTCAGTTTGGTGTTGTTTTCTTGGTTTGATGGCACTTTTGATTTCATTTTTGAAGTAGCCATTTGCCTGTAGGGCCCAAATCAGATGGTTGAGTACGGTGCTGAGAAATTGAGCTTCACACTTCTGATTTGCATGGTCTACCAGTGTTTTGATTATGCCCCTTTTTTGCTATGTGTGGTGATTGGAGTTTTTGTGTAGGTACCTGTCTGTGTGGATGGGTTTTGTCACGATCCAGCCTCCTGTTGAGGAGCACTTGGTTGGCAGATAGAGAGCAATTAGAGAGTCTGAATCTCCTTTACAGCTGGGAAGAGTCCAGATGACTTCAGCCAGTAAGTATTACAGACCCCTTCTCACAAATCTATCCTAAAAAGATACTTGCTTGCACTTAATTATGTTCAGCAAGAACACACACACAAGCTTTGTAGTCACCAGATCTATCAAAACTCAGGCACTCTGTAGCATTCTGTGGCTTCACAATCTCCCTGGAAGCAGGCTCAGCAGACTTGCTGTTCAAAAGACCATTCTTAAGGAGTTTTAAGAATAATTTTTTATTGAAAAAAAGTCTTTATAGATATTCAGTTTGTTGCATAAGTAAAGCATAAGTTATATTTCCATAGAATATTGCAGTGAAATCTAGGCATCATTCACTAAGCAAAAATATAGCCAAAAATTCTAAAAAACTTCCTTAAGGGTAGACATAGGATATAGCCCCCCTCTCCTTCTCTCTGAGGTTCTACATTCCAATTCCCTTTGATCTAACATAGGAAAAAAGGATTCAAAATGGCTCCTAATCCTCTCTATAGACTAAGGAACAGTCCACATGGCACAAACTCCATTTTCTACTCTTTTTGGCACCACCCTTCTCTTCGTCTCCCAAGGTGTTGACCAATAGGCGATTAGGAAAGTCCGTTCTCATCCCGCCTTCTGTTCCCAGGAGAAATGCAGGTGTTGTTTTCCTTCTCCTTGTCTTGGTCTGGATCGAGACAACATGTTGTGTCTTCACACCTTATCATCTCCTGACATGGCTGAGTACAAGGAACTTTCCCATCAGATTGCGAAGAAAACATTCCCATCATACAAAATCATTTTTACAAAGAACCATTATGGAATCATTTTACATTTTCTCGTAACTACATAAACCATCTTCATACAAGTTTTTAATCCACATAATCTTGACCATGACAGGTTTTCTGTAGACCTTGTTGTCACACACCCCCAGCTCCTCTGTATGTTCTCCCTAACAAACAGATTTGCCTTCGGGCATGACAGTTTCTCTTATTTCCGCATCCGCTGCCACCAGAGGAAATCCTTCCTCAATTACCAATTAGGACCACAGAATGAATCGTGTCAAATATAACATTGCTTATTAACTGATTAACATATTTAAGAATCAAGGAAATCATAGATGGTATTGTATTTGATATTCATTAAACTTCATTTAATATGCTGGCTACTTGGTATTTAGTTTCAATGACTTTATAAAAGTTTATTTTTTTTATAGTTTTCATTTCATTCAGTTCTCGTATACGTTTCTTTCCAAGTGTTACTTTTTGACTTTAATAATCCCTGTCTATCTCTCTCTCTCTCTCTCGAATCTTCTCCTAGTCCTAACTCTTCATAACAGTTCTTCCAACTACCTAACTCTTTTCCTAACTCCTGACTAACTGAAACCCCAACTCCTTGCTAACTGAAACCCTAACTGATTATAACTGTCCTCCATTCTCTTCTTATATTCCTTGGTTCTGCCTTCCTGCTCAACCATTGGCTACTGAATCAGTGGTCCATTGTGATGGATCGGTGTGGTTTCTGGCCTGTCCGTCACATACGTCCCCCCTTGGAAAATTTTGTATCATTACATGTATTACCATTTTTATTACTTATATCATTACATATTTAACATTACTTATACTATATAACTTACATTTTAAATTATTTTTCACTTCTTTTCCAATTTTATTATATGCAATTATAACATTTTCCATATCTTTTTTCTCTGTTATATTTTAATACAATCTTCCATTATTCTTTCTTCATTCTTCTGAATAATGCATCTGCCACTGCATTCTGACTCCCTATGACACTTTTAATTTCAAAATCAAAGTCTTGCAATAACAGCAGCCACTGCATCAGTTTATTATTATTCGTTTTAATAGTCTGTAGCCACAACAATGGAGAATGATCAGTACAAAGAATAAAATGTCTCCCCCATATGTATGGTTTAAGTTTCTGCAACGTCCAGACTATTGCCAAGCACTTAAGTTCTATGGTATAGATAGGTGGCGTTCTCCTGCTTGTAGCTTCTTGCTCAGGAACATTATGGGATGAATGTCTCCGTTGTCATCTTCCTGACTTAATTCCACTCCTATCCCTATGTTGGAAGCATCTGTGTAGATGGTGAAGACTTGTTGGAAGTCTGGCATTTTCAAAACAGCCCTAGTCATTAGTGCTGTTTTCAAACTCTTGAAGACCCTCTCACATTCACTTGACCATAAGATGTTATCTGTTTTTTCTTATGGGATAAGTCTGACAAAGGGGCTGCTATTTCACTGAAGTTATGAATAAACCTTCTGTAATAGCCAACCAACCCCAAGAACGATCTAACTTTTTTCTCTGATGTAGGTCTAGGCCAATTGTTGATTACTTCTATCATTGATGTAAGTGGTTTTATTATTCCTCCTCCTACAATATGGCCTAAATATTTTATCCCTGAATTTCCTATCTGGCATTTACTGGCCTTTGCTGTTAAACTGGCTTCACTTAATCTTTGTAACACTCTCTATAAGGTGTAGGTGATCTGTACATGTATGGCTGTAGATCCCTTGCTCCTGACGTATAGCACAGCTTTTACAATAATCCCTTATTTGTTTTCCCATTCCAGGCCAATAAAAGTTTTGGGCTATCGTTTGCTTGGTGTGTGCTATTCCCAAATGAGCTGCAAAAGAATCTGCATGTCCCTTTTCTATTATCTTTTCTCTATATTTAATAGGGATGATCAATTGTTTGTGTAAACTTTCTCCTTTTCTTCTAGTGTTCATCATAATTTCCCTATATAATAAATCCCTGTCTAAAAAGAATCTTTCAGGTGATTCAGGATTTACTGGTTCCTCTCTGATTGCCTTAAAACATGACTGTAAAGTGGAATCCCATTCTTGTTTGAGTTTTTTTTTCTGAGGGTTTGGGACATCTATTTCTCCCATTTCATCTTGTACATCTGTATTTATTGCTTCTTCATAAACCTCAATCTCATCATCACTATTATTTATCTTTTCTATATGAGAGCATGTGGTGATCATAACAGTCTTGATATAATCAATTAATCTAACCCAATTAAACGAGGTGCAGGAATCTGGTCTGAGATAGCCACTTTAATTTTACCAACCCACCCTTGATAATTTATATGTACACTGGTGCCTCGCTTAGCTATGTTAATTGGTTCCAAAAAAACCCATCGCTATGGGAAAACATTGCTAAGCGAAACACCATTTCCCATAGGAATGCATTGAAAACCGGTTAATCCATTCCAATAGGAACGAATTGCCGTCCTTAAGCGAAAATCGCCATAGGAAACATCGCTAAGCGAAACAATGTATCCCCCATTGGAATGCATTGAAACCTTTTCAATGAATTTCAATGGGGGGAAAATTCACAACAAATTTAAAAAGAGTCAGAACAAAGTCAAATTTGATTAACAAAGGGTTTATTAAGTGCACTTTAACATCATAACACTGTGCAGGTGATTTCAAACATTTTAAACATTAAACTTTATAAATAACAGAAAAACTTTTTAAAAAAAGCAGACATGAGGCAGGAACTTTTAAGTTTATAAACGTTAACTTTATAAATAGCATAGAAATTTTTTTAAAAAAACAGCAAACATGATGTAGGAACATTGGATTGTACAAAACTCTTTAGAAAGTGCATCAACATACAGAAACTCTTCATGAAGTGCACAAACATAAAACATAAATTTTTAAGGACAGAAACTTTTAACATTTCAACATTGTCAGGCAGTAAACATTACAGTAACAGTACAGAAACATTTTTAAAGTGAACAAGTGAGGCTGAAGCCTCTAAACCACCCGGACCAGTGTTCAATGCAGGGACCTGGAGGCACACAGAACTGTCCCCACATCACTGCAGCAGTTTTCTAGGAGGAGGAGGGGGGGAGGAAGAAGAAGAGATGGTAGAAGGCAACTGGGCACCACTGGTGGAAGGAGAAGATTCCTCGTCCTGTCTAGGCCTCTTTGTGAGGAACCCCTCCATGGTGAGTTGCTTCTGCCTCCTTTTCAGGATCCCTCTGAAAGGGGCCACGAGCTTCTCATCAAAGCTGTGCACCATTTTAAGTGCCAGAGCCTTGTCCTTGTGGTGCCACTGTAACAGAGTCTGTACGTTCTCCCACTGGGTCAAGAGCACCTTTAGGTCCTTGGTGGACAGATGTTCCTCCTCTGGTTCTTCTTCCTGCTCCTCCTCCATAGCCTCTGCCTGCAGATCAACCAGCTCCTGGGTGGTCAGCTCCTGGTCATGGCCCTCTACCAGCTCAGCAATGTCCTCCTCAGTGACCTCAAGTCCCATGTTCCTCCCAAAGTCCACAATGTCCTGCATCACTGTGGACTCAGGTCCAGGTGCAGAAGCATCAGTAGCCACACAGTCTGGCCAGAGCGGGCACCACGCAGAGTTCAAGTTCCTCTGGCTGATGCCATCCCAGGCCCTGGCGATCATCTTCAGGCAGATGACAATGTCGAACTCCTCCCTCCAGAAATCATGCAGGGTGAGGCTGGTGGTATCAGTCACCTCAAAACAGTGCCGGAACAGCTCCATAGTGTACCGTTTTTTGAAGTTGGCGATGACCTGCTGATCCATCGGCCAGAGTATCGGGGTGGTGTTCGGAGGCAGGAACATGATCTTGATGAAGGAGCTCCTCCTCCAACAAGTCAACCTCAAGGCCTGGAGGATGGGCAGGAGCATTGTCCATGAGGAGCAGGGCCTTCAGTGGCAGGTCATTGTCCAGCAGGTACAGCTGGGCCAAAAGCGTGATTGACCCAGTCCACAAAGAGGACGCGTGTGACCCAAGCCTTGGCATTGGATCACCACATCACCTTCAGCTGGGCTTTGTCCACCTTGTGCTTCTTGAAAGCACGTGGATTCTCAGAATGGTAGACCAGCAAGGGCTTGATCTTAAGGTCCCCGCTGGCGTTGGCACAGAAGAGGAGGGTCAGACAGTCCTTCATCAGCTTGTGGCCAGGCAGCTTGCTCTCCTCTTGGGTCAGGAAGGTCCTTTTGGGCATCCACTTCCAAAACAGGCTGGTCTCATCGCAGCTGAAGACCTGCTCTGGATGGTACCCCTCTGTTGTCAAAACCTCCAGGAACTCCACGGCAAAGTCCTCAGCTGCAATAGTGTCGGAGCTGGCAGCCTCTCCGTGCCTCACCACACTATGGATGCCGGATCTTGTCTTGAATCTTTCAAACCATCCTCTGCTTGCCTTGAATTCTTCAGGCTCAGCAGAGGTTCCGGGCTGTTGATCCATGAGGTCGGTGTACAAGGCCCTGGCCTTCTTGCAGAACACAGCCTCAGTCAGTGTCTCCTGCACACTGCTTCTCTTCCATCCAGATAACCAGGAGTTTCTCCACCTCCTCCAGGACAGCTGGCCGGTTCTTGGCGATCCTTGTGACACCCTTCGCTGCATCCATGGCAAGGATCTTCTCCCTGTTCACTACGATGGTGCCAATAGTTGATGCATTCCAGCCGTACTCCCTGGCGATGTCCGCAATGCGTTTCCCTCCATCGTACTTTCTGATGATGTCTTTCTTCATCTCCAGGGTAACCTTCTCCCTGGTCGGTTTGCCAACTTGGGCAGAAGCAGGCTTCTTTGGACGCATGTCCGATGTTGCTACGTTAAAAGAAAAAAAAAAGTCAGTGCTTTACATCTGCTTCACCTTCCCACACCTGGCCAAAACTGCCCTGGACAAACAAGTGGCAGTTTTGGCACACACACACACACACCGCAACCTAAGGGGAAAAAAAACCACAGGAGAAGAAATTCAGACCTACCTATTGATTTACCAGATGTTCTGGAAAAGGCCACCAAAGGCCACAGCACGCCACAAGAGGATGCCTGACCAAAGAAAGTTTGAGAAAAATTAGACTTAACATAACTACAACCCCCACCACAACCTAAGGGGAAAAAACAACAGGAAAAGGAATTCACAGATGGGTTTTTGAGTTGAAATCTTTTAAAGGCATATGGGTTTTGTAATTGAGAAATAAACCAGAGAGGTTCCATCTTGTTTCTTTGTATAAAGTATCTTTGCTATGCTGACAAGTGTTTTCCAGGCGAGCCGAGAGAATGTTATTCTGAGAGCCTGAGAAAGGACTCTGTGTGATTAGATAGATGGGAATTGTTGTGACTCTTTGAGAAACCACCGTAACCCAAATAACATCTGGTGTGTATGAGAAAGAAGTCAGGTGGTGCAACAGGACTGTTTGCCTAGTAACGAACTCTGATTGGATGACATCGTGGGAAGGTGCATTAAGCCCTTGCCAGTTACTCTTGAAAAAGGAACTTTTTGCCTATAGGCATTGTCTTTCCAAGACCGACCTTTCAGTCATTCGTGACCTACTCTTCAGCCATTTGGGACTCACCCTAATGTCTTTCGAGACAGGCTGGTGGCCTACCTACATGGACTGGTTCCTATGCTTTGCTGGATTACTTTTGGACTTATGGGATTTTACCTAAGGACTGTGCATGGACTATTTTCTATGGACTGTTCTATGGAATATTCTTTATGGACTTCTTTTCTTGGAATACTCCATATGGACTATGCTCTTGTAATGTTGTAAGGACTATGGTATATTTACTGGATTTTTCTTTTCTAAGGACTATGGGACATATAAGGGATTTTTACTTTTGTTAAGGGATTTTTATTCTATAGGATCACTGAGGACTATAGCCTTTTTATAACCTACATGGATTATTTTGTTTTTACTAATGATTTCTTGTTCTGGAACTGTTTTTATTCGTTTTAATGGTTTTTTTTTGTGTTTTTATAAGGTTTTTGAACTCTTATATTTTTCATGTTTCCTTTGCCTCACTACATCTGTGTAACTAAACAGAACAATGCTAGTTTATTTGTTTTGGGTTAATTTGGCTCTGATACTTAGTAACATGCTTTTTCTTTAATAAAATAAAGATTATAAAACTCATTTGGTTTCCTGAACAGTACACTTGTCATAGGGTCATCTGAGAGTGCTGCCTCGGCCTAGCTTACTTAGAGTCCTGTCAGTGGTGCAAGTTAAGTCTAAGGACTACAAAGCCCACTTGACCTTTTCACAATAATATCTGAGAGTACCAGGGTGTTCTAATGTGGGCAGACCTGCGAGAAGGAGTGTTGTATCATGGCTAGCTGAATTTGGACTCTTCAGCCCATTTTAGCATGTGCAAACTCCTGATTGCTCTCTGTCCAAGCTTACACGTGTGTTTTCGAACCCGTGTTTGCGACACCTACCTCTTGATTTGCCAGATGTTCTGGAAAAATCCACTAAAGGCCACACCACACCACACCACACCGCACCACAGAAAGGAATGCCTACAGTAAAAAAAAAAATTCAAACTTGGCATCCTACTTTTGCATTCAAACCCCCGCAACAGAAGCCAATGTACCTCCTAAGTTTCCCCTGCAGGCTACAAATTGTGAAACTCAGGTTTTATCTTGGGGATCCATATCCCAGATGCAGACATGCACAAAACACCATGAAAAACCATTTCCAATGAGACTTTAGCAACTTTCCTCACAAACCACCCCCACTACCCAGAAGCAGCATGGCAGGAAAAATTTTTAAATTCAGGTTTTAACTTGGGTATCCATATCCCAGATGCAGGCATGCACAGAACATCATGAAAAACCATTTCCAATGAGACTTTAACAACTTTCTACACAAACCCCCACCACCCCCCAGAAGCAGCATGGCAGGGAAAAAAAATTAAATTCAGGTTTTAACTTGGGGATCCATATCTCAGATGCAGGCATGCACAGAACACCATGAAAAACCATTTCCAATGAGACTTTAGCAACTGTCCACACAATACCAACTGTAAGCAATCCCCCATCTCCAAGGAGATTTAGGGGATGCCAGAGATGGAGAGATTCCAGAAAATTATTCAGTCCTTATGAGCTAAGACGAGCCCAATTTCTCAGCCAGGCCCTGCACTAATTTTCCTTCCTCAAGTCCATCCCCTTGGTTAAGAAAAAGCAACAAACACAGACAGTCCATGAGTTTACACTCAGGCTAATCTGGGCTCTATATATGGTAGCAAAATATTCGTGGCCAATTAGATGGGTTAGTCTGTTCAAGAAACCAATGCATGCAATTCCAAAACATTACTGCTTTATTAAGAAAGATAGTTCTAGACAGAATTCAGATTATAGTAAAGCATTTCAGTCAGTAACATTTCCATATCAAGGCTGACAGATCACCCCCACTACTCCAGCTATAAAAATAAAACAAGAAATGCATTCTAAACTAGGAAAATGCATAAGTGTAGTCATTCTTACGTTCCTGTGATTCCATAGTCCATGATCCACCAGGAAAAGTTAGATTCCAGTTGTAATCCAAAAGTTATAATCCATTTTTGGGAAAAAGCACGTGTCTGTCCTTTCTCAGTCAAACTCCATCTTTTCCCTCAACTTCTACCAACTTCCTTCTTCCCAGCATGCCTCATCAGGAACCCCCCTCCTGGGTCTTGTTGTCCCGCCTAACTTTCTCATGGGAGTTTGAGTTGTTATCATGTCTTGTGGCAGAATTATTATGACTACCAGGAATGTAACTCTTTGGCTCTCCTTAGCAACTAGATAACCAGAGAACGGAGCTTCTCTGAAACAGCATGTACAATTTTCCTACCACAGACACAGACATTAAATCAAGATGGATGCTATTGGGACAATCTTAGGACTACATATCCCATTCTAATACACATAAAACCACAAATCATCACATGCCACCCCTGATAATCGTTAAAATTCAGAGCAGTTAATCTGATCTAATTTTAAGAAATCAAGCAAAAGTAACGAAAAAGTAATTCAAAGTAATTAACTGGTTATATCTCAAAATTCAACAACAAATTAACTATAACAACACTGAAACATAGCACACTATTGAATACATTGTTTCAATGTTCAGGTTCATAAGAATCTTCACAGTACATTCTAGAAAGACCATCTGCCACAACATTCAATTTACCAGGAATGTGTTGAACTTCAAAATCAAAATCTTGCAATGCTAGACTCCATCTCAACAATTTCTGGTTGTGAGATTTCATCTTCTGCAACCAAACTAAAGCTCTGTGATCTGTTTGGAGGGTAAACTTACACCCCCATAGGTAAGGTCTAAGTAAATTTAGAGACCAAAATATAGAAAGAGCCTCTTTTTCAGGTACTGTGTAATTTCTCTCTCTTTCCAAGAGTTTTCTAGAGAAGTATGAGATAGGGCAAAGGTTCCCATCCTCTCCTTGCTGTAACAATACGGCACCAAGGCCCAATTCAGAGGCATCTGTCTGTAAAAAGAACGGTTTGTCGAAATCAGGGGATTTCAGTATAGGCACATCCATAATCTTAGCTTTTAAAGCATCAAAGGCACCTTGACACTCTGGTGTCCATTTTACCTTGACAGGCTGTCTCTTCTTAGTGAGCTCTGTCAGAGGTGAAGCCAAATGACTGAAATCAGGAATGAATTTTCTGTAGTAGCCAACTAGGCCCAAAAACGAGCGTACCTGTTTCTTAGTTTTTGGAATAGGCCAATCATTAATAGATTGTACTTTGGCTTGCAGACTCTGAATTTCTCCTTGCCCAATCAAATGACATAAGTACATGACTTTTCCTTGCATCCATTGACATTTGCTGGCTTTGACTGTCAGTCCTGCTTGCTGAAGTCTGGACAAAACAGTTTCAATGTGAGACATGTGAGAATCAAAATCAGAACTGAAAATAGCAACATCATCAAGATAAGCACTTGCAAAAGGTAAACCTTGTAAAAGTTTGTCTATCATCCTTTGAAATGAAGCACCAGCATTCTTCAAACCAAATGGCAAACATCGGAAACGAAAAGTTCCCACGTGCGTGATGAAAGCGGTCTTATCTTGTGAATCTTCGGCCAAATCGAGCTGCCAATAAGCATTCTTTAGATCGAGAATGCTGATAAACTTAGCCTTTGAAAGATGTTCAATTAAATAATCCATTCTAGGTAATGGGTATGGATCTGGAACAGTAACACTGTTTAACTTTCTGTAGTCAACACAAAACCTTACTTGATCGAGAATTTCACCCAGAGCATTATGTTTTGGCACCAGTACCACCGGAGAAGCCCAAGGGGAGAAGGACGGTTCAATCACCCCCAAAGATAACATCTTTTGTATCTCTTGTTCAATCTGGATAGCGTGATTACCAATTGCTCTATATGGGCTAGACTGTATGGGCTGGGCATGGTTCTCAGTAGTTATCACGTGACTGATCAAATCGGTGTAACCTGGTTTATCTGAAAACACATCTTGGTATTGTTCTAAAATTTGAAACAACCTTTCTTTCTGATCAACGGTACCTGTTAAAACAAGATTATCAGACCATGTACCTGCATCTTGCAATTCAGACAACATATCAGTAGGTTCATTTGCAGCATGAAAATATTCAGCATGACATTGAAAAACCATTGCAGATCTATCTTTGTACAGTTTCAAACTATTGACATGGTAAAGAACAGGTTTCTTATTAGAATCCAACATTTTGACATGATAATTGACATTTCCCAATTTTTGAACAATTTCACCTGGACCTTCCCAGACCACTTCTAACTTAGAAGGTCTGAGTGGGTTCAGAACAAGTACCAAATCACCCACAGAAAATTCCCTGTGTCTGGATCTCTTGTCGTGGAAGAACTTCTGACTTGCTTGAGCGTCCAACAAATTGTCTCTGGCCAACTCCTGGACAGCAAAGATTTTCTCTTGAAGTTTTCTGACAAAATCAGCAACTGGCACAGTACTACTTTTAATCACACCTTCCCAATCGGATTTCAGGAAGTCCAATGTTCCTTGTAGATTTCTTCCAAATAACACCTCACTTGGAGAAAGCCACCTAACGAAGAATGAGCTGAGCTACGGTAAGCAAACAAAGCAAAAGGCAAAAGTTCATCCCAAATGTTTCCATATTCTTGGGTCAAAGTTTTAATCATCCTAAGCAAAGTTTGTTGACCTCTTTCCACCATACCATGAGATTGAGGATGATGGGCCGTGCTAAAACTGATGGTTATTCCACTTATCTGGCAGATCTTACGCATAAGTTCACTTGTAAAAGCTCCTGCTTGATCACAAATTATTTTGGATGGTACTCCAATACGTGAGCACAAGTCCACGATGATTCTAGCTATGGTGGTAGCTGTAAGGTTGCTAATAGCATAGGCTTCGATCCACCTACTGGCTGAACAGATGAAAGAAATGATGTATTTCTTCTTAGATTTAGTAGGAACAAAAGGTCCTAGCACATCCATTTGCAAACACTGGAACACTTGGTCAGGAATCTCCATAATCTGCATTTCGGCCTTTACCCCTCCATAATCTGCATTTCGGCCTTTACCCCACCAAGAAGCAGCATGGCAGGAGAAAAATTTTAAACTCAGGTTTTAACTTAGGGATCCAAATCCCACACAAATCCACACAACCCTCACCAAGAAAAACCCTGCAATTTCCCCAATGAAAAAACCCCCATAACCAAAGCCAGAGCAAGCCAGACCCAAATTCCCCCTTGCAAAAAAATCTGAGTTTTGCAATAAAACCCACCATCCACCCAGGAGAGGAAATGCAAGCTTACCTTTTGCAGTTAAAGAAGTTCTCCAGCACAGGATGCATCCACAAGACAGACCAAAGTGACAAAGCCAACCTTGGAACTGCAAGTGGAAAAGTAAGCCCAGGATGTATGGGGAAGGGGTTTTATACCTTCCCCGCACAAGGCACAATGCATCCTGGGTACCGAAAGTTAAAATTTGAACAAAAACAACAAATTAGCATTGCCAAACAGCCACCTTTTCTGCTCTTTTTAAAACATCGCTAAGCGAAACGGGGACCCAAAACATAATCTTTATGCGAATCATGGTCCCGAAATCGCTAAGCGGAAATCCCCCATAGGAAACATCGCTAACCGAGGCGGCAAAATTTTCCAAAAATGCCATCACTATGCGGATTCGTCGTTAAACGAAGTGCTCGTTAAGCGAGGCAACGCTGTAATTCAGCTACAGATAACTTAATCACTTCAGTCCCAGTTCCTTTAAGTGAAATTTTCTCATCTTGAATTACATCTCCCTGTGAGATAATATCAGTATGACACACTGTTACACGAATCTCTCAAAGCTAAATATTTGACTTTGTTAATATAAATATTTTCTCCAGCTGACTTAATCAATTCCATGTTGGTTTTAATGTAAGAGGAGTGGACAATCTCTGCTAGAGGAGGCAGTTGCTCTTGCTTCTCAGTTTTGTCAGTTAAATTACCATCTTGGCTTACTTCAGAATTCTCATCCTGCTTTTGGATATAGTACATCTTTTTAGGTACAACTCCCCCTGTTTTCTGTTGTCCCATTTCTTTATTTTTAATAAATTCACAATTTGAAGTAAAATGATTTGCTTTTTCACACCCAAAACAAGTTTTTAAATTTCTTTGTTCATTATAAGGGTTTCTGTCTCCCTTCCCTTCAAAGCTTTTATCCTTCTGTTGATACTGCTCTGAGGGTCTCTCTCTAAAATGGCTTCCATCTGTACATTTGTTTTTGTGAAAATCTTTGGGTGCTCTTTTTCTTTCTTCAAAGTTTATGCCCAATTTCACTTCAGAATATTTTGAACTCCTAATCTCTGATATGAAATCTGCAGACTCACTAGCCTGTTGCACTGTTTAGGTTGTTTGCCTCTAACTAAATATCTTATTTCAGCATGCAAAGCTGAATAAAATTGTTCTAATCCTATGAGTTTCTGCATATCCTCTAAAGTTTCCATGCTAGATTGTTCTAGCCATTTTTGTAAATGTCTAACTAGATTAGCCCCAAATTGTGAATATGATTCCTCAGGCTTCTTATTTAACTGTCTAAATTTGTGTCTGGGATGTTCAGTATTTATTCTAAATCTTGAGAAAACTAATTTCTTAAAGATCTCATATTCTCCAGCTTGGTCTAGTGACATGTTAGTGTAAATTTCAGATACTTCACCACTAATTAAAGACCTTAGTACCAGCATGCACTCTGGTCCCTTCACGTCATAGTCCCAGCATGCTCTCTCAAATAAAATTAGAAAATATTAAGGGCAATCATCCTTTTTAAATTGAGGGAATTTCTTAAGGCCTACTCTTGGGACCCCTTCATTTCTACTGTTACTGTTGTTACTGTTTAGAGATGCTATTTCCAGTTTTTTTATATCCTGTTCATATTCCATCTATCTCTTTTGAGACTCAGCCTCCAAAAACTCTAGTGAGGGAAATCTCTCAAAAATTGATCTAAAGAAATTTCCCCTATATAGGAAAGGAGATTGCCCTGAATCTTTCCTGATTTCATTTGAGAGAGCATGCTGGGACTTTGAGATTAAGGATGATGAAAGGATGATAGTGTTGAGATCATAAAAAAGTGAAGATTTAGCTGAGCTTTATTCTTAGATTCCTCTGGAGCAAGCTAGAAATTTTGAGGCAGATATAAAAATAGTATATTCTAATTTTAGCAAAAATGCAGAACACCTTAGAAGAAAAAATTGTTCCCTTACCAAAAAACCTGAAGAATCTTATGCCCAATTGGGGGCTAAATTGATTCAATGTTTGGACAAATGGATGGAATGTGAAAATGTCACTTCTCTAGACCAAATAATAATGTAGTTAATTTAGAACAATTTTATTCCATTTTGCTAGGGGAATTGTGTTAACTGATCAAGGACAGGCATCTGAATTTGCCAATTCCATTAATGAGATTAGAGATCCTTGATTCTCTGAGTTAAAATTTGGTAGAAAAGTGTGGGATGACAGGAGGAGAGGGCCCCCACCTAGTAGAGGTTACTTAAGAAATACCCAAGCTACTAGAAGCCATTTTAGAGACAGACCCTCATCTCCAGAGCACAGTCATTTGAAACCTAGTAGTCCTGAGGGAAAAGTTAATAAGACCCTTTGTTTTGAACCCAAAGCCATTAAATGGTGTTATTTGTGTGGGGAGAAAGGTCATTTTTGGCTCAGTGTAAGACTCAAAAGACTAGGGATTTTAACCAGCATAAAGGTGGAAATTCCAGTCCTAAGAAGATATTTTGTGAGCAGCATAACAAGGCACAGCAACCAGTAGTTGAAGCTGAGGCTTCTTCCCACCACAACATGGTTGCTATGGAAACAGAATTGGCAGAGAGCCCATGTGATGATTTGTGTTTTTATGTGTATTAGAATGGGATATGTAGTCCTAAGATTGTCCCAATAGCATCCATCTTGATTTAAAGTCTGTTCTGTAGTAGGAAAGTTTTTCATGCTGTTTCAGAGAAGCTTCACTCTCTGGTTATCTCGTTGCTAAGATGAGCAGAGAGCAGAGACTTTCGTAGTCAAAATAATTCTGCCACAAAACATGATAACAACTCTCAAGCTCTCATGAGAAAGTTAGGTGGGACAACAAGACCCAGGAGGGGGTGTTCCTTATGAAGAATTCTGGGAAGAAGAAGGAAGTTGGTAAGAAGTTGGGAAAAGATGGAGTTGGACTGAGAAAGGTCAGACACGTGCTTTTTCCCATAATGGATTATAACTTTGCTATGGACTATTTTTCCTACCATGGACTGATGGAAGTCAACTGGATTTCATCTAGCGTCAGCCTGTGAAGACCTAAGACACGTGAGATGGACTGTGTTATGCTTTTTATTAGTTATCATAATTCCATTTCTTTATTTTTATAGCTGGAGTGGGAAGGGGGGGTGTTCCGTTTGTCTTGATATGAAAGTACCTACTGAACTATTTTACCATCAACTGAAACCTTTTCTAAAGCAATTCTTTTCAATAAAGCAGTAATGATTTGATCTGCATGCATTGGTTCTTGTACAGACTAGCTGAATGTCTAATTGGCCATGTGTGTTTGCTGCCAAAGTTTTAGAGCCAGATTATTCTGAGTATAACTCATGGATTTGTCTCTCTGTGTTGTTTTTCTTAATAAAGGAGATTGGCTTTTGAGGAAGAAGTGTTAGACAGGACCTTGCTGAGACCTAAGGGCTCTGCTCAGCAGTCAGAGGTTTGTCTGGACTTTGGACTCATCCCAGTCTCCGGCACCCCCGTAAATCTCTTTGGAGATAAGGGGCTGCTTACAGCCCAGACCTTCCAGAAGCTAGGGTGATACAGTGTTTCCTAATTAGAACCTACCCGGCAGTTAAGATCTAACCAGGGGGCCCTTTTGAAGGAGCCATCCCTTAAGGAGATAAGAGGGAGGGCTTGTAGAGAAAGGGCCTTTTCGGCAGCTGCCCCCAGACTATGGAATGCCCCCCTGACTGAGATTCGTCTGCCGTCGACGCTGATGACATTTCGGCGCCAGGTCAAAACCTTCCTTTTCCAAATGACTTTTAACTGAAATAATATCAGCTGTAGGTCTGATGGCAATTTTTAGAATATATATTTTAATTGCATTTTAATTATTTTGCCCCTTTATTTCGCCTTTTATTGTATTTTAAATGCTGTAACCCGCCCAGAGACCTTCGGGTAGTGTGGGCGGCATATAAGTTAAATAAATAAATAAATAAAATGCAATCAGGATTTATTGAATAACTCTGCAGAGCCTATTTTCATTAACAACGTAAAGTATCTGGGTCTGTGAGATACATATTCCCAATTTGCTATTTGTCACTCAGACATCATTCCTGAAGAGAATATGTTAGAACAAAACATCACCCTCAAAGGCATCAGCACAGATGTGGTGGTGCTGCCAATGGCCAAAGCAGTGGTGAGATACCAGGGTTGGTCTGCTGTATGGAAGGTAGCAGTGTCAGACCAAATCCCTGCTCTATGTTTGATCGGCTTAGATCTCTTTAAGCATCTGCAGAGTGTTTTAGTGGTAACCCACTCCCAGGGCAAGCAAATTACAGTCCCTGAGGAAAGATTGGGAGCCCTAACCTCTGAATCAAACCTGGGATGTCCCAGTCTGGAGGAAAACCATGAGGTAGCAGAAATGGCTGAGGTGGTCATATTGAAAAATCCTAACAATACTTCCTTTATTAATGAGCAGAAGGAAGATATTACTTTAAATGATTGTATTAGAGAAGCTAATCAGCTAATTCCACTGACCCCTGAACACCAGGAGAAGTTTATAGTTGATAAAACCCTGACATATAGAGAAGTTTTAAAGGCATTTTATAAAGGGGGAGGACCCCACAAACAATTAATTGTGCCTGTAAAATATAGGGAGAATTCCTTAGAAGTAGCAGAGCCAAGCTTCGGGGGTACTCATGGAA
This sequence comes from Pogona vitticeps, assembly GCF_051106095.1. NCBI lineage: Eukaryota > Metazoa > Chordata > Lepidosauria > Squamata > Agamidae > Pogona > Pogona vitticeps. The sequence continues at coordinate 133,447,676 of NC_135785.1, forward strand.
AGGAGAAAGGCTTGTGTGAAGAAAAGGCCCAGGAAAGAGCATTCTGTCCCAAGGACAAAGTGGTGAGGCTGAGAACCATAAAGGGGAGTAAATTGCAGTCAGCATGGTCAGGACCTGTAGATGTGTTGCAACAGCACTGGAAAGCTGAAGAGACTAGTACTGGGAAGGCTCCTCATGCAGCTGCAAAGGCACTGAAAATCTTTCAAGGCCAACCCTTACCTGAGAAACTAGAAATTAAAAGGATAGAACCAGATGATGAAAATCTCAGTACATCTGAAATAAGCCAAGTGTGTGAGATGGCACCTAAAAACTTGCCTGTAAATTTTAAGGTGACCTGTGATAGTGGTCCCCCACATATGAAGAGCTTTGTGACTAAAGTACATGCCAGCAAGTTTATGGGTCAGAGTGAAGGCAAAAGCAATAAGGTTTTGAAGAACAAAGTCATAACTGTGCTAGAGGAGTGGAAGAAACTGCCTACTCTTTCCCTAATTGAGAAAGTGAAGCCACGAGTCAAAAAGAAAGCAGGTGTCATCCAGAAAAGGAGAGCCGTGAACATCCAGTGGATGTCAGAGTGTCAAATGGCTGATGATTGTCTGAAGAGAGTGAGGACTTCAAGATTTGTGTTTGTTGCACCAGACTGTAACCAAAAGTTCCTCATTTGCATGAATGCATTGAGTGTCGAACTTGGAGCTGTAATGTGCCAAGCAGATGACAGCGGGAATCCACATCCAGTGACTCTGATCAGCAGGAAACTCCAACCTCGTGAGAGACATTTGTCTGCAATTGAGAGGCCTATTCATTGTCTGGACACTGCAGAAACTGAAGCCCTACATTTGGGGAAGGAAGTTTGTCAACAACAACAACAACAACAATCTTTATTTGCGGTCTCCGACCCATTAAAATACATAGTACATGCAATATTTATATGTGTGAGGAAGCAATTAAAACAGTACAAGACAGTTAAAACAGTATAGAAAGGTAGATTGCCTATACATTGGTTTTTTTATATTAATATTGTATACAATCGGACACTCTTAATTTTGCGGTCTCCAACTCAATAAAATACATACATATAATATTTATAAGAAGAAGAAGCAGTTAAAACATTGCAAAGCAGTAAAAACAGAATAAAATAATAAGATAGATTACCCAAACATTGCTTTTGTATTAATATTATATGCAATCAATCAATCTTAATTCTGCGAACTCTGACCCATTAAAATACATTCATATTTAAAAGTGATAGAGCAATTAAAACAATTATTCATGTTTAAAATAGATAGAAGCAGTTAAAACCTTTCAAAACAGCTAAAACGATAAAATTGATAAAATAGATTGCCCATATATTGGTTTTTATTTTTGTTTTATTTTTATGACAGGGTTAGGTAGAGGTCAAGATCGTTTTTCGTATTCTTTGAGCAGAGAGAAGGAATTTGGCCACTGATTTGGTGGTTAACTTGTTAGTGTCACTTAATAAATATTTTGTGTACCAAATCAGAGTCCTACCTGGGAAGATATTCATTATGGGCTTGAGGAATTTGTTACGCTCATTTATGTAAAAATCACATTCCAAAAGGACATGCTTCAAAGTTTCAATTTCTCTATCCTTACAGGGGCACAATCTTTTTTCGTAAGAGGTGCCAGAATATCGCCCATCTAAGATTGCGGATTGGAGACAATTAAATCGGGCTCTTGAAAAAACATGCCTGTATTTTGGGATAGTCAATTTCTCTAAATACCTAGCACTTTGGGAGAAATTATAGTTCAGGCCAAGGTGCAAGATGGAGCACGTTTTATGAGCCATTGCAGTGGAATACTGGAAATCACTGTCCCTGATCCGCTTTTCTAAGATAGAGTTGGCTGCCTTGGGTTCCTGGGCATAGAGAAAGTCCAAAGAGAGCCCTAATAGATGCAGTTTGGCTGGAAATGCTTCAAGCCAAGAGCTGTTATAGACATCTTTCAGTAGTAGGTCAAGGTATCCCATAGATGGATCAGCATGTATTACCTTGTTCCAAAATCTGAAAGCTGAGAGCCACGCACTGCATTCTAATGATGTTATCCCAGTCTCTAATTGTAAGGCATCTTGGCATTCCCAGAATGGATCTTAGAAAATTTGAGAGCACACTCTCTATACATGTGTGAAATCCTAGGATCCAAGGTGGTATGCCATATAGCAGTTGGGGCAAAATCTTGAGCTTAAAGACTTGGATGGCAGCTGGTATAAATTATCCCCCTTTAGTAAGGAAAAAATGCATGATGGTTTTCTGCATGTTCTGGGCTGCTTGGATTACGGTCCGTCTATGGGCAGCCCGGGAAAGTTTATGATGGAATGTAATACCTAGGTACTTTATCTGTTTTACTTGCTCAATGCGTGAACCATTAATTGTCCATTTTCTAGGTATTACAGAATGGGTGAAAACCATGATTTTTGTTTTAACAAAATTTATGACCAACTGATTGTTCTCACAGTAAATCATAAATGTGCGGATCAGCCGTATAAGTCCAATTCTCGATAGGGACAGAAGAACTGCATCATCTGCGTAGAGCAGTAGGGGGCATTTGGTCTCTGCTAGTTTGGGAGGATGGAAGTCTGTTCCAAGACACCACCCAAGCAGATCATTTAAATACAGGTTGAATAGTGTGGGGGCTAATATACAGCCCTGCCGAACCCCTTTATTAGCCTGAATAGGTTTTGTCAGGTTTCCTTCTGTTCCACATCTGACACGGAGTGTGGTGTCCTGATAAAGACATTTAATAAGATACAAAAGCCTCTTATCTATAGAGGTTTTGTATAATTTTAACCATAGGATGTTTCTTGGGACAGAATCAAAGGCTGATTTTAGGTCTATAAATGCAGTATAGAGCCCATTTCCATGAGAGGACATATATTTCTCCGCAAGATGATTCAAAACCATACAGTGATCAATTGCTGATCTACTCTTTCTAATTCCTGCCTGTTCCTTCCCCAAGATATTTTCCTCCTCTATCCAGGTGAGTAGTCTTTGATTTAAGTGGTTAGAATACAATTTGCCCAGCACAGAAAGCAGACTAATTGGTCTGTAGTTGGTTGGGTCTCCTCTTTCTCCTTTCTTAAAGATAGGTATTATTATGGCTTCGGACCAAGCAATGGGAAATTTACCCGAGTTGTTGATATGGGTAAACAAGTTTGCCAACAAAGGTGCCCACCAATCCATATTAGCCTTCAGCATTTCAGGGAGAATGGCATCTGTTCCCGGGGCCTTGCCTGATATCGTACTTCTAATCAGGTTTATTATTTCGGTCGCAGTGACCGGCCTCCATGGAGGGGTGTCATTCAAATTTATAGGTGGAGAGAAATCTGTAGAATTCTCTTTGATTTCCCTGAATAGAGTATAGAAATGCTGTTCCCAGATATCTGCTGGGATGTTACAGCTGAGCTGGTTCGAAGACGAGCCTAAGGCATCAGTGACAAGAGCCCAAAAGAGTTTAGACTTTTTATTTAAAGTGCATTCTATTAATGCATTCCATCCCTTTTGAATTGCTTGTCTCTTTTTATATGCTATTAATTGTTTATATTTCTTTTTTATATTATAATATTCTGCGGGTAATATGTTTAGGTTTTCCTTTCTATAGTTGTTATATACCTCCCTCAGTTGTTTTTTAACTGCATAACATTCCCTGTCAAACCACTTAGGGCCACTTATCTTTGATGAAGTTTGTGGGAGCAGTTGTTTGGAGGTTAGGGCCGTATTCATCGCTTTGATTAGGACTGAGTAGTTGTTTATGGCAGTAGTGGCATTTGTGGCTCCTATGATTGAATTTTTTAGAGACTCCCCCTCAGAGGAGTCAAAGAAGCCTTCTAGCTTGTTGTGGGTTTCCTCAGACCAATGTATTCTCTTTTGTTTGAAGCTTAGAAATTTCTCTTGGAGATGAGGTTTTGCACTCAGATGGACAGATTGTGAGAGAAGGAGGGTGGTATTAAGGGGGAGGTGGTCACTATCCAGCCTTATACCTACAGAAAATTCCAGTACCTCTCCAGATAAAGAGTGGGAGATTAGCACAAAATCCACAGCACTGCTTCCATGTCCTGATACATAGGTGAATTCAGGGCATTTGTCATAGTGGGGGTTTCCGTTTAATATTTTAAGCCCAAGGCGGGACACCATTTGGATCATACAAATGCCACCATAGTTCACCTTAGTATCTTTGGACATTCTATCATAGCTAGGGGCAAAGATCTCATTGTCAACTGCCCCCCAAAGACTAGAAGAAAAGAGTTTGCTGTTATTTGAGCCTAATCTTGCATTGAAGTCCCCCATTATAAGTAACTGGGCTTTGGGGAATTTGCATTCTAGACCTATTATATAGTTTTCCAGGTCTTCCCAAGCTTGGTTTGTGCTTTTCCAAGATGAGAAAGGTGGGATATAAACATTGACCAGAAGAAGAGTCTTAGGCCCAAGGACTATTTACCCGGCTATTGCTATTTTCCCACAACTGGAGAGCCAGTTGACAGGTGCCTGGAGAGCAGTTGATATCATTATTGCTAAGCCTGCTTTAAGTCTACCTTTCCTTTTGGTGGTCTCAGCGGGCATATCATATACAGCATATCCATTTAGCTTGATTTGTTTGGTGAACCATGTTTCCTGAATAAAAATTATATCGTGATCCCTCAAATGTTCCAGAAAACTGGGATCATTTTGCTTCGAGGTCCACCCTGCTGTTCCATGAGATAACTTTGAGTTGATCCTGTGATGCATTCAAGATCTCCCCTTTATCCCATGGGCAGCTATCCGATTGTGTGGGACAGATTCTAGCTATGGTATCATTATGCTGCAGGGATTGTCAATTTATCTTAGTGGTAACAGGAAAGTTTCTCTGGCCTTCATTTAGGGGTGCCTCGGCTATCAGGCATAGCTCGGGATGGTTTGCAGGCACTGTCAAGTTAGAATTGAGGGTCCTTTTGTTTATTGTTATCATGGGCTCCAGTGGGGGTTTAGCTCTATCCTTAGTTTGTGTCACTGCTGGGGAGCCAGGTGTGGGCAATTGATGGTTTGCTGAGTCTTCATTGGTATATGGGGGCTGTCCCAAATTCTTCAAAGTTGCAAAAAGACTTACCAGTCGGTTTACTATAGACATCTGCTCACAAATGGGCAGTCTGCTAAAGGAGGCAATGAGATGAGTTTCTGCCTCCTCTTCCGGCCAAGCAGGACCTGGGATGATCTTTTTTGTTGCATGGCTATCATCCTTGCATTTTTCTATAGGTAGACCATAATCATTTTGCCCTTCAATTGAATGGTCTTCTGAAATTTGAATAAGGTCTTCCTCATTGTGCTTCTCCTGGACATAGAGTGGATTTTCCCTTTCTGTCTCCCTTGCATACTCACTTAGTAGGGGTAGTGGGTGTGCTATGTTTTGGAAATACCTAACGACTGTTATACCTCTCTTGGCTAGTTCGTTTCTTCTGCCATAAATCCTGTTAGTTATTATGCTATCCTTGAATTTTACAATTGCCCGTGCATGGGTATAATTCTGGAACAAATATTCCATGTTTAGTATTTGGGATGTGGAGGTTAATTCAGGAATTATGGGTTCTAAGATATTTACCAGATTGCATTTGCGTTCATACTGTGTAAGTAACCCCTTTGGTTTTGGGTATCCACAGAAAGCTAAAGTATGTGTGATTAGTCTCAGCTTCCATGTTGCATTGATCTCAGGCTTTGTCAGCTGAATTATTGATTGAGTGTTCTTCTCTGTGTTACTCTTTAGCACATCATTCCAGGGGTCATTTCCCACTTCATCTGTACCATCCTCACTAATACCCTGTATGGTAGAGTTGATTGCTGATTTATTTACATTTGGCAAAGCTTCACCAATACCTAACTTTTCAGACTTTCTTTTAAGTCTGGAAGATTTTACCTCTTTATTTGGGTTCATCTCAAGATGTTTAAATAGGTTATGGTAATTCATTTTTTGGGATGGTTTTCTTGATTTATTTGAGTTCTTAATATTTTTGGGCTTTTCAATTGATGATGATGTGGTCTTATTTTTTGCTAATTTTATTCTTTATTTACTTGTGCTTCCATACAGAGATCCTTCTTGTGCCCTATTCTTGGTATCCTGTTTGGAATTTTTACCCTCTTTGGCAGAATTGGCCTGTAACAATGCATTATCTTGGTCATTTTGTTTGTTATTGTTGTTGGGAGCATTTTTTGACTCAGCTAGTTGGGTTAGAGTAGTTAATAGCTTGTAGGATTCATAGAGGAATATTTTAATTAACTTCATCTCCTCTAGAATGTCTTTTACCCACTGGAATAATGTATTAGTGTCAGACTCTCCTCTTGCCTTAACTGGCTTTGGAAAGGGCTCTTTTTCCGTTTGGATGCCTCCTTGTACCAATTCATCTATTTGTTTTAACATAAGATCATCTACTTCCTTTCCCCCCTTCTTTTCCACCCTGCTGGAGTCCAGAACGTTTTCTGCAGCTGCTAACTCTGTCGCCAGGTCAGGAGCATAATCTTCCTTATTTATTTCTATTGTTGAACATCGATACTCAACTGACCAGTCTAAAATGGGTGGTGGTGGTGATATTGTTGTAATTTCATTAGTATTTTTAGTGCCCTCCTCTTTGGGAGGAAAGAAATGTGTAATTTTCTTCTGTCTTCCTTTCCTCTCTGCTACTAAGTTTCCATGTATTGGAGAAACCCCATGTTCTTTATAACCCCGTCTAGTAAAAACCATTTTCCAGCTAGTGCAGGTTATTCCTGTACTAGACCATAAAATATATACATATAGTAAAAATGTGTATTACTAGGAGTAAGTATATAGACATACTATACCAGTAATAAAAAGATAAAAGAAAGTAAAATAATAAAAATAATAATAATAAAATAATAATAATAATACTTTTTTTAAAAGGGTCTTTAAAATTAGTTCAACTTAGCAGTGCTAGCAGTTCTAGGAGCAGAAAAATTCAAAGACATATAATGGCAAGCATATATTGTAGAATGTACTAATATCATACTAATATCTTGTGTCCTCTGGTGAGATAGTCCAGTTAGAAGGTCTGGCTTCTTCAATCTTCCAGTAACTTGCCGGAGCTGGTTTAAAGGTTGGAGAATGAGTTTTGCTCTCAGGCGTAGATCTTTTGGTTTGATTGTCCTGTTGCTTCTTGACTTAAACCCAGAGGTAGGTGTGCAGATATAAGCACAGAGCAAGCGGGCCCTCAGTTACTATAGAGTGCTTACAGATTCCACAATCAAGTATCTGCCTTAGGCCCAATTCGTCCCTTTTTGACCAGAAGTAAAAGCAATCTGTCCCAGTCTTGGACTGCTTTAGACTTTTCAGCAATACCTCCAAACAGTTGGCGGAAGGCAAAGCAGAAAATTCCATTTGCTTACCGCACCCGATGTTCTTGCACCATGGAGTCGCTGCTTGATTGTAAGTATATGCTTAACAATGAGGCCGTGAGGATATGGCTTTCACCCAGAGTTGTAAAGTTGTAGAGGCAAATACACTTCCACTGGGAGATCACCAGCACGCAAGCTGTAGATCTCCGTCCGTGTTTCACACTTGCCCTAGTAAAAAATGAGGAACCAGCATCACCACCTTGCTTGCCTTTCCTGGTGGCCTTTTATCTCAAGGGAGAAGGTGTTGGCCCCGGTGCTGCCTTGAACAACTTCTGCCAGAAAACAAATTCTGCAGAGCAGTAAATCAGCAGTTCAGCTGTTTCTTCTCCCCCTTTCCTTGTCGTATTGGTAAAACAGCAGAAAATTCCAGAGGTTGTTTTAACTCCCTAAATGCTTGGCTTCAAAAGCTTCTTCAAGAGCAATTGAGAGGCCTATTCATTGTCTGGACACTGCAGAAACTGAAGCCCTAAATTTGGGGAAGGAAGTTTGTCCTTTGCACCAACCATTTCACTTTGATGTGGCTACGGACTATGAATTCCAATAACAGTAAACTTGCAAGATGCACGCTGAACCTGCAAGACTTTGACTTTGTGATCCACAGTTTAATAGGGACTCAGAATGTGGATGCTCATGCCTTGTCTTGAAGGGCAAATGATTAATGGGTGGATTAAAAAGTTGGTAATATTGTATTAAATGTTCTGTTTATATAGGAGTTATGAAATATGATTAAAGTGAAAAGTTTGTTTGGATGTTGATGAACTGAGAGGTCTATAATGATGGTAAAAATAATGTTGAGTAGCTTTATTAATGTAGATGTAATCTGAGTAATGCAAATGTTTAACTGTATTGATTGTCTTGGATGTATAAAGTGGTAAGTTTGATTTGGTAAACATAGTAACAGAGAGAAAGTTGTATTATAAGGTACGTATAAGTTTTGGTGAGATGATGTTATATTTGCATGTAAGCTGTTTGTTTATGAGTGCAAACTTCTAGGTTTACCCTCATAAAACAAATTTATCAAGGGGAGAGGACTGTGGTGATCACCTTGCTTTGGCTCATGTATGAGGCTATTTGCATACACCAATGGGAGCTATTGGGAGGCGGAGCCAGAGAAATCAGAAGGGAGGGGTGAGTCAGATAAGAGAAATGTAGTGAGTGAGTTCAGTCATTGGGAGTCAGACATGAGAGTCTGAAGTAGAAGTTATTCTGTGGTAGTTAGAGAAGGTAGCAGAGTTAGGAGTTAAGAGAGTGGAACTTATAGAGAGCAAAAAAAAGTTAAGAGTGAAACAAGTTATCAATAATCTAATGAATACATTAAAGTCTGTGAAGAGCCTTTTAAGCAAACTGTAATCAATAAACCTATGTTGTTCAACTTTATACTCAGCTTGGACCTCAGTCTTTCTAATTAAAGGGTGTTGACACAGGTCAACTGGTGGCAGTGAGGTAAAGGACATGTTGGGATACTCTTGTGAGCTCTGTATTGGATGAAACAAGTGTTGGTCATGTGGGCAAACATCACATTTATTTATTTTTGTATTTATTTATCTATTTATTTATTTACAGGCCTGACTGTCAAGACCACCCTGGGCAACCATCCTAGCAACCTTGGTCCCTAATACCCCTCTAGTTTATGATGATGATCATGATGATGATTATTAATCTAATTATATATGTATGCTGAATAAGATTATTCTATGTTGGGGGTATTTGATTTTAATCCAACCCTTATCCACCAGGCTCACACCCCAATGGGAGTGGGCCCCTTGGAGCTCTCCTAGCCTCACACCTCCCCCTTCACTTCTTTCTAATCTTTTTTTTTTAAATAATAGATATATATTAAATATATATATCCACCCCTATGGGGAAGCAATCCCCAAAGTCAAACCACCTGGGGGTACTAATGCAGTCCCCCGAATCCACCATTAGTCGGAAGAGGGCAGCCATGTCACTGTCAGCTATCCCCCATCTCCAAGGAGATACGGGGTGCCGGAGAACGGAGAGATTCCAAAGTTTAGTCAGTCCTTTAGGAGCTAAGATGAGCCCAAGACTCTCAGATAGACCCTGACTAACACTTCTTCCTCAAATCCACCTCCTTTATTAAGAAAAGCAACACACACAGACAAATCCATGAGTTTAGACTCAGGCTAATCTGGGCTCTATATCAGATAGCAAATACACATGGCCAAATCAGAAAGACTAGTCTGTTCAAGAAACCAATGCATGCAATTCTAAATCATTACCGTTTTATTTAAAAAAGGATGGTTCAGAAAAGAATTCAGATTATTGCAAAGTAATTCAGTTAGAAATATTTTCATAACAAGGCAGACAGATCACCCCCACCACTCCAGCTGGAAAAATAAAACAATTAAAAGCATTCTAAACTAGAATAATGCATAAGCGTAGTCATTCTTACGTTCCTGTGATTCCATAGTCCACGATCCACCAGGAAACGTTAGATTCCAGTTATAATCCAAAAGTTATAATCCATTTTGGGAAAAAGCACATGTCTGTCCTTTCTCAGTCAAACTCCATCTTTTTTCCAACTTCTTCCCAACTTCCTTCTTCTTCCCAGAATTCCTCATAAAGAACACCCCCTCCTGGGTCTTGTTGTCCCGCCTAACTTTCTCATGAGAGTTTCAGTTGTTATCATACTTTGTGGCAGGTTTATTTTGACTACGAAAGACTCTGCTCTCTACTCATCTTAGCAACGAGATAACCAGAGAGCGAAGCTTCTCTGACACAGCATGAAAAACTTTCCTACTACAGAGCAGACTTTAAATCAAGATGGATGCTGTTAAGACAATATTATGACTACAAAACCCATTCTAGCATCTCCTAAAAACACAAATCATCACAGTCACCACAAAAACAAAACCAGCTGCGATCTTTCTGTCAGCTTCCCCTTTGCTTCCCAGCCTCAAAAGAGGCCGATCAAGGGGCAGAGCACCTGTTAAATAAGGCACTCTTCCCCCCTCCCATCCAGGTAACTGGGATGTGGGAAACCACATCTCGTGCTATTCCCAAATGGGGAGGCAAGGAGGCTCCATGGGCAAAGTCCCTCACTGAGGAATGTTCCATTTTCTTGGCAGAGTTGACATTTGCTGTTGGCACTAATTCTTTGAATAAGCTTTCACCACATTGGTTTGGAGTATTTATGGCTTTGATTGTATTTCCACCTTTTAATTGTGATTTTATGATTTTCACAGTCTTTTGATATGTTCCCTTTCTGGCAATTCTTTAACTTTTGTGTTCAGAATGCTATCTGTTTTTAGTTTTCCAAGGTATTTATAATTTTCATCACTTGATATATCAATCAAGATTTTATAATGTTACCAATTTAAACTCTATTTCATCTAATTTTTTAATCTTGCCACAATGTATAGACAGAGCTGCATATGTGTCAATTTCAAATTTCATTTAAATATCTTCACTAAATATTCACACTAGGTGGGGCCTAGGGGTGGGACTTCCTGCTTTAAAAGAGTGTGTCCCAGGACCCAGGACCCTTTTCCCTAGGAAGCTGGGCTGAGGGCGAAGGCCAGGTCTGTTGCATGGATGCCTTGCTGAGTTATTTTCCCTGGGATTTCTTTTTGTCTCCTGACCACATGGCCTGGGGGTTGGGCCTAGGGGTGGGACTTCCTGCTTTAAAAGAGTGTGTCCCAGGACCCAGGACCCTTTTCCCTAGGAAGCTGGGCTGAGGGCGAAGGCCAGGTCTGTTGCATGGATGCCTTGCTGAGTTTTTTTTTCCCTGGGCTTTCTTTTTGTCTCCTGACCACATGGCCTGGGGGTGGGGCCTAGGGGTGGGACTTCCTGCTTTAAAAGAGCATGTCCCAGGACCCAGGACCCTTCTCCCTAGGAAGCTGGGCTGAGGGTGAAGGCCAGGTCTGTTGCATGGATGCTTTGCTGAGTTTTTTTCCTGGGCTTTCTTTTTGTCTCCTGACCACATGGCCTGGGGGTGGGGCCTAGGGGTGGGGCTTCCTGCTTTAAAAGAGCGTGTCCCAGGACCCAGGACCCTTCTCCCTAGGAAGCTGGGCTGAGGGCGAAGGCCAGGTCTGTTGCATGGATGCCTTGCTGAGTTTCTTTTCCCCTGGGCTTCCTTTTTGTCTCCTGACCACATGGCCTGGGGGTGGGGCCTAGGGGTGGGACTTCCTGCTTTAAAAGAGCATGTCCCAGGACCCAGGACCCTTTTCCCTAGGAAGCTGGGCTGAGGGCGAAGGCCAGGCCTAACGGCATGCGAAATTCTCAAATTTTGTGTCTGTCCTTAATATGGTAAATAGGAATGCCAATTAGATTTGCATAAGCCTGGGAGGCAGGAAAGTTTTAAGGATCAGATTGTACTTTTGCACTATTAAAGAGCAGGCCGGGTAGGTGGGGCTCGTCAGCCATGGAAGGCAGCCCATCTAGGAGAAGGAAAACTCCGATTTCAAACCTCCACTGCCTTGTGGCTATATCCACTCATGGAAAAGGCTTCAGGAGTTAACCTCAAGGCAAAATCCGGAGCTGGAGTCCCGAAGGCAGCATGTGTCGTTCTGCCAACTCCTGCGACATTGCTGGAACCAGTTGTATTGGCTCTTGCTTTTCCATTGGATCATTTCAGCAATGTGAAGAGGGGGGATCTGCTGCTTGGGTAACAGCCTATCCTCCACATTACCTTACCCGGGCTTCATGTTCTGGAGAGGACACTCCTCGATTCAGAGCATGTTACCATAGTCTCTTGAGACCGAAGGATGCCTATGATTCACACTGATTTTAGCAGAGATTCTACTTCCGTGGAAGTTTTTGCATATACTTTTAGGTCATCCATATATAAGAGATGATTGATTTTTCCTGCTTGTTCTAAAATATGGTAGCCTAATCCAATTTTATTGAAAATTATTGACATGGAGATTAGTGAGATTAGTGAGATGGTAAATAGCAGTGGTGACAAAGAATCCCTTTGTAATATTCCTTTTTTAATATTAACTTACCAATTTCTTCATCATAGGCCATTGAGACTGTTTTCCATGTTTTTCTTGAGGAACGTCTGAAAATTTTTACAAATCCCCAAAAATTTTCAAAGTTGTTAACCCTGTTGTGTGGCAATGAGTCAAAAGCCTTTTTATAGTCTATCCGTATTTTATAGTCTATCCGTATCATGTTAACATTTTTCATCTTTTTGCATTCTTTAGTATCATTTTATCATCATCATTGCTGTCATCGTTGTCGTTGTTGTTGAATTCCATTGCCCACTTCAAAGTCATCAGCCCTACCCTCAGGTAAATGAGTTGGGCACTTCAGTCAACAGATCTGGGATGTTGAGAAAGAGCAGGAGTCTGTTCATTAATTTGTTATTGCATTTGTCCTGCTAGATTAGGATTTTCTGACTCTTTTGCCTCCAGAGCTAAAAGTATATTTTCTTAGGAATGGTAGAATTGGTCACAGTTATCCATGTCTTAATACAGTGGTTCCCAGCTTTAGATAACTTAGGTGTTCATGGACTGCAGTTCCTAGAAGTCCTCACCACCAGCGGTGCTGGCTGGGATTTTTAGGAATTGCAGTCCAAGAGTTACCCAAGGTTGGGAACCACTGCCTTAATGACTTTAAGATTACACTATGGTCGCATACTTCACGTGAAGCTATCTTTAGAAAGTATTCAACAGCTACCCCTACTTCAAAATGTATTGGTTTGGCCCTAATTTGGTATCTGAAAGAATGCATCCTCTTAGATTTGGCTACGCAAACTCTGAGATCCTCAAGTGGATACACCTTATTAAGATATCCCACCACTCTTTGAGGATAGCTTGGCAAGTACATGGGACAAGGCTTTTTTTATGAAAGCAACTCAGTTGTGGATTTCTTTCCCAAAGGAAGTGAGGCTGGATCCAATACTGCCAAGTTTCTGGTGAGCAAAAGGCATTTGTTTCTCAGAATCATTGCAAAAAGGCCTTAGTTCTGGATGATGCAATCCAAGAAAGGAGCTTGTTCAAGCTATGATCTAAAAAGTATTCAAATACTTTAGTAGTTGCTACAAAATATTTTGAAATGCATTGGTCCCTTTTTTTTCTTATTTGAAATTCAGTCAGTAATTTGTGTGCTTTATTTTTTTTAATAAAATGTACAGTTATTTCATTTTCACAAAATGTGGTTTCAAGTTTCTCTCAGAAGGTTAAGGGAAATTACAGCTGACTTAATTTGAATCCAGTGATAAATGAGCCTGCCAGGGTAACTGGTAGGAACATGGGGAAATCAGTACTAATAGACATTATTTGAACAAATTTCCATTTTAAATCATCTTCCTTGGGGGTTTTAGACATATTTCATTAATTACATGCTTACAGTTCATATTAGTGATAACACTTTTAAAAATCTCCCTTGTGAGCAATTTTTATTTTTATTTAAAGAGACAAATTTTGCACATGAGTTGTCATACAGAGCATCTGCTTTGTGAAGCACTGTATATAAATAAGTCAATGTAAACACATAACATCCATCTTTTAATTGTGAAAGAAGCAAACAAAATCTCCACTTCTAAACCTAGAATTCTGTTCCTTCTCTATGGATTTTTCTATGTCATCAGACACAATAGACTGTTCTACTAAAATAAAATTGAGGTAATGGTGTTTGAGGTAACTTGGCAGCCATTCAACCATTAACCCACAATTCACAGTATAGAAAATAGTTATTTCTTGTGCGTTCTTTGCTGTCAAGTTGGAACTGACTTACAGTGAACCTAATGCAGCTTTCAAGTAGATATGGGTATGAACAAACCATGAACCAGAAAGACCAATGAATCACGTTAGTTAGTGGTTCAGTTCATGACCCAGTTCAGGGACACTTTTTTGCCAAAGCAAAATGATGCATCAATTTTTTTTCTCCTTGGATCTTTATTTGCTCCACCCATCCTTTATTTGAAGCCCACCCATCCTCTTCCCACTGCCCCATTGTCTCCTTACATGGTCCTGCTGCCTCCTCCATCACTATCATCAGAGACAGTGGGCTGGCTTCCCTTTCAGGATCCAGGCCTGCTGCCTTTGTGCATGTGCCTGCCAGTAGTGGGCACATCTGCAAAGCAAGCAGTCATCTCTGGGAAAGGAAGCTGGCCCACTGTCTCTGCACATACATCAGCTGCCCAGCTGATAAGTGGGCATATGTGTAGAGAGAGCAGGATGGCTTGCCTTCCTAGAGCTGGTCACTGCCTTTGCACATGTACCCACTGCCCAGCTGACACACAAGCTTAAGCACAGACAGCGCGCCAGGTTACCTTCCAGGATCCAGTCCTGCTGCTACTGCCTATATGGCCACCACCCCGCTGAGTGGCAGGTGCATGCACAAAGCCAGCAGCCGGCTCTGGGAAGGGAAGCTGGCCACAGCCTCTGCATATGTGCCCACCTATCAGATGGATGATGGGCTCTTGTGCAGAGCCAGCAGCAGGCTACACGAAGGTGGATGCTTCTTCTGTGTATGTACCTGCCACCCAGCCAATAGGTGGGCATGTGTGCAGAAACAGCAGGCTGGCTTCCCTTCGTGGAGCTGGACAGTGCCTTTGTGCATGCACCCATTGTTGTTGTTGTCATTTAGTCGTGTCTGACTCTTTGTGACCCGATGGACCAGAGCATGCCAGGCCTTCCTATCTTCCACTGCCTCCCGGAGTTGTGTCAAATTCAGGTTGGTTGCTTTGATGACACTGTCCAACCATCTCATCATCTGTCGTCCCCTTCTCCTCTTGCCTTCACACTTTCCCAACATCAAGGTCTTTTCCAAGGAGTGTTCTCTTCTCATGAGCTGGCCAAAGAATTGCTTAGGATCTGTCCTTCCAGTGAGCACTCAGGGTTGATTTCCTTTAGAATTGATAGGTTTGTTCTCCTTGCAGTCCAGGGGACTATCAAGAGCCTCCTCCAGCACCACAATTCAAAGGCATCAATTCTTCGGCGGTCAGCTTTCTTTATGGTCCAGATCTCACTTCCATACATCACTACAGAAAAAAACATAGCTTTGACTATTCGGACTTTTGTTGGCAGGGTGATGCCTCTGCTTTTTAAGATGCTGCCAAGGTTTGTCATCACTTTCCTCCCAAGAAGCAGGTGTCTTTTAGTTTCGTGGCTGCTGTCTCCATCTGCAGTGATCATGGAGCCCAAGAAAGTAAAATCTGTCACTGCCTCCATATCTTCCCCTTCTGTTTGCAGGAGGTGATGGGACCAGTGGCCATGATTTTAGGGGTTTTTTTATGTTGAGTTTCAGACTGTTTTTGCACTCTTTTCTTTCACCCTCTTGAAGTTCTTTAATTCCTCTTCACTTTCTGCCATCAGAGTGGTATCATCTGCATATTGGAGGTTGTTGATATTTCTTCCAGCAATCTTAATTCCAGCTCGGGATTCCTCCAGTCCGGCCTTTCGCATGATGTATTCTGCATATAAGTTAAATAAGCTGGGGGACAATATACAGCCTTGTCGTACTCCTTTCCCTAATTTGAACCAGTCACTTGTTCCATATCCAGTTCTAACTATTGCTTCCTATCCCACACATAGCTTTCTCAGGAGACAGATAACATGGTCTGGCACTCCCATTTCTTTAAGGACTTGCCATAGTTTGCTGTGGTCCACACAATCAAAGGCTTTTGCATAGTCAATGAAGCAGAAGTAGATATTTTTCTGGAACTCTCTGGTTTTCTCCATAATCCAGCGCATGTTAGCAATTTGGTCTCTAGTTCCTCTGCCTCTTCGGAATCCAGCCTGTACTTCAGGGAGTTCTCGGTCCACATACTGCTGAATCCTTGCAGGATTTTGAGCATAACCTTGTTAGCGTGTGAAATGAGTGCAATTGTATGGTAGTTGGAGCTTTCTTTGGCACTACCCTTCTTTGGGATTGGGATGCAGACTGATCTTTTTCAGTCCTCTGGCCACTGTTGAGTTTTCCAAACTTGCCGACATATTGAGTGTAGCACTTTAAAAACATCATATTTTAAGATTTTAAATACTTCATCTGGAATGCCATCACCTCCACTGGCCTTGTTGTTATCTAGGCTTTCTAAGGCCCACTTGACTTCACTCTCCAGGATGTCTGGCTCAAGGTCAGCAACCCATTATCTGGGTTGTCCAGGATATCCAAATCTTTCTGATACAATTACTCTGTGTATTCTTCTTGATGTCTTCTGCTTCTGTGAGGTCCCTCCCATTTTTGTCCTTCATCATGTCCATCTTTGCACAAAATATTCCTCTAATATCTCCAATTTTCCTGAACAGATCTCTGGTTTTTCCTTTTCTGTTATTTTCCTCTATTTCTTTGCATTGTTCATTTAAGAAGGCCCTCTTGTCTCGCCTTGCTATTCTTTGGAAGTCAGCATTCCATTTTCTGTAATTTTCCCTATCTCCCTTGCATTTTGTTTCCCTTCTTTTCTCTGCTATTTCTCAGGCGTCGTTGGACAGCCACTTTGCTTTTTTTGCATTTCCTTTTCTTTGGGATGGTTTTTGTTGCTGCCTCCTGCACAATGTTCTTCAGGCACTCTGTCCACCAAATCGAGTCCTTAAATCTGTTCTTCTCTTGTACTATGTATTCATAAGGGATTTGGTTTAGATTATACCTGACGTGCCCAGTGGGTTTTCCTTCTCTCTTCAATTCAAGCTTGAATTTTGCTATGAGAAGCTGGTGATCAGAGCCACAATCAGCTCCAGGTCTTGTTTTTGCTGACTGTATAGAGCTTCTCCATTTTTGGCTGCAGAGAATATAATCAATCTGATTTCGATATTGCCCATCTGGTGATTGACATGTATAGAGTTGCTTCCTGTGTTGTTGGAAAAGCGTGTTTGTGATGACCTGCTTGTTCTCTTGACAAAACTCTATTAGCCTTTGCCCTGCTTCGTTTTGAACTCTAAGGCCAAACTTCCCTGTTGTTCCTTTTATATCTTGACTCCCTACTTTAGCATTCCAATCCCTTAGAACCCCCTTCCCTCCTCCTCCACCAGCTGTGCAATTGCCCCCTTCCCACCCCCTTCTATGGCCTGGCTGCAACTGAGCCACAGCAGATGGTGGCCAGCAATGGTCCCTGGCCAGCGGCGTAGGGCAGCTAAGGTGGCGGGGCCGGCCATGGTGGAGGGTGAGAGGACGAGGCCAGGGGGCACAGCCAGACCGCCCCGGCCAGGAGGAGTCTCTCCTTCCAATGCCTGGAGAGGTGCATCATGGTGGAGGGGAATGGGCACAGCCATGACAGTGCTTTGACTGCGAGGCCTGTGGGATCCCCAATACCAAGGCCCAACGCAGCCGCCCCAGCAAGCAGCCACCAGAGTGGGAAGCTTTGGCAGGTTCCTCTGGAAGGCAAGCCACCTGCTGCTCTTTGATAACTGTCCAGGAATCGCCCACCGCTGGAGAAGGGGAGCTGCCTCTGTGGGGCCAAAGACTGAGAGCGACCCCACCAGATGGCGGCGGCCTGGGTGGTGAGGCTTTGGTGGAAGCACTCGACTGGCCACGCATGACTGAGACATGTGTGACTGAGATCCTTGCTTACAAATCAAGGGGGTAATGTCGGCGTATATGAATTTTTTGGTGGTAAAAGGTAAAAAAGTTCCCTGACCTCTGTTCTATCGGATTCTTGCCAACAATAGTAGATATGATAATCATCTGAGTTGAATTTGTCAATTCCCATCCATTTTAGTTCACTGACACCAAGGATGTCGCCCAGGATTCTTGCCATCTCCTGTTTGACCCCCTCCAGCTTCCCAAGGTTCATAGATTTTACATTCCCAGTTCCTGTGCAGTATTTTTCTTTGCAGCATCGGACTTTCCTTTCACTTCCAGGCATGTCTACATCTGAGCGTCCTTTCTGCTTTGGCCGAACCACTTCATTAGCTCTGGAGCTACTTGTCCTTGTCCTCCACTCTTCCTCAGTAGCATGTTGGATGCCTTTTGACCTGAGGGGCCCATCTTCCAGCATATCTTTTAGCCTTTTGTTTCTGATCATGTAGTGTTCTTGGCAAAGATACTGGAGTGGCATTTCCAATTCCTATTCTAGGTGGATTGCGTTTAGTTGGAACTCTCCACAATGACCTGTCCGTCTTGGGTGTCCCTGCATGGCATAGCCCATAGCTTCTCTGAGTTACTCAAGCCCCTTTGCCACGACAAGGCAGCAATCCATGAAGGGGTGTGCATGCACACACCACCCTGCTAATGGAGGGGTGCATGTGTGGAGGCAGCAGCCCCAGCTCCTGTAAGGGAAGCTGGCCCTATGTCTCTGACAATGGTGGTGGAGGTGGAGGAGGTGGCAGGGTGAGGTGGGGAGGCAATGAGAAGCGTGAGAAGGGAGGAGAAGGGAAGCAATGAGAAGGGTGGCATGAACCCCAAAAATGAACCCAAAAAAGGAACCGCATACCCACAAATCCATGGACCAACATTTTTCCAGTTTGTGCTTGTAGAGAACAGCCCTAACCTCACCTGTCAGTCACAGCAGAACAGTGGAGAAGGAGCCAATGAGAAGATGGAAGGCGGAGCCAAGGGGGGAGGGTGCTGGATATAAAGGCTGGTGTATGGAGTATGGCAAGGGATTCTGGTAGTGAGAGACAGTGTGAAACTTAAAAGTGAACTAAGAGTGAGTTAGAGATCTGTGAGAACAACGAAATGAATAGAGAGTTAAAAGAGGTTTAAACTTATAACAGTTTTGATTCAAATACTAGTGATTATCAGCCTGTGATTTACCTATTGAATATTAATCATATATTAACTTCCCTGACCTAATAAATGACCTAGGTTTTAAAAGCATACATGTCTCCATGATTAAAATGGTATTAAAACAGTAATACCTGGTGGCAGCGAAGAAAGAAGACGAGCAGGAACCTCGTGAAAGCCTGGGAGAATAGGGGCTTCAGAGGATATCGCCACAGTGTCCATCTCTATTTTCCAGATAAATGATATATTTAAGGAGTCATTTTACCAGTTCCACTTCCCTTGAGTGAGGATTTGAATCCTGTTCTCCAGAATCTGAGACATCACTATATCCATACCACACGAGGAATTGTGTATATATTGCACAGTACTAGCAATATGATAATGACATGTTGGATATGTATAGTGGCCTGTACTACATGCATCTCAAGTTGCAATGTGCTTGGAAGGACTCTAGGCCAACCGGTATTTGCATAGCCTTGTCCTGGGTTCCTTTCTTCTAAAAGTATTAAAATAGCAGTTCCTGAATGCCTCCAAATGTATTTAATTCATTGCCCTCAACCAGGAAGTAATGATTTATAACACAGATAATGGGGTGAAGCATCTACAAATTTATTTACTATCTAGACTCCCCTAACCTACATTAAGGCCTCCTTATCACCTAGGTCAAGTAGCAGCCTCTCTTGAACAGCCAGGATAAGCCTCAGCCCCGTGACCCTACAGAAACTTACAACCCAGCTGGCCAAGCTTAGGGAGACTTATTAGAGCTTTTTGTGTGGCTCAAGCTTTAAGTTGGTTGTGACCTGGGCCTCAGGGGGTGTTCTATAGCTGTGCCCCTGAGTCCCATGGTTCAATGGACCCAGGCTTGGGGTTCAGTCAACGAATGACACTTCCTGGAGCTTCCTGGACTGCCTGCCAGATGAGAGCCTATTGAAATTGGTTTGCCAACTTATCCCGGAATAACCACGCGAGACCAGGTATATGGGTTAAACATGGGCCACACTTTACAGTATTAATATTCATTCATATTCCATGAACATGCTAATCCTCTGAGGAAAAAGGGGGGTCCTGCTGTAGTGCGAATTCAAATTCTCACTGGGTAATAGGTTGGCTCTTGCCCAGCTGCGAGGCTGGGCTCAGGCCTCAGTTATTCCCTTCGTTATCAACATGGAATAACTGACGGTCTCCGAATTTCCCCGGACCCCTTTGTTCTCTCTGTACCTTTCGCGGGTCCGGTAGCGTCCCCAGCGCATCTTTACCTTCCAGCACCGCGGTTGCCTACCCGGGCATGCTACTGGTCCAGATGCGCTGGAATTTGTTGCCACTACCCCATAAAACAATATCCAGTACCTTTGAATCCGCACTACCCTCCACAGCAATGGGAATAGCCTACCATTTCCCATGCTCCCCCTCGAGCTGCTGCAGCTCGCACAGCAGACCCCCCTTGACGTCTTCAAAAAGACATCCAGACCACGCTTAGACAGGTGCACTCCATCCGGCCTGTACAATTCTGGCCTATCGAGCCGTATTCTGTGGTGCCTGATCACTTGACCTAGGCTGCCACAGACTGCTCTGCCGACTTCTCTGTTGACACTCCTCCGGGCCTTGTTTACAGACCAAAAGTGTCTCGCCCTTTTCCAAATCCGGCGAGGGATGATGGTCAACCACACCAGCCGCATCTCCGGATACGTGCGCCTCAGCCAGCTGAGGTAACGCACCACATCGATGATCAGTGCCTTTCCTGGGTACTGAGCCGAATCGTTGCCACCCAGGTGTATCAATAACATGTCTGGTGGTTGCCTACCAAAGGCGGCCGCTCGGCAAAGCTGACTCCACAGCATGCCACGGCGCCCCTTCCACTCCACAAGGGCTCGGTCATCGAGGCCCAGGTTGCTCCCCCATGGGGGTGTGGCAGCATATCTCCCTGCCCAGAACACGAAGCTGTGGCCGATAATGATGATGTGGCTCCTCCTCCGTACCTGCGGAGCACCTGAAAGACACAACAAAGTAGGCTTCTTGCCTACGCGTTAGGTAGCAGCCGGATATAAGGTCGGTAAGATTTCGACGCCCAACGGCCAATTCGCTTAATGTCCATTGATTGGTACCGAGAACCGCTGTCCCTGGACCCCTTCCTTTCTCAATGCTTCCTCAGTCAGCTTCCAAAATTGGTACTTCGTGAGGGGGGAGCTGTCCTTGTGAATAAACAAGTATCCCGGCTCCACCCCTCTCTTAGTTAGGTATTCCTCCATAGCCCGCACTGGGCACAAACCTACATCATGACATGGGGCCAACGTCACCCAGGCCCCTTTCCCCCATTGGTCTGTCTTGGACCGGCGTATATGCAGCCGCATGGCGCCGTCTTCGGTCTGAACATCAGCCATCTGCAATGCAGCTCTGGACCGATCACCCTTCCCTCCAGCAACTACTTCGCTGATTCTGAAGGCTGCAAAGAACATTACCAACGCTGCTGCCCGGAACAGGCTCACCTCGTATTCGTCCCGACAGATGGTTCCCAACTGGTGGCCAATTCCCTTCAGGAGCTCCAGAGATATTGGCGCCCTGGTATCCATGGCCCTGCCCCTCTCTTTGGACAAACCTTCAATCATCTTTCTTATGCGAAAATCGGAAGAGAAATTAGGGAAGCCCCTAGCCTTGGCCTGAAAAGCCAATGCCGAAAGCCTGCCCTGTATTGTTCCCGGGGCCAGGCCTTGTCTGTGCAGGCTAATGACAAATTGTTGTAAATGGTCGACTGGGACAGGCCAAATTTGGTCCAAGCCCACTGACTCTCTAAATTTATGGAATTCTTTACTCACTGCTGAGTACCCTCTCCTTGTCCTGGGTGCCAGGGCCATGTTTATCACCCTCTCCGCGTCTTCACGCCAATTGACCAAACCTCCTGAGGAAGAATCTCCGGATCCGCGCTGGCCCGTGGGTCCAGCTCCCTGAACCGTTGCATCTGTTGGCGTGACAAGGCATCCGCTATGCTGTTATCAATGCCAGGGACGTGCCTGGCCTGTATTAATATGTTGAACTTCAATGCCCGCAACGTGAACCAAGGCCATGACTCACTCAGACCGGGAAGTTTGGTTGTTAACTACGTGCACTACTGCCTGGTTGTCACACCAGAAATGCACAGCTGAATTGGCCCATTCCTCAGCCCACAGCCACAGTGCACCCACTATGGGAAAAAATTCCAGGAACGTCAAGTCCTTAGTGACCCCGGTCTGGTGCCACTCTACTGTCCAGGTGCCCGCGCACCATCTAACTCTGTAGTAAATCCCAAAGCCTGCTGACCCTGCTGCATTGGACTGGACTTTGAACTCGGCCCTGAGCAGCCTCGTGCTTCTCCAAAAGGACACTCCATTGTATTCCACCAAAAACTGCTTCCATACCTCCAAGTCCTCCCTAATCGCTGTCGTAACCCTAGTCCTGTGAAATGGCCGACGCAACCCTTTCATGGCTGTACTCAACCTTCGCAGGAAGGCACGGCCCGGAGCCACAACCCTACATGAGAAGTTGAGATGGCCTACTATCTCCTGCAGCTCCCGCAAGGTGACCTTTTTCTTGCCCATGAGCACCTCTACTCTCCTCCTCAGGTCCTCAAGCTTTCCTTGCGGCAACCAGGAAGTCTGGTGGACTGAGTCTAGCTCAATCCCCAAGAAAGTAAGGGTCGTGGCCGGTCCTTCGGTTTTTTCCTCGGCCAAAGGAAGCCCCAGCTCATTTGCCCATCTCCTAAAATTGTCCAAAATGTACCTACACCTCCCTGTGTTCGCCTCCCCGCAAAACAAATAACAAAAAGGGGGGAACCCCCTTTAAATGCCCTCTGACCTGCCCACACCCCTTAGCCGTCCTTGTGTCCGGCCACCCGATGTCACGCGTTAATCTGGGCAAGTTGCCAAAGCCTCACCTCGATTGGATCCCTCCGGTCCCTCTATCGGCGTGACCATACTGTTCCCAGATCAGCCTCTAAGTCCCATAGGCAATCAGAATGGGATAGATAAAATGTGCCCTGGGCAATTTTTTTGTTTAATATGACAGCCCAGTCCAAAAATTCCTATCTGGTCCTGGAGCAACCAGGAAACTTCAGTCTGAATCCACAAGGCAGGCAAATGGGAAGAGCACAACAACAACAAAAAAGGACAGTGCTGTGGCAGGTCCAGCCTGTTCCTCCCCTCTAAAGCAAATGATGTTGTGCATTGCTACAAGGCCTCACCTCACAATGAGCCTCCTCCCATCTAGAGCCTGGGATCATCAGTTTGGAGCCTCTGCTGAAGGGACCATGGCACTACATGAAACATGAAGAAGAACACACTTCTAATCAGATCACACAGAATACAGTATGGAAAGATAAAACACAGTCAGATTTATACATATAAGTACATGTTTTGTTCTCTCAAACAGTTTCTGTAAAGGAATAAGGTTGACCAGGTTTTCTTTCACCAGAGCAGGTTATGTTGCCTTCCAATCTAGATTTGGGAAGCAAACAGACATAGCTGGCTTTTGTCACTCCTCTCCCAGGCAAATACCAAGTCCAATCTTATGTTAATTGAACTCCAACACCTGGACAGTCATTGCACATTACCTTTTTCTATACAAACATTATTTCCTATTGTTACATACAGCACTGATGGTACCTGTCTGTCATGGGTTTGGAGGGAAAGTTCCATCCTATGGGGAGTGGAAGGCGGGACATCAGGGGGAGGAGCTGTACTGTATAAATATTTGGAGCTTGTGTGAAGAGTGAGGAGTGGGAGTCTGTGTGTCAGACTGAGTACAACTGTGTGTCAGTTAGTACATACCTGATAGGTTCAGGTCTCTATCTAGGTAGCCAGAACTGATAGGTTCAGGGTCTGTGCTGTACTTTAAAGTGTTCTGTGTGAACCGAACTGTTGTATGTATGATTGAGACTAAGCCACGTTACAGTATCTTATTTACCTGATCTTTTTATTTACCCTGTTCGTTATTTAAATAAACCTTGTTCTTTTGTTTAGTAAAATCCATTCCTGGTCTGTGTGACTTCTTATAGGGAATGGTTGGTGGCAGCTTAATTATAGTGTGGCATACTCCAGTAGGTCTGGGGTTGTCACATTGATTGGTGTCCAGCGTGTGGGATAGGACTGGTCCAGTTGTCCAGTGGTCCAGCAAAGCCTTGGCAAGTGTGCCCAGAGCAAGGGGGGTCTAGTCAGGGAAAATCTGAGAGCGCGTAGGTAATCTTCTAGGCTTACCTCACGGGGAGGTAGGCTAGTGGAAGAACGTGCACACTCAGATTGGGGACTAGATTAGGGAGCTCTGAGGCAACCCGTTTTGGCGGGAAAGAGCTGAGGTAAAGCTGTGTGAAGTAACAGTGATCTAGCCTGTCTGCTGAGAGGCCTAGCAGAGGGGGTGGATTCTGCCTGGCAACAGTTGCAAGTTAGTGCTGAAGGAACAGCAGCAATCTATAGAAGGCTGTTCCTGAGGCAAAAGGAAAAAAGTCGTCGCTTTATTTTGAGGCTTGACTTTTGAAGGCAGCCTGTTCTGGGGGGATTATGCCCTTGACTCGAAGCCAAATGGTAGAAATGGAAAAAGAAGAAAGATTGGAGAGAGAGAGGATGGCGTTTGAGTTAAGAAAATTGGAAAGGGAGGCCAGAGAAAGAGCTGAAATCAGGCAGGCAGAGGCAGATGCCAAGGAAAGGGGAATGGCCATGAGGATAAAAGAGATGGAACTGAAACACAGAATTAGAATGGCACAATTAGAATTGGATTTCCTAAATAAGTTTAGTAACAATTTATCAGTGGAAGAAATGTCAAAGAAAGAAAAGTATGAGGCTCAGGCCAGACAAAGTGAGCAAGATCTTGAAAAATATAATCAGCAAAAAGACATTAAATTAAAAGAAATCAGAGATAAGACTGAAGAAAAAGTAAAAGAGATAAAAGCTAGGGCTGAGGAAGAAATTTTACAGATCAGGGCTGAGTTTGAGGCTAAGCAAAAGGAGCTGGATTTGAGAATAAAAGAGAAGAAATTGCAGCTAGAAAAGAAACCAAAAGAAGGCACACAGGTTAAGGCACAACGTCAAAACCTGAATTATTCTGAAGAAAACATGAGGGAAACATGGGACCCTAAGTACTCCAAAGGGTTAGTTCAGAGCCCGCCAAAAATGGGCGGCCATTTTGTTGATAAAACTTCTGGGCAGAGCCAGTCCAGAAACCAGATTTTGGAGGGAAAACCAAAACCAGATGAGAAAGACTCCAAGTACAGCAGAAAATGTTATTTCTGTCAAGGAAAGGGCCATCTAATCTCAGAGTGTGAGAAATTAAAGCAGCTAAAGGGAAATTTGCCTCATGTTTTGAGTGGAACCAAGCCAAAAGCTGTGTTCTGTGTCCAGACAGAGCAAAGCTCCTTGCCATTGAGGGAGCCTGTTACCATGGCTACTCAATCTGGAACAGTTACATCTGCTGATCAGGCTGGGGAAAATGGTCCTCTTGTAGAGGTCAAGCGCTGCTTACTAGTGAGAACAGATTCACAATTGTTTGAGACCGCAGGGGTGGACGTAGGAATACTTGACCATCAGTATAGGGGGCTAAGGGATACTTGTTCCCAGGTGACCCTGTGCCATCCAGATATTATTCCTAGGAAGTATATAATCCCAAATGAGAGCCTGAAGGTGGCAGGGATTGAGGGACAGGTGATCTCACTGCCAGTAGCTGAGGTACCTGTGAGCTTTCAAGGCTGGAGGGGAGTGTGGCGGCTAGCGATTTCATCGACTCTGCCAGCAGCCGTGCTCGTGGGAAATGACCTGGCTGAACATGTGAAACGGGTGCTAGTGATTACACGCTCACAAGCCACCACGGGGACAGTTCAGGGGGGTACTGAAGAGCCCGAGGCTGGAGCAGATGAGGGTAGTCCCGAAGCTGTGGTAGAAACCTTAGCCACGGACAGCAAATTTGGCCAAGAGCAAAAGGTAGACGCCACTCTCCAAAAGTGTTTTGAAAAGGTGACAGACACCCAGCTAACACCTGAAACCCCAGCGAGATTTCGCGAGAAAAAGGGAATTTTATATAGAGAGACCCTGAGGAATATCTCAAAAGGGGGAGATGGGATCAGAAGTCAGCTAGTGGTACCTGAAAAGTATCGCCCCATGATCTTACAAAGGGGGCACTCTGACATGTTTGCTGCGCACTTAGGGGTGAACAAAACACAGCAGAGAATCACACAAAATTTTTACTGGCCTGAGATAGGGAAGCAGATCAAGGAGTTCTGTAAACAATGTGATGTGTGTCAGAGGCAGGGGAATAACCGTGACAGGACCAAAGCGAAGTTGTGCCCTTTGCCTGTGATTGACACCCCGTTCAAATGTATAGGAGTGGATATTGTGGGACCTTTGCCCAAGGCCACAAAGAGGGGGAACCGGTTCATTCTCACCATTGTGGACCATGCCACGAGGTACCCCGAAGCCATTCCCTTGACTAACATTGAAACTAACACAGTGGCAGATGCCTTGGTGGGGTATATGTCCAGGATGGGATTTGCCTCAGAAATAATCACAGATTTGGGCACATCGTTTACATCAAAGCTCATGAAACGGTTATGGCAAATCTGTGGAATTAAACACAAGGAAACCACTGCCTATCACCCCGAAAGTAATGGGTTAACGGAGAAGTTCAATGGGACTCTGATGCGCATGATTAGGGCTTACTTGGCAGAGAATCCAAACAATTGGGACCAGAAGCTGCAATCCCTTTTGTTTGCGTATCGATCAGTGCCACAAGCCAGTACCGGGTTCAGTCCATTTGAACTTTTGTTTGGGAGAAGGGTGAAAGGTCCACTAGATTTAATCAAACAAAATTGGGAACAGATCACCCAGGATGACCCACAAGATGTTGTGACATATATAGACTCTTTAATGAATGACCTAAAGAGAAACCTAGAGCTAGCAGCAGAGAACCTGCAAGCTCAGAAGGTTAGACAGAAAACCTGGTATGACCAGCAAGCCAGGGAGAGGCACTTTAACCCAGGGGAGGAAGTGCTTTGGCCTAGGCCCTGCAAAGAGAACAAACTGCAGCTGGGTAGCCCAGAAATAAAATACTTGGGTCACATAGTAGGGGGAGGAGTGATCAAACCCCTAGAGGCCAAAATAGAAGCCGTTCGTGATTGGCCCAGACCCAACACCAAGAAAAAAGTCAAATCATTTCTTGGGTTGGTGGGCTACTACAGAAAGTTCATTCCAAGGTTTAGCGAGATGGCGACTCCGCTGACCGATCTGACGCGGAAGAAGACTGATGACCGCATCCCGTGGACCAGCGACTGTGAGGAGGCGTTCCGGAGGTTGAAGGAGGCGCTCATCAATTATCCAGTGCTGCGTGCTCCAGACTTCGACCGGGAGTTCATCATCTACACCGATGCGTCTAACAGCGGGGTAGGAGCAGTTATTTGCCAGGAGGATGAAAATGGTAACCAGCATCCAGTGTCCTACCTGAGTAGGAAACTCCAGACAGGTGAGAGACATTTGGCAACCGTGGAAAAGGAGTGCCTGGCCATAGTATACGCGATCCAGAAGGCCAAGCCTTACATCTGGGGAAGACATTTTGTTCTGTGCACTGACCACTCACCACTGCAGTGGTTAAAGACAATGAAAACCCACAATAGTAAACTTATGAGGTGGGCTTTAAACCTGCAAGACTATGACTTTGAAGTGAAGGTGGTCAGAGGGTCAATGAACTGTGTTGCTGACGCCTTGTCAAGAAGACCCGAAGAGTGAAGACGGCGAAGAAACATGGACTATGTATATTTTGGTGACTAAAAGTTGAATGTACCTGTTTATTAAACATGCTTGGTTTGTATTAATAAAGGTAACTTAATGTATTGTAAATGTTAATGTTTAAATGCCTAATTGTTATGTTTAACCTAGAGTGTAAGTATGGGATTGTGTATGTTAATGTATAACTGTTATATGTTTTGATCCTGGTTGTTTTTTGGAGAAAAGCACTTTAGCTTTTCCCCTGCAAAACAACTTATAAAGAGGGGAGGTGTTACATACAGCACTGATGGTACCTGTCTGTCATGGGTTTGGAGGGAAAGTTCCATCCTATGGGGAGTGGAAGGCGGGACATCAGGGGGAGGAGCTGTACTGTATAAATATTTGGAGCTTGTGTGAAGAGTGAGGAGTGGGAGTCTGTGTGTCAGACTGAGTACAACTGTGTGTCAGTTAGTACATACCTGATAGGTTCAGGTCTCTATCTAGGTAGCCAGAACTGATAGGTTCAGGGTCTGTGCTGTACTTTAAAGTGTTCTGTGTGAACCGAACTGTTGTATGTATGATTGAGACTAAGCCACGTTACAGTATCTTATTTACCTGATCTTTTTATTTACCCTGTTCGTTATTTAAATAAACCTTGTTCTTTTGTTTAGTAAAATCCATTCCTGGTCTGTGTGACTTCTTATAGGGAATGGTTGGTGGCAGCTTAATTATAGTGTGGCATACTCCAGTAGGTCTGGGGTTGTCACACCTATCACCTTGGAAATGTCCTATTCATGCAACCTTGCAACCTCTTTGCAAGATAATACATTGCTTTCCTGTCAATATGATACAACATTGCAACCATGTATTTCCATAACTGCTGTCTATAGACCCACCCTGTTGATCCACCCTGTTGTAAAATCCCATCCTTTCTGTGATTCCCACTCTTATAAAGTTTTGGATTCCTTTGTAACCCCATCCCTTCTGCCAACAGGTCATGAACCACCTATTTCTGTATTTCTTCTCCAGCTTCTTTGTATCATGAACCACCCAGTCCTCCTCCCCTTCCCTTGTGTAACCAATGTTATATAAGTCCTGGTCTTTCCTGTGCATGACACAGCTGTTTTTGCCTATACTTGGAGGCATGACTTCCATCACATTTTTTATCTAGCTAAATAAAACAGCAATCATTTGAACACTCAAGTCAAGATTTATTGGCAATTAATTTTGACTTGGAAAGTCTAGGGGCTAGCCCGAACTCAACACTGCTAGATTCTTTTTTTAAATGTATTTTATTTTTTCTACATACAAAACACACACACACAAAAACAAAAACAATACAGATAAAATCAAAAACAAAAACAAAACAAACCCCCACATATATAGGCAGGGGGGAGGCATTTCCATACAATATTATCCACTCTTAAAATCTGACTGCATCATCCTTATTGCTCTATAAAAATTCCAAGTATGATCCATCCTAAGATTGTACTAATTCTAATAATTATTTCTCTCACATCCTTGGCTACCAATTGTTCCTCAGAATATCCATGCTAACATCATGAAAAATCCGCATTTCAACAACAAACAGCACCATAAGAAAGACAAAACAGAGCAAAACCACAAAATAATATACTGTATCTAACATCGGCTACTTAATCATATTATACTTCATATATGCTTAATGTCTTTATATAAATGCATTAAATGATCTCCTACACTATATTAGCTTCAGTTTACAATCTATGCAAATATGTATTCCATATCAGAATTTCACATGGTATCAATATTTCAGAGAATGAGTATGTTATATATATCTCAACTTATAAATTTAAGCATGTTGCAATTCGTGGGTGTTTTGTTTCTTTAAATATGTGCCTTAAAATCATCAATTTCTGATGTTATATTCATCATAAACAAAGTCACAAGGTATATTTATCTAGCTTAATAATCTCCAGTGCTCTATTAAACTCTATTTTACATCTACACATACATGTACAATGGTGCCTCTCACAACGGGCGCCTCGTAGAGCGATGAATTCACTCTACGAGGCCGGTTTTGTGATCGCAAATGCGATTGCAAAACGGTGCCTGCATAGGGCGAAAATTGCAGAGCGAAGGTCGGTAAGCTACAAAATGGCTGCCGGAAGCCCCAAAATGGCCGCGCGCAGCGTTTTCGTGCCCTCCCCTCACTTAACGGCCATAGAGGAACATCGCTGAACGGTGAGTAAAGGAGCCTTTTGGAACGCATTAAACGAAGTTTAATGTGTTCCAATGGGCTTTTCTGCCCCGTTCAGCGATGTTTTCACACAGCGAGGGTTAATAAGACATAAGACATAGACATAAGACATAAGAAATTTATTTGTCATTGCGCTCACAAGTGGGTGCAACAAAATGAGGTGCTCTTCCCCAAGGTAAAACTGGACAACACTACAAAAAAAAGTTAAAATATACACAACTTTCACCATCCAAATATAGATACCCCGTTTTCTCTCAGCAATTAAAATTCCACCAAAAACCTATGGCCCCGCATTTAAACTCAATACTGCACTTGGGTAAAAACTGTTCTTGAATCTGCTTGCCCTTGCTTTCAATACCCTGAATCTCCTTCCTGATGGTAATAATTTAAAGAGCTGATGTCCCGGA
This sequence comes from Pogona vitticeps, assembly GCF_051106095.1. Classification (NCBI taxonomy): domain Eukaryota; kingdom Metazoa; phylum Chordata; class Lepidosauria; order Squamata; family Agamidae; genus Pogona; species Pogona vitticeps. The sequence continues at coordinate 133,478,049 of NC_135785.1, forward strand.
TGAGAGGAGTCTTTCAGTATGTTAGATATCTTCCTCTTACATCTGTTCTTATACAATTCTTCCAAAGAGGGGAGTGAACAGCCAATGATGTTTTGGGCCGTCTTAATCACCCTTTGAATTGCCTTTTTCTCTGCCACTGTGCAGCTCGTGAACCATACACAGAGACAGTAGGATAATATGCTCTCAATCGAACTCCGATAGAAGGTGATTAACAAACTCTCAGTCAATTGTTGCTTTCTAAGGATCCTTAGAAAATACAACCGTTGTTGTGCCTTCCTGATTAACGCAGTGGTGTTTGCACTCCAAGTCAGGTCATTTGTTATGATAGTCCCAAGAAACTTACATTCAACCACCTGTTCCACACAAACTCCATCTATATACAGTGGCTGAATGTCTGCTCTTTTTTTCCTATAGTCCACTATGAATTCCTTGGTTTTTTGGATGTTAAATAAAAGATTGTGGTTTTTTTTGCACCAGCGGGATAGCTGTAATACCTCGTCCCGATACGCAGACTCATCATCCCCAGAGATAAGTCCTACTAGTGTAGTATCGTCTGCAAATTTGATAATCCTATTACTGGGATGGTTATTGGTGCAATCCGATGAATAAATGGAGAACAGTAGTGGACTAAGGACACAGCCTTGTGGAGTGCCAGTGCTGAGTATCTTGTCAGTAGAGATGTAGTCATTCAGTTTAACCCTTTGTGGACGATTAGTTAAAAAATCCAAAATCCACAGACAGATAGAATCTGGAAAATCAAGATCTTTAAGTTTGTCTATTAATCTGTGGGGTATAATGGTGTTAAAAGCAGAGCTAAAGTCTGCGAACAGCATTCTTACATAATTCCCTTGTGTTTCCAAGTGGGATAAAGCCATATAAAGCACAGTATTGATCGCATCCTCGGTTGATCTATTTTCTTTATAAGCAAACTGAAGGCCATCAAAGGGATCAGGAAGGCAGGAGATAATATATTTCCGAACTAACTGCTCAAAGCACTTCATTAAGATTGAAGTTAGTGCCACCGGCCTGTAGTCATTCGGACTGTTTGTAGGCAACTTTTTAGGCAGTGGAACGATGACGGAAGCCTTGAGACAGACGGGAACTGCGCATAGTGTCAGGGATCGATTAAAAATTACAGTCCATATCCCGGCTAGCTGATCAGCACAGTCTTTTACCACCCGACCAGGAATTAAGTCGGGTCCAGCTGCTTTTCTGGAGTTAACCACTTTCAAAATCTGTCTCACATCCTGCTCATTCACAATGAAGGGGGGACTCTGCTGAGTAAATGATGGCAAACAGTTTCAGTTTGATTGATCTCGAATCGAGCAAAAAAGTTGTTCAACTCCTCAGCCACCTCCACACCTCCGCCCGAGGAAACCTTTTTTGCTTTGTAGTTTGTTAGTTGTTGAACCCCCTGCCAAACTTGCCTCATGTTATTGCTGAGAAAGCAGTCTTTAATTCTCCTCTTGTATTCGGCCTTAGCTTGCTTAATGCCTCTCCTCAAATTCGTTCTTGCTGCACTGTAGTCTAGATCATCCCCAGACTTAAAAGCCTTATTTCTAGCATACAACAGGTGTCTAACCTTCCCGGTCATCCAAGGTTTTTGATTGGGATAAACCCGGATACGTTTATCCACTGTGACCGTGTCAATACGGTGTGCCATATACCCTAACACTGCAGCTGTATGTTCTTCCAGATCAGGATGGTCAAAAACTTCCCAATTCGTTTGTTCAAAACAGTCCTTTAACTGCTCCATTGCTCCCTCCGGCCAGCTTTTCACTGTCTTGACTACTGGCCCTGACTGTTTTCTCAGAGGAATATACTCCGGAGCTAAAAACAGGGACATATGGTCAGACTGGCCCAAGTGTGGCAATTGTAATATCCTGTATCCATTTGCAATATTCGTGCAGACCTTATCTAAGGTGTTCAGCCCCCTAGTAGCACACCTTACATGTTGATGGAATTTGGGGAGGACTGCACGTAGATCTACATGATTGAAGTCTCCTGCAATAATGTATACAGCATCCGGAAATTTACTTTGCAAGTTGCCAATTTCATCGCCCAGATGACCCAGCGCCAAATCCGCATTTGCATCCGGCGGAATATAAACAACAAGAATAATAACAACGCTGAATTCCCGTGGAAGGTAAAAAGGTCTGCATTTAACAGACAGATATTCCAGCTCCAAAGAGCTATGACGTGTTATAATCTCTGAGTTTGTGCACCAGCTCTCTCTAACAAACACGCACAATCCTCCTCCTCTGCACTTCCCCACATTCCTGTCTCTGTCCAAACAATGTAATAAAAAACCTTCCATATCAATAACAGTGTTTGGAATAGTGAGGTTCAGCCAGGTTTCAGTGATTAACAGCACGCAACAGTTTTTCACAAACTTACTTGAGGAGACCTGTAACCTTAAGTCATCCATCTTGTTTGCCACTGATCTGGCATTAGTCAGAAAGAGACTTGGGAGTGGTAGTCGCTTTGTCTGTTTTTGCAGCCTATACAAAACACCAGCCCTACAGCCCCTTTTCTTCTTCCTCACCTTACGTTTCCTTTTCCTTCTCACTCTCGCTTTTGCCGGAATTACAGTCCACAGAGAGCCGGGGGACCTTGCAATCTCTGATGGTATGCCATGTTTCCAAATAAACTTAGCTGTTATCTCCTGTTTACATTGCAATCCAATCCTCATAATCCAGAACGGATTAACCTCGCTGTGCGGGGCACCACTGTATTTCATATCCAAATTTCACCTTTCATCAAGTAATTCGAATATTATCCAGATCTCTTATGACATTATTAAGCTACAGTTGATTTACATCTTAAAGTATACCTTAAAATCCTCGATTTCTAATATTATATTCATCATACATATTTCAGATTACACAATTAAGAATTCTTAATTGTCATTTATCTCCAAACATAATCAGAATCAATTTATTGTTATATTCATCAATTGTCATTTCCCCTTTTATTTATAACATTCTAAACCTAAATTAGAATTGGCTCCTTTTTTGCTAGTTTTAAAATGCCATCTATAAAACCCTATTAAGTTATTTTCTCTCTGATTTGATGGATTTTTCCCAATCATCATGTTCTCCGTTTGAAGCCAAGTAATGTCTAATTTGTAATCATCTAGTTTCCCTTTCAGCCCCACCTTTTTGCTTCCTTGCTTTGCATAATCACCCATCAAATTAAGACACCTCTCTTTTTCATCCACCTGAACCTCTTTCTCATAATAAAAATCAGTTTCCCTAATCTCCTTTTTGAAGATTTCACCCTTCTTTGTTGCTCTTCCTTGTGCTGCTAAAGTGAGCTGATCTGTTTGTGTTTCAGTCTGCTGTTCTGACGAAAGATTCCAATGCTCTGTCTCTGCCATTTCCTTCATCTCTGAAAGCACAGTCTGGAGTTCAGAAAATTGAATTTTAAGATGATTGAGAATATTCCTTTGCAGGTTCTGAAAAGCATTTACTATATCTTCTGTTAACTCCATCGCAATTACAAAGTAGATGGTCAAAGATGCTTCCTAATTTCCAGATATACACCTCATTTGAAGAAACATTCCTTGTTATAAAAAATACCCCCCAACTTGGCTTTTTTGCTTCTTCCACCGGAAGCCATAAAGTACTTAAGTAGTAAAAGTCAATTCCTCAACAGAGCTAATGATTTATACTGTCCCAGATCCAGCTTTCACCAGATAGCTTCGATTGTAAATTGTCGAATCAGTCATAATAAACTTCCATTAAGTTAAAGTCCACCTCTTGCAGCATCTCCTTAAACCTCCTTTTCTTTCCTTTTTAAAAAAATTATTATTATAAAAGTTCATAAGAGTAATTATGAGTTGTTCCCACCGAGGACAGGGGATAAATAAAAAAAGTCTCTGTCCCTATCAGCTCCAGCTCCTATTTTCAGGTGTGACGCAGTAATAAAATCTGTTTGGGTTTAAAGCTTGTTTGCCACTTCAGGATTACACTATCTTCTTTAAAATCAGCCGCTTAAGTTTATTTTGTACTTACAGAGGCGATGTTGAAACCAAATAGTCCTTGTTAATGCAGTCCATTGTAAATCTACATGTTTCCCTCCTGCCGCAGAGCTTCACAGCTAGGACGACATTAAAAAATCGCTTCGGTGGAATCCTTTGTCTGGAGAAAGGAGTGATCTAAGAGATGGTTGCTTTCCACCCCCCAGAAGATCTCCGCTCTCCTGCGACCCAGGATGGGCTTCTTCTAGCCTCCTGCCCCCCAATTTCTTGGGGGGATTCTGGATTCATGGCATGCAGCAGAAATCTGGAGAGCCCAGATTTTCTTGCTGCCTCGCTGTTCATAGCTCCGCCCCCCAACACTGCTAGATTCAGATGTCCCAAAATAGGGCTAATCTCATCACTTTATACATATATACATACACACACACACACACACACAGCTGGATCTCATATCCCCAGCCAACAAGGCTACTGGTATTTTACTCCAATATTTTTGAAGGGCATCAGGTTGGTGCAACCTGCATTGGTATATGACAGATCCTTGGGATCTGACTATTGTATGTGTTAGTAACATCCCCTTCTTAGCAGATTTTCCAGCTCAGATAATGAAAAAAAGTTGGCAACTCTCCCCAAGATCAGGATAAAACACAACTGTACATGTATGCAGGTCATGTTGGACTTTCATGGCTGTATTACTGTAACACTCTACTGAAACAAGGACTCATGAAGCAGAATTCAAAAGCCTCTCACAAAAACACTGCCTGGCTGAGTGTGGTGGTTGAAGTTAGCATGAGGAGGAAGAATGAGGGGTGGAAGAAAGAGATAAGTGAAAAAAAGGCAGAGGACTACAAGTTTAGAGCAGAACCAGGAGAAGATTATGGGATTATAGTGAATGAAAAAGAGGGTGCAAGTAAAAACAGCCCTTGAACTGCTGGAAGCCTTTTCATCCTGTCAGAACTCAGAGCTAGTTGATCGGATGTTTCTGTGGGCAACCTTCAAGCAATTGTGACGGACAGGTCAGGAACCACTCCTGTCCATCACAATGGAACCTTGATTCAGGAGCCAATGGTTGTACAGAAAAGGCGGAGCTAAGGAAATATAAGAAGAATGGATGACAGTTAAAGAGCAGTTAGAGAGGATTTCAGTTAGAGTTAGAGATGAGTTAGCGACTGGTGTTAGAGAAAAGCAGTTTAGGCAGTTAGGACCAGCCTTGTGTTAGAGAAGAGTAATAGAGAGATAGGGAATGAGAAAAGAAATGAATAAATACTTGAAGTAACATGATTCTATCTAAGCAAATATAAATGTTATAAAAGCACAGTTGATTGCATGAATATAAAATAAGACCATCCATGATTTAGCTTACATGATTTACTTGTGAACACGTTAATAAACATTGTTTAATTGAATAACACTGATTGAAGAGTCTTATTTGATATAGTGAGGAAGATCTCTGGTGGCAGCAGAAAAGGATTAAAAAATAAATGTCACACCTGAAAGTGAACCTGGGTTGTTTGGAGAAACAAACAGGGGAATGGGTGCATTACAGCGATCCTCTGATCTTTTTGTCAAAAGTCTTCCCTGAAGCCTGGCCCTCAGCTTGGCTACTGGGGGTGGAGAATCTGGTGTTTGTATTTCTGATTGCTCAGCATTCTCCTCAGCTACAGTTAACCCTTCAGGTTCCAGAACTTCAGCTGCATTCATGACACTATCCCCCTCCCCAGGGCCCCCAATTCAGATGGGCCGGGTCGATCAGGATAGGTAGCATGGAACTGCTGTACAAGGTCGGGGGTTGCTGGCGGGTTCCCATGATTGATCCTCAGAGCCGTAACCTTCCCAATCTACGAAGTACTGAAGATCTCCCCGGTGGATTTGGGAGTCCAGGATCTGATGGACCTCTTATTCTTCCTTGCCATTGACCAAAATGGGCAGAGGTGGAGCCAGGGGTGGAGGTCGGGCCAGGTCTGGTGCTGCAACAGGAACAAAGAGAGACCAATGGAAAACTGGGTGAATACGGAGAGTAGCTGGGAGTTGTAACCGGAAAGCAACAGGGTGAATGTTGAAATCACCCAAAACCAACAGCTTCGGGGATCTCAACAATGCCGCGGAGACAAAGTCCACCAGCTCTGGTAAGGAAATGGCTGGGTTGCAGGGCGCGCAGTAACCCAGCAAGATCCCAATACCATCCGTGGCCCCAATCGACACATGGAGGGCCTCTAGACCCGGCTTTACCACCGAGGAGCACCTAGTAACCTCCAAGATGGTTTTATATACAGTGGCTATTCCCCCCAGCCCCTCCAGTCTACCCTGGTGCTGGACAGCATAACTGGGCGGACAGGCAAGTGCTAGGGGAGGACCCCCCTCTCCACCAATCCATATTTTGGTTATGCATGCCAGGTCTGCATCCTCCTCCAGAATAAGGTCGTAAATCACCTGGGACTTATTGGATACAGACCTGGCATTCAACAGCACCAGTTTTAGAGTGGAGGGCTGGCTGGTCTGGCTACCTCGATACTGAAAGTTGATCACAGTCCCAGAACAATGAACAGCCTTCAGACATCTGTTCATCGTTCTTCTAACAATGCCATATCTCCCTCTACCTGTAATCACCGGGATGTTCAAAGGCCCTTTTCTGGGATGGCAGTCCTTCCATTCCATATCAAAGAAAGAGAAAGAAGGAAAAGGAAAAAGAAGGAAAAAAGGAAAAGAGAAAGCAAATACCCCAAATTAATACAAGCAGATTAAATAACAAAATAAATACATTAACTAAATACAGTGTTATTAACTAACAATCCCAAATTATAAAATAGATCATATATATATAAAAAAGAAAAACTTTTGAAGAGACCCACAAGTGTTTATCCCCCACATATAGTCCTGATCTGTCTTCCTCTGCCACATGACCTCGTCCTTTTGAATATTGTTAAACTTGATGCTATTAATGTTAATGTTAATAGTAATAGCGTTGGAGTGTGAATCTTGCTAACGGGGCAGGTCACAAAGATAACAGTAATGGGCACACGAAACATCAGGAGCACCAAAATCCAAACTGAGAGTAGCACTATTGCTGCCATTTCCCTCCCTTGGGAGACAGCTAAAGAGTCATTGCTGTTAGTCTTAGGAGAGCAGGTGGAGAGAACAGGTCCTGGGGAAGATATTACTATTCAAGCACCAAACATGGTGATTTAGTGGACCAGCCGGCTGAGACCCATGATGGGTAGCTCTCTCTCCCTCTCGGCTGCCTCAGCTCTTTCACCAAAGCCTTTCCTCCGAAGCCTGGGACAGACCGCTCCACCTCATCAGTGTCCTGACACTCCTGGGGCCTCACAGATACCCATAGACAGCCACGGAAGACCCAGCAATCTCTGGCTCCAGGCTCCAGCTCCAGGCGCTCTGACAGGGCTTACTCCATCAGAGGGGAACTCACTGGCCTCCAGCCCCTGGACCCTCTCCCCAACGATGTCTTCCGGGGTCGAGCGAGGAGCTTCCGAGCTCCGCTGGAAAGCCACTGCAGGCTCTGTGTTCCAAGCTCCAACTCCATCCGCATTCGTCCCACCACCTGCTCTGCAAGCTCGTACTCAGAACAACAGCCCAGGACTCAAGCTGTTCTCAAACACTTCCCAGCGCGTTGGATCAGGTAAGAGAGGAAGGTGGATCAGAAGGAGAAAAAGAAAAAATTAGAGTGGATAGAAAAAACAAGCAAGCTAGTGAGGCAGAAAAAAGCTAGCCACCTGCCACCGGTGCCATCACACTATTCCTTTCATACAGTATGCATGATTTTGACCTTCCTTTCCAATGACATTTTTTCTAACTCCAACCTCTTCCTTTCCTTTATTCCAAAAATCAAAAGGTCATATTTTGGAAAATGTGTACAGAACGTATCTGTAGAGGTTTTGGCCCAATACAGACTTTCTTCCTCACCTTGCCTAAACCAAAGAAAGGGATATGAAATTGGAACATAGCTTTCCCATTTGCATTTGACGGAGCAGGCATGGCAACATTTTTTTAACCTGGAGGTTAAAGGGTGTTGTGGTGGAATGCCCCATGTCATGCCTGTCCAGCATGAGGAGCTCAAGGGCAGGAGCCTATGATCAGTGGTGGGATTCAGCCAGTTCGCACCAGTTCTACAGAAATGATACCTAATATACTATTGGTTCTGCAGAACCGTATGTTGGCCTGCTGAATCCCACCATTGATTTCCTCCCCCCTCTCTCTTTCTCTTCCCCACTCGCCCTTCCCTGGAAAGTGCAAAGTTGCACACACACACCCCTCCCTGCTCCTGCTGCTGCTGCTGGCCTCCTGCACCACCACCCGGCTGGCGTTCAGCCAATCAGGTTTCCCCAGTGCCACGCACAAACCTCATTCAGATGGCTTGGGCTAGCAAAAGGAGCGCCTTCAGTCCTCTTGTCCTCCCTCCCTGCTCCTCCCTCCCCAGCAGCCCCACTTCCCTCCCTCCCACTTTTCTCCTTCTTCCTTCCCCTCCCCCTTTCTCCTAAGATGACTCCACCAAAGCACCTCTCGCCTGACTCCATATTCCTAAAGGCACAAGGCAACTGTGGGGCCCCGGCGGGTGCCTGGATTGGCCGGTTCACATGGCAGGGTGGAGGATCCAGGGTTTCTACAGCAACCGCCAATCAACTCCTCCCTCTCGCTTCCCCCTTACACTTCCATCCGTGCTCCAGAATACTTCCTCTCCCTTCGAAATGGGGCACATTTCTACCTGCGGTTTTTGGTGCTGCGTTGCTCACTTTTGCCACTCCTTGCCTTTTGGGTCAGTTGTTATGGGAGGGGGGGCGGATTGAGACCCAAAACAATTGTGCACTTTTCTGTGTGACTCTTCTCTCTCTTTTTACACACTACTTTTTAAAAAAGCACTTTCAAAGTTTGCAAATCAATAAAAAATGGGCAATTTTGAATGGCTCGCTGGTGTCATGAGTGCAGCCGAAAATCTGGAACCTGAAGGGTTAACTGTGGCTGAGGAGAATGCTGAGCAATTAGAAATACAAACACCTGAATTGCCTTCAGATTCTCCTCCTCCAGCAGACAGGCTTGGGGTCAGGCTTCAGGGAAGACTTATGGCCAAAAAGTCAGAGGATCGCTTGAAGGCTGCCCACAGAAACATCCAATCTTGAACCGTGTTCCCTGGACTCTTGGCTCTGGACTCTGACCCTGGACTACATTGTGCATTTTGGCTTTGGACTCTGACTCTGGACTACATTGTGTGAGTTGGCTTTGGATATCAGCTCTGCATTCCCTGAATTCCTGACTTTGGACTGTTGTAGCCCCTGGGAATGTGACAGATTGCTTCCACCACCACACTTCCCCCACCGATGGAGGGAGAAGCAAGTGGAGGTCTGGATCCGCTGAATGCTGTGCTTACTCAAGTGGCACAACTTCAGCAGCAACAACTGCAATCCCAAGCCAACGCTGCTTCCCAGGCCAAGTGCCCTGTACTTTCTCCCAAAAAGATTGAAGGAAAGGTGGAGGAGTTTCCAGCATTCCTAAACTTTATATTGAGCTGTGCACCAGAGACTTTCCCATGGACAAAACCAAGGTATGCTTCATAATCAGTCTAATCAAGGGGCAGGCAGCTAAATGGGCTACTCCTCTACTCCTTGCTCCTTCACCTCTGCTAACCAATTACCAGGGCTTTTTGGAACATATCTCAGCAGCTTTTGCAAATCCTTTGCAAGCTGCTACTGCTAATAGGAAGATTCGGGCCCTGAAACAGGGTAAGGGTTCAGTCTCCCAGTATTCCACTGAGTTCAGACTCTTGGCTCAAGATTTACTTTGGAATGAGGCAGCTCGTATGGACCAATACTGTATATGGAAAGGTTCACTGATGGGATCCTGGATGAGCTGGCATGTGTAGATTGACCCAATACGCTGCAAGAACTAATCACTCTATGCCTTCACATTGATGGCTGCCTGGAGAGCCGATGCCTAGCACAGGGTGGTTCCTGTCCCTTGCAGCTACCCCTGACGTCCACAATGCTAGACAAGAGAATTATGAGCCTATGCTGTTAGGAGCTGTTCGGCCACGCCTTAGCCCTGAGGAAAAACCATGACACCGCTCCCAGAATCTCTGCCTATACTGTGGGGGAGCAGGACAATTTGCTTCTGGCTGCTTGGTTAAGTAGCGTAACCCCGGCTCTGCACTACCACCATCAGTAAAAGATTTGCCCCATGTCTGAATTGGACCCTCAGACGTGGGGCACTTAGCTGGGTTCCCTGAACCCTACGTTAACATCCCGGATCCATTCCTCGTACCAGTAAAACTGTGCCTACCAGATTGATGTTGTTTGTTCATGCTATGGTCGATTCTGGAGCTGATCGCTGTTTAATTGACACGGCCTTTGTGAAACAGCACCGGATCCCTGTACAGGATAAAAAGACCCCGACCCTAGTGGAATCCATAGATGGGCGTCTCCAGTCCTGTGACCCAGGAAACCCATCCGGTCATTCTCCAGGTCCAATGCAATTCAACGTTGCACGTATGCCATGTTTCCCACTTATTTTGGGACTTTCATGGCTCCAAACACATAACCCCCTAATGGACTGGACACAAGGGGAGTTGCGTTTCAGGGACCCGTGTCCGCATTTGGGTCCATCGGCTACCTTGGCTGCAGCAGGGTCAACAGACAGTCCCATGATACCCTTGGAATACAAGGACTTTGCTAATGTCTTGGAGGAGAAGGGGGCTGACCAACTACCTCCGCACCAACCCTATGATTGTGCTATCAATTTTGGTGCCTGGCACACCCCTTCCTGTGGTGCAAATCTACCCCATGTTGGAACCAGAACTCACAGCCTTGCGGGCCTTTCTTGACAAAAATCTGAAATGGGGATTCATCCAGCCATCCATGTTGCCCCTGCCTGCAGCTGTTATCTTCGTTAAGAAGAAGAACTCTTCTGCCCTTCAATGATTACTGGGCTTGAACAAAATCACCATTAGAGACCGCTACCCTCTGCCGTTGATCTGTGAACTTTTGGATCACCTTAAGGGAGCATGTATTTACACTAAGTTGGATCTCCGTGGCGCCTATAATTTGGTGCGAATCTGTGCTGGTGATGAGTGGAAGATGGCCTTCGGAACTCGTTATGGCCAGCATGAATACCTGGTCATGCCTTTCGGGTTAACTAATGCTCCGGCAGTGTTCCAGCGGTTCTTGAACGTCATCTTTCGGGACTTGCTTGACCGCTTTGTGATCATCTACCTGGATGACATTCTGATTTACTCCCGAGACCCCGCTGAACACACGGAACACGTTCGCCAGGTTTTACAACGGTTATAAGACCACCGACTCTACACCAAGCTGGTGAAATGTGAATTCAACTTGCAAGAAGTTGAATTCCTAGGGCACATTGTATCTCCCCAAGGGATCCAGGTGGACCCAAAGAAAATAGAGTGGGTTCTGACCTGGCAGAAACCCGGAACCGTAAGGATGTACAGTGGTTTCTCGGCTTCACAAATTATTACCACCAATTCATACCATTTTATGCGGACATAACCACGCCGCTGACCTGCCTCCTCTGACCCAAAGAGTAGTTTCTTTGGACTCCGGAGGCAGAACATGCCTTCACAACACTAAAAACCCGCTTTACCACTAAGCCCATTGTACGCTACCCGGATCCCTGACTACCGTTTACTGTAGAGACGGATGCCTCCAGTGTCACCCTGGGTGCAATACTGTCCCAGCAGGAAGACCCCTCACAGCCACTGCAGCCCTGCACGTTCTACTCCCAGCAGTTCACACCCCCAGAATGCAATTACACCATCTGGGAACGGGAACTCTTGGCCATCAAAACCACTTTCGAGGTCTGGAGGCATTACCTCGAAGAGGCCCATCACCCTGTCCAAGTTTTGATGGACCACCGGAATCTAGAACATTAACAGACAGCCCGACACCTTAACCAATGCCAGATCCAGTGGAGTCTCCTCCTGGTTCGACTTCCGTATCACCTATATCCCGTATACTCAGAATCGGAAAGCTGATGCCTTGTCCCACAAAATGGAATACGCTGTTCCAACCTCTGAAGAATCAATTACACCTATCCTATCCCCTTCAGTTTTTGCAGCCACTACCACTCGCTCATTCCTGGCTGAAGAAATTCAAGCCAGCCAAGCTCAAGATCCCTGGGCCAAGCAACGCCTGCAGGAACTTCAAGAGGGCTCTGCCAGAGACTTTACCAACCACCAGGGTCTCCTATTACACCGTGGACATTTGTACATTCCTCCAGGGCCCCTCCGAACCAACGTGCTCTATCTGGCCCATGATTCCCCTCCTGCAGAACATTTTGGTCGGTACAAAACTCTGCATTTACTCACACGGAAATTCTGGTGGCCCCGGGTTCGAGCTGATGACATCTGTTATGTTGATTCCTGTGAGGTTTGTCATCGAGCCAAGGACGTAACAGTTAAACCTCCAGGTCTCTTGCAACCATTACCCATACCAGCCGGCCCTTGGGACACAGTATCCCTAGACTTCATCACAGATCTCCCACGATCACAAGGGTATACCTGTGTTCTAGTTATAGTGGACCTGTTCACCAAGATGGCTCATTTTGTCCCATTTTCCAAGCCTCCTACATCTCTTGAAACAGCCCAGCTCTACCTTCACCATGTTTTTCGTCTACACGGACTCCCAATCGTGGTTCCCAATTCACTTTCCGGTTCTGGCAAGCCTTACCCATCAGTAAGATGGACAGACTGAGCATACCAATGCCACCCTTGAGCAATATCTCCATTTCTAAACCTGTTATCAGCAAGATAATTGGGCTACCCTGCTACCCCTGGCTGAATTTGCCTACAATAACGCCGTACACACATCTACAAAACAGACCCCATTTGTAGCCAACTATGGGTACCATCCTCACTTTTTCCCGGCTGTCCTGCTATCAACCGTAGTTCCTGCTGCTGATGCTCACGTACGTGAGTTGCAGGCTCTCCAAGACTTACTCTGAGAGCAGCTTCAGCAGGCTAAGGAGTCCTATAAGACAGCGGCTGAGAGAAAATGGCAAGAAGGGTCACCTTTGAAACCAGGGGACCAGGTCTGTCTTTCCACCCGTTATCTCTGCCGACCTGGCCAGTCCCGTAAGTTGGACCCTCGGTTTATAGGACCCTATTTAATCACGGACCAAATCAACCCTGTTGCTTTCTGGTTACAACTCCCAGCTACTCTCCATATCCACCCGGTTCTCCATCGGTCTCTCCTTGTTCCTGTTGCAGCACCGGACCCTGCCCAACCTCCACCCCTGGCTCCACCTCGACCCATTTTGGTCAATGGTGAGGAAGAATACGAGGTCCATCAGATCCTGGACTCCTGAATTCACCGGGGAGGTCTTCAGTACTTTGTAGATTGGGAAGGTTATGGCCCTGAGGATCGATCATGGGAACCTGCCAGTAACCTACACACCCCCGACCTTGTACAGCAGTTCCATGCCACCTATCCTGATCAACCTGGCCCATCTGAAGTGGGGGCCCTGGGGAGGGGGATAGTGTCATGAGTGCAGCTGAAGTTCTGGAACCTGAAGGGTTAACTGTGGCTGAGGAGAATGCTGAGCAATTAGAAATACAAACACCTGAATTGCTTTCAGATTCTCCTCCCCCAGTAGCCAGGCTGAGCGCCAGGCTTTGGGGAAGACTTATGACCAAAAGTTCAGAGGATCGCTTGAAGGCTGCCCGCAGAAACATCTGATCAACTAGCCCTGAGCACTGACAGGATGAAAAGTCTTCCAGCAGTTCAAGGGGCTGTTTTACTATATAAACAGCTCTTAGACAGCTGAAAATCCGTGGAAGCAACAAGTCAAACCTCTGGCTTGCATCCATGCTCCTGACAACCTTGAACCATGTTCCTTGGACTACGTTGTGCATTTTGGCTTTAGACTCTAACACTGGACTACGTTGTGTGAGTTGGCTTTGGTATTTAGATACCAGCTCTGCATTCCCTGAATTCCTGACTTTGGATTGGCTTATTGGACTCTGCTGTTGTAACCCCCAGGAACGTGACAGCTGGTGACTTGAGTGGCTGGATCCCTACTCTAGCTAGCTGTTTGGTTGAAGCAGAGCATCCCCATACATTGAAGGGGAGTCAGTCTATGAATTCCATAGAACTTACTTTAGAAGAGGCATTGGAGTAGCTGTAAGGATACTGGGGAAAATAACATGAATTTGCTTCCCTAAATCCTGAAACCCTGTGGAAGTGTGATGAAAGTCACTGCATGTTGATTTGGGCAGCAAGTTCTACGGAGTTAACCGGGGTTCCTTTCTGGCTAAAGGGAGTGTATCCAGATCAGAAGTCCAATCCTGTTCATGTTTACTCCAAATCTAGTTTGGACATCCTGTTCCCAGATTAGTATGCTTAGTATTGCAGTTTTAGGTTGCAATCCTGTGCACTTATGGGCAGAAGAGTGCCACTGACTCAAGGAGATTTAGCTGTGAGTGAATGGATAGGGTTGCATAGACACCCACATTATTCTCTGTGGCACTGTATGAACAAAAAGGTTTTACCTTAAAGAGTTGGCAGAGAGATGTTGCTGCAAATACAGTAGGGGCAAGAGAAAGGGGCAAGATGAGGAAGATGATGGACTCATTTCAATTTCAGGTACACAGGTCTAGTTTAAGTAGTAAAAGGTGCAGGAGCAAGTTCTACTGAACACTGTGACATCTACTTCTGAATAACCCAGCCCAGAATTGTGCTCTATGCCACTGAATTTCAGCCTGAGTGTGCAAAGTGCAAGTTCAGGTTTCATAATAGTCTGGATCAATTGTATCCATTTTATGGATGGAAACTGAGACCCTGCTGAGCAGGGTACGCCATTCTGTATCTCCAACTGAGGATGAGATGCCATTAAAAAGATTAATGGATTGTGTACATTTAAAAGCAAGTTGTAGCCAATTTGATGATAGTAATACATTACAATTTCTCACTTTTTTGGAGCCAAATTACTGGAATATTGAAGAAGTAATAGTTCTATGAAAAGCAGCTGAAGAGCAATTGCATGTATTTAATACATTTTTCAATTACCAAATTGATATTAATGAATATCAGGATTTTGTGGAAAATGTTTTTAAAAACTACCAGAACTATTCAATTCCTGAAAGTTATCACAGAGCTTAAAAATATTGTCAGAACAATTGCTGTGAATTCTGCAGAAGCAGAAAGAGGTTTTTCAAAGATGAACATTATATGTTCTGAGAAGAGAACTCGCCTAACTGTTTCCAATATATCAAACATTAGATTATCAGTCTAATCGGCCTACCGCTAAAGGAATGGAATCCTACTCCTACAGTGCAAAGATGGTTAAGGGTAAATCACACAGCTGATGATGCTTGGATAAAAGCAAAGAAAATTGTAAGTGAGGACGCCAATCAAACAGCAATGTGAAAATATCTTTAATAACTCTTTGTCAGGTATTTAATATTAATAATCTTCCTTTAAACATAATCTAGTTGTCTGTACTTCTTTTACTGTCCTTATTGCAGTATTTAATGCATGAATTATTAAACTACCTTTTGGTATATCTTTTGGTATAGTTAAAATGGTCATTAGGACATAGAACCTGTTGTTAATTTATTTGAATCCCACCACTGCCTATGATAGGACAGGGGTGGAACCAAGTTAGAGAGAAGGATACAGTTAGTTAGACAGAAGGAGAGTTGGAAAAAAGAGGTTGTGAGATAGGGAATTGAAGAGAGAGAGAGTTAGGAGATTGAATTGTGAAAGTAAAGACACAGATTGGAAAGTTGGAAGGCTAAAGAGAATAGGAAAGAGTTAAAAATTATAGAGAATAAATAGTCAAAAATAGTGTTAAAGTGAATTAAAACACACACAAACCAACGTGAAATCAAATGCTATTTAATAAATGACCCTAAACATCTGTGATTTACATCTGTGATTTGCATCCAGAGGGTGAACCTATGTTTAAGGGAGAAATAAACAAGGGACACTGGGTGGATGCGACAGGTGTGTATTAGAGATGAGTATGAACTGTGGTTTGGATGGTCATGCTACTTCACTGACATGGCACTATAAGTGCTGCATATTAACTCCCCTGCTGGCTCCCCCACTCACCAGCTAGCGCACACTGCTTTTCTCCTGTTTTTTGTGCAATTGTCCAGTTGCAGAAGGAAGCATGGACTTCACTTCTCTGTGTCCTCCAGCAGCTGCCCACTCAAAGGCAGTGCTGCAGGAATCTCTGCCTTGCCTCCTTGACATTAGTGGGTGGCTGCTGTCAGAGGTGGAGAAAGGAAGTCACTGCTCCTGCTGCAACTGGACAATCATGCAAGGAGCAGGAGAAAAGCAGTGCATGTTGGCTTGTGAGTGGGGAAGCTGGTCTACAGGATAAGTTCTTCTGCTCACTACCATTCGCACTTGTTGAAAAACAGCCTTGTGTTTGAGTGAGAAGTGGTGAACTGATGATAAAATGTGTCAATTTCTGGGATTTTCCCTTGTGTTGTATTGCTTTGTGAATGTTAGTGGTGCTGTGGGACTCCTGTTCAACACCTTGACCATTAGTTTGTGGAATGTCTCAGGGTTCCATGATTCCATATACTATGATACCACATATACATGAAAAACCTGAAAGAGGTTGTCCAAAATTTTGTGATCTGTTCTCATCAGTGTGCTGATGACACCCAACTCCATCTGCTTTTTAAGATCTTCCAGGAAGCCCATCACTCACTTTCCCAGGCCACAATGTGCTGTTTTCCTCACACCACCCCACCCCCAATTTCATCCTAAAATCTACAAGGGGTGAAATATGCCATTTAAATGTAATTTTGCCTTCAGGCCTCATTTAATCCAGAGTTAGCCTTTTTTAGAAACTGGAGATGGCCAGCCTGTCCCTTCCTATTTCTGATTTAGCCAGAGTGCATGAGCTGCATTTAAATGACAAATGGTTCTCCCAAGGTTTCTGGGATACATGAAATTTGAGAGGCTGTGGTACACCCTTCCAAACACTTGGGAAGGGGCAAATTTCCGGCCCCTCAGAGGTTGCCTGTTCTGTTATAAAACACTTTTAAAGAATTACTATTTTTGTATTTCTCAAGGATACTCATTAGCAGATATCATTCATCTTTCTTTCACCAACTACTTCTCCCCAATGATTGTATGAATAGAAACATCCTTGTAAGTGCTGTATGTCAAGAAGTTATGAGATCTTCCATGGCCATGTCATTGGTGGCACAGAAGCCGCAGAAGCCTCTGTGCTGTAAGGCCTGTAGATCTTCAGCTGTATGATCGAATCCAGGCGACGGAGTGAGCGGCTGTCGCTTGCCCCAGCTCCTCCCAACCTAGTGATTCGAAAGCATGAAATGCGAGTAGATAAAGAGGGACCACCTGGGAAGGTACCAGCATTCCGTGTCTAAGTCACACTGGCCATGTGACCATGGAAGATTGTCTTCAGAGAAATGCTGGCTCTATGGCTTGGAAACGGGGATGAGCGCCGCCCCCTAGACAACTGGACAAAAATTGTCAAGGGGAACCTTTACCTTTTATAGGAGTGGAAGGCTTTTGGCTCTCCAAGTGTATTGGAGTTTGTGAAGGCGAGACGAGAAGTGTGCCATCCTCAGAGAAGAAAGAGATCATAGAGGAGAGTGGGTGTGTATAGAGGGAGTCTTGATTGAAATAGAACAGGCAGAAGGATTTGGAGAGAAACCGGCCGAAGTGTGTCTGGCGGAGGAGGGAGGGGAGGAGCTAGACCTCATCGTGTGGGAGGATATAAAAGAGGACAGTAATGCACATGTTTTTAGACTTTGGACGGATGGAGATTCAAGACATGTGGTGAACCGAGGGGTGCAGACGGAACCCATGCTTGGGCCAGGAGGAGCGACCGGTATAGCTGCTGATTTTCCCAATCTATCTTTAGGAGGGGGTTTGCTCCCAGATTCGATAATACCAGGAGGGAGAGGAAGAGGATACGATCCTCTAGAATGGACAGTAGTGGTGTACCCCAGGAATCACCCTGGAGGGAGGAGGGTGATCCGTCCTGGAGCTTCCTTCCAGCAGAAACCCCCAGAGGGAGATTGGGCCAGGCATCCGTGCTGTGGGATGGTGTGCACGGTACGGAGCACCCCCCTCAGACCTTTGACAGATCGGGAACGTTTTGGACCGGCTCCCTTTTAGGAGATCTCGGCAATCCTCCTGATGTTAGACCTAAGAGATACAAGCTGTTGCCTGAAGCATGTTTGTCAGGTCCCTTTGACTCTGTTGAATTAAGTTTGGTTACAAATAAAAATGTTAACATTGGAGTTTCGGAACAGCCTCCTCATCTTTTTCCTGCCTTTACCACCAGTGTACCCCCAGCCAAAGAAGAATCCTCCAGAGGACCGCCATTTTCGCCGCGAGGAATCGGTAAGCGAGGAATCGGTGCGAAAACACTGCGGACGGCCATTTTCTTCCTCCGGCAGCCATTTTGGACCCGCCGATCAGCTGTTTTCAAACATTGCAATGCAAAGATTGGTACTGTAAGTGAAAGCTTACCGATCATCGCAATGCAATGTTTTCCCTATCTAAACATCTCAATGCGATCGCTTTTGTGATCGCAAAATCCGCATCGCTATGCGGATTCATCATTAAACGGTGCGCTCGTTATGCAAGGCACCACTGTAATTCTCTACCACTGACTAGGCTGGGTGGGGATTCTTGGAGCTGAAGTTAAAATATTTGACTCAATTGATTTGTGTTCATGCAAGAATACTGTTGCTTTTCATAATGAATTTTTAAATTGATGAAACTGAAAATGTATGATGACATAAGGTTGTTTTTATTAGTAGATGTTCAACTGCCTAAGAGAGTATTAAAGATTCTACGGTGAAATTAAATTAAGACTCACCGTGAAAACTGAACACTCTGAAATGGGCAAAAGAAGGTATACTGTAGTCCCTCACTTTTTTTGGCTGACATCACCATACACCACTTGGTTATGGTTATTGTTTGTTTTATTTTTCTTTCTGGGATTCATATAGAATGAAATGTTTAAAGTAACAGAAACTCTGATAGTAACAGTGGTATTTTTCCCTGAATACTTTTCACTGTTAGGCATGGAAAACCTGTCAGTTATGCTTTCTCACACATATTAATTTTTTTATACCTCAAGGTGGTTCCAAATAGGGCTGAATATACACATTTTGGTCAGCTCTTCAAAAGTAAAGTGAAATGAAAATATACTTCTGCATTATTTAAATACAATAGGTTTAGCACTTTAAAACATGAAGAGCAATATATTGCACATGCCTTCTAAATGGGATTAAATAATGAGCAGACTCTCAGAAAAAAGGAGGTTGAAGTCAACATCTCAAATGAGGTTATTTCGCTGAGGAAACTTTAAGTTTAACCACTCAAAGCCCTGGCACTGGATTATTGGATGTTTCTGTAGTTCTATTTTCTTACACATTTCTTTTCTTTCTGTGTGTTTTTAATTTTCACACTCTGAAATACAAATAATTTTAACTTTGGGGGTATCTGCTTGGTGGGAGCTTCTTATGTAAATTGCCACTGTGAGTGTTCAGAACTAGAATGTACTGGGGTGAGAGGTTAAAGCCCCACCAAATTCTTCAACTCTAAGATCCTAGTTAGTAATGACGCTCTGCTTATTTTTGAAACACAGAAATAACTCTGATGTCGCTGCAATGTTATTTCAGTCTTTAGTGTAGTACAGTACATTGCACCTGAATTGTTGTGTTGCTGTCATAAAAGAGATATTGTGAAACAAACAAACAAACAGGTCAGAATATGGATGATGATGCCTAGGAATGAAGGCAGCATTAATTTTATTGATTTTGATCTCCAGCTCTGCTGCAAAAGATGTTGTTTCGATAACCATTGCCCTCTCTCAATACTTTACTTCTTCATCCCTTTGTGATATTTACCAGGTTTGAGCTTTAAGTAGTTTTTCTGCCACCTGCTAGAAGTATTTTACTGTTAAAGCTTACTATCTAAGTACCCTACTTCTTCACTATTGTAGGAAATGGGAAAATAGGTTTGCTGCCAATTTACAGAGTAATGAACAATTCCTTGTGTCTCAATACTTTTCTATTCATTTTGAAATATTAAACAGTGGTAAACAGTACACAGTTCATTCCTACCACCAGAGGTCAATAGTAGCATGTAAAAAGAAACAGGAGATAATTTGCTAGGATAGTTTTTCAGGCAGCAGATGAGCAGCTCGGTTTACATCTAATTAAAAATTGAACTATCTGTCAGCTATTAAAAATAGATGGGGCCTTCAACTGGTTCCAAGTTAAGTGTGAAACTACTTTATCATGTTGAATAAAGGACTGGAAGCATTAATGGCTAACAAGTTCCCCTGCTGTAATGGAGCCTGCATATTTTCTGACGTATATCTAAAAATGTCATGTTTGGTGAAACCCATCTTGCCAAGAATTGTGAGGAAACAATAAATAGTCCCCCACCCCCATACCAATAAGAAGACATATGGACTCTCAACATCAGCGGAGCAGGACTGCAACCACTAGATAATATCATTTTGACTTTAATCTGACCCCAATTGGCTAAATCTAGTCAGTTTACTAAATTATCACCCCATTCCCAGATGGAGGGTTCAGTTTTTCCGTGACCATCCATAGCCAAGCAGAGACAAGTCTGTTTCAAAGAAAGGACAAATGGTGTGTTCATAGCCTGTGACTCTTTATTTCAAGAACAGGGATACAATATCCAATTCACAGCTGCCTCAGTTGTAACTTTAAAACAACAGCCCTAATGCAGCCTGCATCTTCCCTTCCCTTTATTTTAGAAAGATGTGCCTGGCAAAATCCATTTCCCAAGAACATTTGGAATTTATATCTGGAGTAACTTTCCTGGCAAAATCCATCATGCCATGAACTGTTGGACTTCAAGTTCTTCACATCAGTACATTACTGACAATATTACCTGCAGCAAATATTATGACTTTTTTGGTCTATAAAGGTGCACCTGCTCTTGCATTTGAAAGCTCCCCTCATAGCAGACTGCAATGGTTCTCCAAAGGAAGTGAAATTGGAGAAGGTAAGGTTGTAAGCAGACCTACTTCCCTCTCCTCTTAAGCTGTATGCCTCATGCAGGAAGAGGAGGAGAAAGTAACATGTGGTCCAGTCCTGGCCTGGTATTGGTACACATGGAAAATCTTTCAATGAGTGAGACACCTGATTGAGTATTTTTCAGTGGATCAGTGCTAAGTGAATTAACGGCTCTATTCATCGATGCAGCCCATGTGGAGAGATGGAATTCCCAAGAGTTTTGTCTGAGATAATTTTGGATTTATTTATTTATTTATCCATTTAATTTATACCCCGCCTATCTGGCCCACCGGACCACTCTAGGCGGCTTCCAAATTCTCTTTGAACTCAAATTGAGCACTCGGGTATTCCCATCTTTTGGGAAGGCTTTTGGGAGTGCCATCTCCCAAATGTAGAAAATCTTTTTTTATGTTTAGATCTGATTTTGCAGGTTTGTTTCCCTAGTGTGTATAAGGTGAGTCAGATTAGGGAGATTTTGATACCTTTCCTGCAGAAATGATGTTTTTCTCCTATTCCAGAATAGGATGTGTGCAGATACATCTTTGATAATTGTTGTGCATGTAATGGGATACATAAAATGCAGGATGTTCCCTCAATTTCTAAATTACATCTTTAGGGTTAACATGGGGATTAATGCCATTTATTTATTTTTATTTATTTTTAATATTTTTACCTCATCTTTCTCCTTAAAAATTACCCAAGGTGTCTTACTACATTGAAAGACAATATTTAAGCTGAAAACAATGAGTATACAATGGTGGTTTACATCATTAAAATACAGTATCTAAAACTAAGTACAATAAGTTTACAAATATTAAAAAGGAACAAATAACACATCTCTGAAAAATGGAAAACACAAGTAGCACTAAAAGCCCAGTCAAAGCAATAATATATAACAATCCATTTAAAAATCACATACAGATAGCTAGTTACTGAAAGAATGCTTGCCTGAAGAGAAAGGACACTTAACTTCTGCTTACGGAAGGACAACAAAGATGGGGCCAGTCTAGCCTCCTATGGGAGGTAGTTCCAAAGTCTGAGAGCAGCAATAGAGAATCCTGTGTCCCCATCAGATGCACCTATGAAGGTGGTGGGACTGAAAGGCTTCACCTAATGATCTTCATACCTAAGCCGGCTCATAGAGACATGTTCTTTGAGATAGCTTGGACTCAGGCCATTTAGGGCTTTATAGGTTAGAATAAGCAGTTTGAATTGTGTCCAGAAACGGATTGGCAGCCAGTGGAGTTGCTGTAACAGGGGGGCTATGTGATCGCTGTAACCAGACCCAATCTGGCTCCTGCATTTTGGACCTGCTGAAGTTTCCTGGCTCTTTTCATTGGCAGCCTCACACAGAGTGTATTACAATAATCCATCCAGGAAATAACTAGGGCATGTATCACAGTAGCCAAATCAGATCTCTCAAGAAATGGACATAGCTGGTGCACTAGCTTTAATTGTGCAAATGCACTCCTGGCCACTGCCAAGACCTGAGCATCCAGGCTCAGGGATGAATCCAGAAGCACCTCTAAGCTGCATACCTGTGTTTTCAGGGGGAGTGTAACACCATCCAGTACATAGGCTGCCTCCTTATACCTTGATCTGCCTTTCAACTGACCAGAAGCACCTCTGTCTTGTCTTGATTAAGTTTCAATTTATTTACCCTCACTGATCTAGAGCCAAAACAGCTTCCTTGGATTTGGGTGTCAAGTAGAGGTAGAGTTGGGTTTCATTGGCCTACTGGTGACACCAGACTCCAAAACTCCAGATAATCTCTCTCAGCGGTTTCATGTAGATGTTAAGATTCTTCCTTATCCAATTCCCAATACAGATCATCCACCAAGGTGACCAAAGCAGTCACTGTCCCATAACCAGTCCTGAAGCCAGAGTGAAATGGATCTTGATAATCTGTCTCATCCAGAAACCAGCTGGAGCTGAGAGGCCACAACCCACTTAAGCACCTTCCTCAAGAAAGGAATATTAGATACTGGTCGGTAATTAGTTAGTATTGTGGGATCCAAATAAGTTTTTTTAACAATGGGCATACTATTTCCTCCTTTAAGCATGATGAGATCCTACCCTGTTACAAGGAAGTGTCTGTCACTCCTCCTACCCAATCAACCAGTCATTTTCTCACAGCTTTTATCAGCGAGGAAGGGTAAGGATCCAGTAGACATTTGGTAGCCCTCATCTCCTCAAGGATCCTGGCCATATCATCAGAATGCAAACAGAGTAGAGAATGGTAATGCAGACTGAATGAGACACTAAACAGGAATATTGTACACTCAAAAAATTGTAGTGGGCTCACTTTATTGTTTATTGTCTTTAAAAAGACAATAATAATGAAATGTGGACTTATTCAGAGTACAGAGCTAGATTTTGTCTATGTATTGTGTCCTTGTCAGAGTGCTTCTCCTTAATCTTCTTGACCCACAAGATCATCCCTGTTGAGGTTCCTCCAGGTGGCCAACCTGAGGGAGGCCCACAAATCTTCTATGTAGGACTTTCTTTGTGGTGGCTCCAACCTTATGGAACCATAAGGTTCCTAAATATCACTGTTGATGTTTATGAGGCAATTAAATATGTTGCTTTTCAGTGAGGCTTTCCACCTGGACCCTGATCACCTTTCCCTCCCATCCACCTTTATTTTATATGACCAGTCTGGTTTCATATGATTTGTCTGTGTCATCTGTTTTCAGGGGTTAATTGTATTTTTAATGACTTTATCTCTTTTTTGTATTATTTTTGTTGTAACTGCCCTGAGTAATGGGCACTAATGGGAGCAGGATAGAATTAGAAGAAATGAATGAATGAATGAATGAATGAATGAATGAATGAATGAATGAATGAATGAATGAATGAATGAATGAACTATTTGTGATGAGATGTGTTTTTATGGGTAAGCCTGTCTCAATAGAATCCATTTTAATTTAGGATTTCTGTGTAGTTTCTGAGATGAGCCACAGCGGCTATCTCTTATCTAGTTACTAAGGAGAAACATTCCTGGTAGCCAAAGCATTTCTGTAGCTCTCGTGGGAATATGGGGCGTGACCTGTCCAGAAGTTTCTTGCCCTTGGGAACTCTGGGAAGAAGAAGCGACGGAGGAGAGAAAGAGGAGTGTGTTCCATCATGGATTACAAGTATTTTTCCTCTGCCATGGACTGAGTGGAAACACCTGGATTGCATCTACATCAGCTTGTGAACCCAGGACACGTGAGATGGACTATGTTACTTTTATATTAGTTAGCATAGTTTCATTTCTTTATTTTTCTAGCTGGAGTGGGGGAGGAAGTATCTGTGCCTTGTATTTAAAATGTACCAACTAAACATTTGGTTTCTTTACTTTAACAACTTTTATTAATAAAACAGTAATGATTGATTTCTATCTAGAAGCATTGTTTCTGATTCAGACTAGCTGAGGAATATTAATTGGCCTTATATGTTCGCTACCAAAGATCTCTAGAGCCCAGATTAATCTGAGTATATCTCATGGTTATGTCTGTGTTGGCTATTTGGCTTAAAAAAGGAGTGTGGCTTTTGGAGAAGAAGGAATAGACAAGACCCGGCTGAGATCCCCTGGGCTCTACTCAGCAGTACTGTGGTTTGTCTGTCTTTCGTATCCATCCCATTCTCCGGAACCCCCCGAAAGTCTCCTTGGAGATATGGGCGGTGTTCTCGCACTATTATTGAATGGACAAACATCTGACTGAATTCTGAGAAATGTAGAATATGATAACAGGGCTTATGTGTGCTGGAAGCACCAACTCTATTCATCTGTTCAACAAACACCAAAAACAGTTTCTATGTTACACAAATCCAATCTCATTCATTTCAATGCATTAATTATGTTTGGTTGATGCAGGAGGTGATGAATTTTATTTCATGTCTTTGTCAAAGAACCTGATGATGTTCACAAATTTTGTTACATGCAAAACAGAAAGAACTTAAGGTTTAAATACCGTATTTTTCGCTCCATAAGACGCACCGGACGTTAAGACGCACTTAATTTTTAAATACCGAAAATTAAAATAAAATAAAAATATATAAACAGAGCAAGTCCCACACTGGGACTGCCAAAAAAAATCACCAAAACACAAAGCAACATAGAAACATACCCCCAGCCCAAATCTACCCTTCAAAACCCACCCAGAACATTTTTTAAAAAGTAAAAAGAAGCAACTAATTTTTAAATACCAAAAAATGAAGTAAAAATAAATAAACAGAGCAAGTCCCATGCTGGGACTGCAAAAATTTCACCAAAACAGAAAGCAACATAGAAACATACTCCCAGCCCAAATCTACCCTCCAAAACCCACCCAGGACATTTTTTAAAAAGTAAAAAGAAGCAACTAATTTTTAAATACCAAAAAATAAAGTAAAAATAAATAAATAAACAGAGCAAGTCCCATGCTGGGACTGCAAAAATATTACCAAAACACAAAGCAACATAGAAACATACCCCCAGCCCAAATCTACCCTCCAAAACCCATGCAGAACATTTTTTAAAAAAAGTAAAAAGCAGCACCTTACCAGTCGAAAGCCTCCTGGAGGTCCTCAGAAGCCAGCAATGGTGGTGGTGGGGGACTCCCCACGGGGCCTGCTGAGGCCTCCGGAGGCCTGGGAAGCCAGCGATGGTGGCTGGGAGAGGCCCCCACGGAGCCTGCTGAGGCCTCAGGAGGCCTGGGAAACCAGCGATGGTGGCTGGGGGAGGCCCCCACGGGGCCTGCTGAGGCCTCCGGAGGCCTGGGAAGCCAGCGATGGTGGCTGCGAGAGGCCCCCACGGGGCCTGCTGAGGCCTCAGGAGACCTGGGAAGCCAGCGATGGTGGCATGGAGGGGACAGTATTCGCTCCATAAGACGCATGCACTTTCCCCCACAGTTTTTTTGGGAGAAAAAGTGCATCTTATGGTGCAAAAAATACGGTAATTGAAATGTGAGAGAAAATAAAAAAGATGTATTTCATGACCAGGGATTTCATTAATCAATATAGCATTGATTAAGCAATTCATATGCATAAACTGACTTTTTCTTTATAGAACTTTCTATTTTCTTTAATAAAACAATGATTATAAAAATCAATTGGTCTCTTGAACAGTGAACTGTCCTAGGTCACCTGAAGGGAAAGCCTTGGCCACTTTACTTAATGAGTTCTGACCTGTGGAGCATAGTATGTCTGAGGACTACAAAACCCTCATGGTTTTCTATCTGAAATATCCTAAGGTACGGTAGTGTTCTTATTAGGGCAGACTTGTAAGAGGGTGTTGTGCACAGGCCTTGCTGAGATTTCAGGACTCACTCAGCACCAGAAGGGTTTGCCAAATCCTAATTACTCTCTGTCCACCGACTAGGTATCCTCTAGGGGAACCTGGGTCATGACAACCCACTCAGATTTGGACATTAAATTGTTAATGATGAGCACAACTGCCAAGTTGTCATACCAAAATCATACTACAGAATTGGCCCATTCCTAGACCTATAAGTAAAGGGCATCCACTATGGGAAAGAACTCCAAAAATGTCAAGTATCTTGTCAATCCTGCTGCATGCCACTCCTCAGGCCATACTTCTATGCACTAGCACCTATTAAAATAAATGCGAAACCCCAGTGAGCCCACTGCATTGCTCTGTATCTGTAACTTTGCACCTAAACTAATTCCAGTTCTCCAGAATGATACTCCATTATAACCTTCCAAAAATTGAAGCCATACCTCCAGATCCTGCCTCATTCCCCAGGTCATGCTTTGTTTAATGGTAAGGTTTGCACAGGCCTCTCATAGCCACACATAACCTCCTAATGAACACCCTATTGGGAGCTACTACCCTGCAAGCAAAATTAAGGTGCCCTACTACTTCCGGAAGCTCTTTTAGGGTAACTTTTCTTTGGCTGGATAAATGATTCATTCTTTCCCTAAGCTCAGTGATTTTCACCACCGACAGCCTACAGGTCTGTTTCCAGATGTCTAGCGCTATACTCAAGAAGGTCAAAACTGTAGCAGGCCCTGCTGTCTTCTCATCAGCCAATGGAAGCTCTAACTTGTGACCCATCAACTGAAAGGTTTCTAGCAAAAACGTGCAGCGGCCTGAATCCCTTTCCCCACAAAAAAAGAAAGTCATGTAGATAATGAGTGGAGCTATGTAATCCCATCCTGTGTTGCAGCTCCCATTCCAAAAAGGAGCTGAAATGCTCAAAATCTGTACAGGAAACTGAACAACCCATAGGTAGGGCCCTGTCCATAAAGAATGTACCTTTGAAAGCATATCCTAACAACTCAAACTCATCGGGATGAACTGGGAGGAGGTGAAATGCCAATTTTACATTGCACTTCGCCAAATCTGCTCCCACCCCGCAGGACCATACTATGTGTATGGCAGTATCAAATGAGATACAGTGGTGCCCCACTTGTCGATGATAATCCATTCCAGCAGAATCGCTGTAGAGCGAAATAGTCATCAAGCGAAATAAAAACCCCAATTGAAATGCATTGAAAACTGGTTCAATGCATTTCCAATGGGGGAAATACCTGCTCGTTTTGCGAAGATCCTCCATAGGGTTGCCATTTTCCAATACCTGTATAGCGAGCAATCAGTCCTGAAAACAGCGGGGAGTCATTTTGTCACAACCAAGGCTTCCCTAGAGAACACCTGGAAGGTGGACAGAGAGTAATTAGGAATTTGTACACCCTTAAAAGTGCTGAGAGAGTCCTGGAACTCAGCAAGGCATGTACACAACCCCCTCTCACAAGTCTGCCCTAATATGAACACCCTTGTACCTTAGGATATTTTTGATAGAAAACCATGTGGGCTTTGTAGTCATTAGACTTACTACACTCCACAGGCAGGACTCATTAAGTAAGCTAGGCTGAGGCAATACCATCAGGTGACCTATGACAAGTTTACTGTTCAAGAAACCAATTGATTTTTATAATCATTATTTTATTAAAGAAAAAAGTAAATTCCATAAAGAAAAAGTAAAGTTATGCAAAAGCATGTAAACAATTATATTGCAAGTTAATTACAAAATTGTAGTGAAGTAAAGAAATCATGAAAAATATACAAGTATTCAAAAATAGTAAAAGAATTCAAAAATCCAAGAAAACAAATAAAAACTGATTTAGAAGGCAAATAGGAAAATGCCTCCCCTCTAGTTCAATCAGGTAATCCATCAGGAAAAACAAAATAGTCCAATTAGGTAAGAAGTTCAAAGTCCATCATTATCCTGTAAAAAGAAAAATACTGTACAAAAGAAAAATCCTGTAAAAGAAATATCCTATTCTAGTAATTAAGTCATATTGTCCTAATTCTAAATAACCTACGAATAACCTAAGAATAATCCATGAGTATCCATGAGTAATTCACGAGTCCCCCTAAGCAATTGTTCATAGGTAAAAGTTCCTTTTTCAAGCGTAGCTGGCATATCCTTATCTTCTTCTTCTCATGGTGACATCCAATCACAGTACGAGGTTGGGGTAAACAGTCCTTCTGTACCATCTGACTTTCTTCCCATGGGTAACAGATGTTATTTGGGTTTTAGTGGTTTTGCCATGAGTCTCAACAAAGTCCATCTATCTTATCATGGAATGTCCTTCTCATGCTTTCAGAAAAGCATTCTCCCATCTCTTACTAGCAAATACTTTGTCAGCATGGCAAAAATCATTTATGCAGAGAACCAAGATGGAATCCCTGTGTCATTTTTACATACTACATAATCCATCTTCAGTACAAGATCTTAACCAAATATCCCATCTCATCACAGGCAGCCATTTTGAAAACCCAAAAATCAGCTGTTTTTGATCGTCATAATGTGAAAAACCGGTTCCCGAAGCAGGGAACCAATCATCGTCAAATGAAAATCACCCATAGAATCATTGTTTTGCGATCGCAATAGCGATCACAAAAACATCATCGTCAAGTGATTTCATCATATAACGAGGTAATCGTCAAGCGGGGCACCACTGTATACTGCACTGTGCAGAGCTCCTGTGTAATGGTGATGAATGAGTCTAAATTTTATTTATTTATTTATTTATTTATTTATTTATTTATTTATTTATTTATTTATTTATTTATTTATTTGATTTATACCCCGCCTATCTGGACTGATGGACCACTCTAGGTGGCTTCCAATATAAAATTAAACAATAAAACACAACAAATACATGGCTAATACAAAACAACTACAAAAAACTAAAAAATAGGAAAAAAATTATAATAAGAAAATTAAGAATTGGCTGGAGGGAAGGCCTGAATGAACAACCATGTTTTTAATTGGGTTTTGAAGATGCCCAGCATAGGGGCTGCGCGAATCCCTGGAGGGAGATTGTTCCAAAGGTGAGGAGCCACCGCCGAGAAGGCCCGGTTTCGTGTCTTCTCCTTCTGGACCTCTCTTGGCGTCAGGCTCCTCAGCCTCACCTCCTGACTTGCACAGGTACTCCGGGTAGACCTTGGTGGAAGTAGGCGTTCCGCCAAGTATCGAGGTCCTAAACCATTTAGGGCCTTATAAGTAAGCATTAAAACTTTGAAGTTGATGCGGAAACAGATGGACAGCCAATGCAATGCGGCCAGCGTTGGAGAAATATGATGGTGTTTTCTCACTCCAGTAAGGAGTCTGGCCGCAGCATTCTGCACCACCTGAAGTTTCCGCATCAGCCTCAAAGGCAGCCCCACGTAGAGCGTGTTACAGTGGTCTAATCTTGAGATTACGAGCGCATGTACCAAGGTGGTGAGCACCCCTGAGTCAAGGTAGGGTCGCAGCCGGGCAATCCGCCAAAGATGGAAAAAGGCAGTGCGGACTACTGACGCCACCTGGGATTCCATGGTGAGCATCAGGTCCAAGTGTATGCCCAAGCTACAAACCCCTCTCTTCGTGGCCAAGGTGACCCCCCCAAATGTGAGAGAGTCACCCAAGCCACCTACCGCGGGGGCACCCACCCTCAGAACTTCTGTCTTATCCAGGTTCAGCCTCAGCCCGTTCTCCTGCATCCATTTCAGTACGGCCTCCAGGCAGCGCTGAAGGGACAGGACAGCATCACCTGCAGTAGGTGAAAAGGAGATGTAGATCTGGGTGTCATCAGCATATTGATGACACGAATCCCCACACCCCCTAATGACCCCATCCAATGGCCTCATATAGATGTTAAACAGCATTGGGGAGATGATCGACCCCTGTGGGACCCTGCAATTGAGGCTCCATGGGGCTGACACATTCTCCCCAAGCTGCACTGTCTGGGGGTGGTCTCCGAAGAAGTAACGGAGCCAGGCCAGCTCAGAAGCCATACATGGTACACTACTAGTTTGATCGAGATGCGAAAGCATCCATGTCTGGAGAACCCCATCAACGACAGAGGCAAAGAACGATGGAACAGTCAAGGGTCCACTCGTGTACAGCCACTGGATAAATGTGGCAAACATAACACCATTCCGAAGAAGGCGTAACTGCCACCCTGTGTGTCCATATAAGGAACTGCAGCTGTCTAGTCTGATGCGACCTGGACCACCTGACTTCAGAGCACAGACTCAGAGGCGCAAAAGGTCTTGATGAGTGCCAGGAGCTCGAGCACAATGATATGCAGGCTGGTTACCAGCAGCCAAGGGCAACGTAGGCAAGCCCCCCCAGCCTAGCAGGCTGGTATCTGCTACTGACCAAATTAACTGGGTCAAGAGACCAAAGGGGCTCCCTAACTGTAGGGTGTGTGGAGTCACCTGGAGCAACATGATCGGTGTCCGCAAGATGCCTGAAATAGTGAAAGAAACCAGGATTAAAGGGACTGCAGCCTCAGTCTAGTGACCTGTCCCAAAGCTGCAGTAGATGCCATCAGTCGAAGGAATTGCTGGACCTGTAGGGCAAGGAACCAAGTGCCTGAAGAAAAAAAGGAGCACAACAGTCAAACATTGCCACAAACTTGTTGTCAGGAGAAAATCTTGTTACAAGAAAGCATCCAAAGGCATATTGATACAATTTACACAGTGTGTAAGATACAAAGTCAGCTTCACTATGTTGACCTATAGTCCTCACGCTAACAAAAGGGACAGTGCCCAGGATGTGTACTCACCAGCCTGTGGTTTGGACTCCGCGACCAGGAGCCAGTGAACCAACCATGGGTAAACAGGGATTTTCCCAACTGAAAACCTGAGAAAGCGGTCACGGTCCAACCAGATGCCCGCATGAAAATGAGCATCTTACGATAAACCAACCCCCTGGATATAACTAGTGAATAACAGAGTCCAAGGAAGTGAAACGGGAACTGCATAGAGTAATAAAGAATGCAGGCCTCCAAAATCAAGGATGGGCCAGAGGCTTCCATCCTTCTCTCTACTTTTTTTGGTGGGGGTTGGGGTGGAGGTGGCTGTTACAGTCAGCTCTGATGTCACCTGTCCTTCAAGGGTTTGGAGGGAAAGTTATCATCCAATAGTGGTCGGGAGGCGGGACATCAGGAGGAGGAGCTGTGTTGTATATATAGAAAGTGGATGTTTTAGGTGGGAGAGAGAAGGAGTTGGGTTCTGTGTGAACACGTGTGGAGAGCCTGTATAAGCTTGAGCCTTTCGTTACCTGATTACATGATATTTGTGTTTTACCAATCCATGTGTACCAATCAATAAACATTTAGTTCTTTTATTTTTAAATCCATTCCAGTCTGTGTGACTCAATTCAGGGAATGGTTGGTGGCAGTCTACCGGAAGTGTAGAAGTGTGGTGACGTAGTGACCTTCCTTTGTGAGGTGGAAGGAGGCCGTTACAGTGGCCATAACACAGCCTATGACAGGGGGCATATCGAAAATAGTGGCAAAGCTGGTAGCTACTGTGATGAGATGGGTTTTTGAGTTAAAATCTTTTAAGGCATATGGGTTTTGTAATTAAGAAATGAGCCAGAGAGGTTCCATCTTGTTTCTTTGTATAAAGTATCTTTGCTATGCTGACAAATTATTTTCTAGGCGAGCAGAGAGAATGTTATTCTGATAGCCTGAGAAAAAGGACTCGGTGTGATTACATGGGAATTGTTGTGACTCTTTGATAAACCACAGTTAACCCAAATAACATCTGGTGTGGATGGGAAAGAAGTCATGTGATGCAACAGGACTGTTTGCCTAGTAACGAACTCTGATTGGATGACATCGTGGGAAGGTGCAATAAGCCCTTGCCAGTTACTCTTGAAAAAGGAACTTTTTGCCTATGGACATTGTCTTTCAAGACCGATCCTTCAGTCATTCGTGACACATGGGACTAACCTTCACTATACTGGATTATCCTTGGATTTATGGGATTTTTCCCTAAGGAATATGCATGGACTATTTTCTATGGACTGTTCTATGGAATATTCTTTATGAACTTTTTTTTCTTTCTTGTAATTTTGTAAGGACTATGGTACATTTACTGGATTTTACTTTTCTAAGGATAATGGGACTTTTACTGAATCTTTCTTTTTAGTACAGGATTCTTGTTCTACAGGATCACTGAGGACTATAGCCTTTTTATAACCTACTTGGATTATTTTGTGTTTACTAATGATTTCCTGGACTGGAACTGTTTTTATTCTTTTTAATGGCTTTTTGTGTTTTTGTAAGGTTTTTGAACACTTTTCTATTTTTCATGTTTTCTTTGCCTCACTACATCTTTGTAACTAACCAGCACAATGCTAGTTTATTTGCTTTGGTTTAATTTGGCTTTGATACTTAGTAACATGCTTTTTCTTTAATAAAATAAAGATTATAAAACTCAATTGGTTTTCCTGAACAGTACACTTGTCATAGGGTCATCTGAGAGTGCTGCCTCGGCCTAGCTTACTTAGAGTCCTGTCAGTGGTGCAAGTTAAGTCTAAGGACTACAAAGCCCACTTGACCTTTTCATAATAATATCTGAGAGTACTAGGGTGTTCTTATGTGGGCAGACCTGTGAGAAGGAGTGTTGTATCATGGCTAGCTGAAATTGGACTCATTCAGCCCATTTTAGCATGTGCAAACTCCTGATTGCTCTCTGTCCAGGCTTACACGTGTTTTTGGACCCGTGTTTGCTCACAGCTACGATAGAAAGTACCCAGGAGTCAAATGGACTGACTTGGTCAACAACAGAGAAGTATGGTCAAAGGGGTCACGGACCGCATGGGGAAACTTTTGAAAAAACACAACCTACAAACAGTATTCAAGCCCACCACAAAAATACAACAAAATTTACGGTCAGCAAAGGACAGAATGGACCCCCTCATCACCGCAGGAGTATACCAGATACCTTGCAGTTGTGGCCAGGTATATATTGGAACCACAAAACGAAGCATCCACACCAGAATCAAAGAACATGAGAGACACTGCAGACTAAAACAACTGGAAAAATCAACAGTTTTAGGGTATGAACATGCCCTAAAACAAGCTGCACATGAAATTCTATTTCAAAGTACTGAAATACTGGACAACACCAGCAAGCATTATGTTAGACTGCACAGGGAAGCCATTGAAATCCACAAGCACCAGCAGAACTTCAACAAAAAAGAAGAAAGTTTAAAACTCAATAAAGCTTGGCTCCCAGCACTGAAAAATACAGAGTGCAAAATGTCAACGACCTCTACCCAGCCACAAGGACTGGTGATCACTACACACAAAAGACCAGCTAATGACACCCATCAACCACAGGAACAGATAATCTCTTCTCCTTAGCACAACAATACACCCACAACAATACACAACTAATCACCCATCTACAGAAAAAGACAAAAGCCTATCTCACAGCCATAAATATTGCACTCTCAAGCCAACTACACCAGAGCACAGTGTGCTGTCCTCTGAAGATGCCGGCCTCAGAGACTGTCATGTTAGGAAGAACAACCTTCAGAACACTGCCAAAGAGCCTGAAAAACCCACAACAACCAATTGAATCCTAGTTGGTCACTCTGTCAACTATATTACACGGGGTACCTTGCTTCTCTTTTTAGCCAGCTCTTTTGGATGCAGCTTATTTTCTACTGGACTAGAGTTCTGAAAGCTCCAAATCTACTTCCCTTTCTCTAAAACTTCCACTGAGGGTATGAAAGAAAAGTCTGCCCCCACTGCTGGGTTCTCACCCCCTCAAGGTAATTTATGCAGGAGGAGCACCATTGGTTCAATGAATGCAGCAAAACCAGGAGGTTTATCAAGTGGCTGGTATGTTGTGTTTATCTGAGAGGTCAAAAATAACTGCCATTGTTATAGCGATATTTAAAATTACAGAAATGGTTCGTAAGGCTATAATATTTTATAATATTACAATTTCCTGTCCCATGATCCCAAACTTGTTATCATTTCCAGGATCAATAGGAACATTGCATATAAAGACTCTCTAATTTGACATATTTGACCTATTTCAATGTCAACTGAGGGATTCATTTTGTAGCGAGTTCTTGTTGACATTTTAAAGCACAGTGGTATTGACATCTGCAGTCTCTGATGTATGCTTGACAGTTCATCTCCGCTAGGGATAAACAACAGTGTGTATGGAATTTTTCCTCTCTGTCTGTGAGTTGGACTGCTTCAGTTTTTATACAAAATGTACTGCTGGGAATATGTTGGCCCAAGAAGACTCACACTTCATTAACAATTTGGCTGCAACATCATATTTGGGGGAGGAAATAATTGCACTGCTTCAGATACTAGTAATGTCTTCAATTAGGAGTATAATCTGTCCCTAAAATGTGTTTTGGTGTATTTGTTACAAAAAAAGCCAACTTTAAGCTAGTGCAGTGTATATGACAATAATGCCAAATTATTGATTTATACCTCTACACTAATAACCGACAATTTATTTTATTGCGAAATATATTTTGCTGAGAGATATGGAAAAACAATTAAGCATGGACTTCATTTCATCATATCTCCCCGGGTTGCATATCATTGTTGTTTAGGTTTGCTCATGTGTTTTAAATCAAAGAAATAATTTTAATGGAGTTTATTACCAGTTTAGCTGACAAATATACAACTCCTACTGTTCATTTGTTGAAGCTAGATTGCTATAATTTGCTATGCAAAAGCAAATCCCCAAATTTCTTTATAGTCTGGTCTCACTTCATCAAAGAACAAAATCTGAAGCAATGTAAATGAAGTGGTGGGACAATGGCAGCAGTGCTTGCATTATGATTTCTGTGGTTGAGGTCCCTATCCTATTGCTGAGTGCCCCTTCTCCCAAGCTCTGTAAACTACACAAAAGGAATACAATGCAAACAGTTCTTTTGGAGGAAAAGGGGCACAATTTTATTGGTTACAGCAGTAGTCCCTGGATAGCATGGGGGGATTGGATCCAGTGCATTGAGAAGCCCAAATGCCTCCTTCCCAGTGCCCACCACCATTCATTTCAGCAACCATTGAATCTACCACCAGAAGTAGCCCTCTCCTGGAAGCCACACAGGTTTATGCCACTCCATTATTCTCAGACACCTAAATGAAAGGTGTTGGGGCTATAGGCTCCTGAGCTGAACCAGACTACGACCCTGCCCAATCTCCTCATATGGGGAGATTTGTTCACCTTTCTAGTAGATTAGGCTCCTGTCTTCTCCCTTAAACCAGATATCCTCCCAAAATTGCTGCATTGGTGTGGCTGCCCCATACATCTGAAACTGAAAGGGAAACAATGTCACATGCAGTTACAATAGATTTGCCCCATAGTGATCTGTGGTTAAGCATTTGATATCCTGCTTGACCCTCACAGTGGCTAAGTCAGCATTTTTTGGTTTAAGACGTGTAGAACTTAAATAGATAAAAAGTTATATTTCTTTTGATGGTGTGATTTATTATGTTAAATATTTACTGTGTTCCTCTAGGTCAGAGGTGTCAAACTCAATTTCATCTTGAACCACATCGGCATTATATTTGCCCTCAAAGGGCTGGTTGTATCTGTAAGACTATATAAATGTATCTACTCTTTATATCTATACTATAAAGAGTGTGAGTTCAGTGGTACATTCTGACGTTACACTTGCTTTTAAAATGGCAAGTTTTAAGAATCACAGTCCTCACAGAAATAAAGCAGCAAATGCATTGGTTTTCTTATTGCCCAAATGGTTAGATAAATTTCTACCAGGAGGATTCTGGTGTTGAACTGGGCCTCGAGATCATGGCCCATGGAGGGTGCAGGGAGGTGAGACATGCCTGTACCAGGGTGCATGGCAGTGGTGTTTGCTCCTCCTCCATCCTTAGAGAATGGGTGGATCAGTGCCCTGGCAGCAATGAATGTGAGGCACTCAGCAATCAGATAGTCCATGCTGGACATTCCACCTGGAGGTAATGGGGGCTGCCAAGTTCCATGCCTCTCCATGCAGCTGTGCACCGCCAAGGTCATGCCTCTTTTAGACGGGTGTACGGAGAGGCCACAGGGATGAACATGAATCTCCTAGTGGGGCTTGGGATTGGGTTTGTTAGCCTGCCTCCTGGCTCACCACCCTGCCTGGCCAGCCCTGGCACAACATGGGAGAGGGAGAGGAAGGCAAAGTAGCAGTGCAGACACCACCCCATCTCTGCCCAGCCCAGGCCCACCTCTTGCCCTCCCAGCTGGCCAGGCCTTACCTCCCCAGGGCACATTGGGATTGCAGGGAAAGGGAGGACTGCCAGGAGCATGCTGACAGGAGTAGAGCTTCACTTGCTGCTCACCTCCTGCTTGCTGCTCATCTGTCCTGACGGCCGGGTCCTTGAAAGGCCACGGACCAGGGTTGGGGACCGCTGGTATATTGCACAGTAGCATGGGGCTCAGACCCTGCAACACTGTGAGGGCCACATGAAATAGCCCGGCAGGCCGGATTCAGCCAACAGGCCTTGAGTTTGACACATACTCTAGGTGAAAGTGATCTAGTCGTGTAGAGTGGTCGTTTCGACCAGATAGGCAGGGTATAAATAGAATAAATAAAATAAAATAAAATAAATCTGGAGTTTTTGTCAGTTTACTTCTTAAACTTTCATATAGTTAAAAGCAATAATTCTGTTGAGGATGAAATGACAATGTAATTATTTAGGATCCTGTGCCATAGCATTAATGGGATGTAGACTTCTGAGTACATATCCTTCCTTCCTTCCTTCCTTCCTTCCTAATAAAAGAGCTTTAAAAATGTGTGTTTTATAAAGCATGACAAATTAAGGTATTAATAAAGAAATATGATTCAAACTAGTATTAGAAACACTGTTAATTAAAACAAATTTAAAACTCCTGATTAGAAAGTATATGTTGCATCCCCTAAAAACCAATCTCACAAGTGCATTCAGACATCAAACAGGTTAAAAAGGAAAGCTTTCCTCAGACAGTGGAAGGAATATCAGGGGAGGGGGAAGATAGCTGTGGCGATCCCCTCTGAAGACCCTATTCCCTCAGGTCTTCACGAGGTTCTCGCTCTTCTTCTTTCTTCGCTGCCACCAGGTATTGCTGCTTCAATACCATTTAATCAAGGAGACAAGTGTGCTTTGAAAACGTAAGTTATTTATTAGATCAGAGAAGTTAACATCTGATTAATATTCAATAAGTAAATCACAGGTTGCTAATCACTTGTATTTATATCAGTTCTGCTTTGACTTTAAATCTCTAATAACTCTCTGTACCATTCAGCTTTCTTACAGAACTCTAACTCACTCTAAGTTCACTTTTAAGTTTCACACTGTCTCTCACTCACAGAATCTCTCTTCATACTCCATACACTAGCCTTTATATCCACCCCCTCCCCCCTTGGCTCCACCTTCCGTCCCCTCATTGGCTCCTACTCCACTATTCAGCTGTGACGGACAGGTGAGGGCAGGGCTGTGCGCTACATACCTCCCCCCTTAATAAGTTGTTTCATGGGGTAAAAGCTATAGTGCTTTACCTTCATGAACAATGAGGAGCTTTGCAGTAGTAAATCATCCACTACACAACATTGCAATCAAAACATACCACCTTTGAAAATAAGTAATAATCAAACATCTTATATGCAAACTATACATTGCCTTGGTAATTACATTACTGGTTCAAGTACATTCCTCACCATTTCAGTCATTTACACATGTGCTTACCCAACAACAACACATAACACTTTTAATATTTACATACATTTTTTTCTCGAACACACAGCATATAAGATTTAACAAGGTGCAAACCAACATTTTACCCCTTTTGCTATATTAACCAAGTCCATTCTCTTCATCTTCGGCCTTCAGCATTCTGCTACCACATTTTGAGTCTCTTTTGTCCCAATTTTAAATTTCCTTGGTGTGATGAGATGGGTTTTTGAGTTAAAATCTTTTAAAGGCATATGGGTTTTGTAATTAAGAAATGAGCCAGAGAGGTTCCATCTTGTTTCTTTGTATAAAGTATCTTTGCTATGCTGACAAGTTGTTTTCTAGGCGAGCAGAGAGAATGTTATTCTGAAAGCCTGAGAAAGGACTCGGTGTGATTAGATAGATGGGAATTGTTGTGACTCTTTGATAAACCACAGAAAACCCAAATAACATCTGGTGTGGTATGGGAAAGAAGTCATGTGATGCAACAGGACTGTTTGCCTAGTAATGAACTCTGATTGGATGACATCGTGGGAAGGTGCGATGAGCCCTTGCCAGTTACTCTTGAAAAAGGAACTTTTTCCCTATGGACATTGTCTTTCCAAGACCGACCTTTCAGTCATTCGTGACCTACTCTTCAGCCATTTGGGATTCACCCTAATGTCTTTCGAGACGGACTGGTGGCCTACCTACATGGACTGGTTCCTATGCTTTGTTGGATTACTTTTGGACTTATGGGATTTTTCTTAAGGACTGTGCATGGACTATTTTCTATGGACTGTTCTATGGAATATTCTTTATGGACTTCTTTTCTTGGAATACTCCATATGGACTATGCTCTTGTAATTTTGTAAGGACTATGGTACATTTACTGGATTTTACTTTTCTAAGGATAATGGGACTTTTACTGAATCTTTCTTTTTAGTACAGGATTCTTGTTCTACAGGATCACTGAGGACTATAGCCTTTTTATAACCTACTTGGATTATTTTGTGTTTACTAATGATTTCCTGGACTGGAACTGTTTTTATTCTTTTTAATGGCTTTTTGTGTTTTTGTAAGGTTTTTGAACACTTTTCTATTTTTCATGTTTTCTTTGCCTCACTACATCTTTGTAACTAACCAGCACAATGCTAGTTTATTTGCTCTGGTTTAATTTGGCTTTG
The DNA here is from genome assembly GCF_051106095.1 of Pogona vitticeps. NCBI lineage: Eukaryota > Metazoa > Chordata > Lepidosauria > Squamata > Agamidae > Pogona > Pogona vitticeps. Next base: position 133,517,173 of record NC_135785.1, read on the forward strand.
ATACTTAGTAACATGCTTTTTCTTTAATAAAATAAAGATTATAAAACTCAATTGGTTTTCTGAACAGTACACTTGTCATAGGGTCATCTGAGAGTGCTGCCTCGGCCTAGCTTACTTAGAGTCCTGTCAGTGGTGCAAGTTAAGTCTAAGGACTACAAAGCCCACTTGACCTTTTCACAATAATATCTGAGAGTACCAGGGTGTTCTTATGTGGGCAGACCTGTGAGAAGGAGTGTTGTATTATGGCTAGCTGAATTTGGACTCATTCAGCCCATTTTAGCATGTGCAAACTCCTGATTACTCTCTGTCCAGGCATACACGTGTGTTCTTGGACCCGTGCTTGCGACACTCGGTCCAAAATTCACTCTCACCACCACGTTCTCGTCCTCTTCAAGAGTCCAAAACTGTAGTCATGGAGGAGTGGTAGTGCTTATAAAGGAAATGTCCTACCCTCTGGTGCGCTTGGCGATGTGGTGAAGTCCACCTCCCACTGCACCTTCACAATACTCACGACTTGCCAACAGCTGAGGATCATGGCCAATCTGCGGCTTCCCTCTCTGGACCGACCTAGGAAGAAGGTCGTTGCAGTCATCCGCCTGGCTTGGCGCTGCTCCTGGCTTGAATCCAGAACCCTCTGCGATGGTGATGCCTCTCTGGCACTCAGGACCTCTCCGCAAGTGGTCTGCCTCCGGTACTGTCTTCCATCTCTCTTTCTTATAATTTTAGCTGCTGTACAGAGTTTCACCTCTGGAGCTGCTAACGTGCTGCTCTTGGTTAAACCCATTAGGTAGGGCTTATCAAGATTGAGCCTAATTCTCAATCCTTTTGCATTTTGCACCACTGGCAGGGTTAGGCTTGTTACATACAGCACTGATGTTACCTGTCTGTCATGGGTTTGGAGGGAAAGTTCCATCCTATGGGGAGTGGAAGGCGGGACATCAGGAGGAGGGGCTGTACTGTATAAAAATGTGAAACCTGTGTGGTGAGAAGGAGAGACGCTGAGAGACACTGGGTTGTGACGAAGCAGCAGCTGGGAAGAAGAAGCTGTTGTGGGAGTCTGTGTGTCAGACAGGGTACTTCTGTGTGTCAGAGTACCAACCTGATAGGTTCAGGTGTCTGTGGGTTAGCCAGAACTGATAGGTTCAGGGTCTGTGCTTTAAGTTAAAGGTTCTGTGTGAACCAAACTGTATGCTTGTATGAGTGAGAATAAGCCACGTTACTTTATCCTATTCACCTGATTGTTTATTTTTCCCTGTGTGTATTTAAAATAAACCTTATTCTTTTTATTGTTTAAAAATCCATCCCTGGTCTGTGTGACTTCTTACAGGGAATGGTTGGTGGCAGCTTAGTGTAACTGTGTGACATATCCCAGTAGGTCTGGGGTTGTCACATTGATTGGTGTCCAGCGTGTGGGATACGACTGGTCCAGTTGTCCAGTGGTCCAGCAAAGCCTTGGCAAGTGTGCCCAGAGCAAGGGGGGTCTAGTCAGGGACAGTCTGAGGCGCGTAGGTAATCTTCTAGGTGTACCTCACGGGGAGGTGCGCTAGTAGAAGAACGTGCCAACTGGGGAGACTTAGATTAAGGTGCTCTGAGGCAGCCTAGTTTTGGCGGGAAAAAAGCTGAGGCAAAACTGTGTAGTAACAGTGATCTAGCTTGCCAGCTGAGAGGCCCAGCAGAGGGGGGTAGGCTCTGACTCGATACTGTTGCAAGTTAGTGCTGAAGAACAGCAGCAATCTCTAGGGAGAGCTGGTTCTGAGGCAAAAAGGAAAAAAGTGGTCGTTTTATTTTGAGGCTTGACTTTTAAAGCAGCCTGTTCTGAGGGGGGGATTATGCCCTTGACTCGAAGCCAAGTAGCAGACATGAGTGAAGTGAAAGACCCCCAGATTGACCAAGGTTCTGAGGATGAATTTGGCTCAGTGCAAGGTGACAGCACAGGAGAACAGAACACAGAGCTCAGAAAATTGCTCATAGCCCAACAGCATGAACTGAGGATGAGGCAATTGGAAAAAGAAGAAAGATTAGAGAGAGAGAAAATTGCTCTGGAAAAAGAAAGGATGGCGTATGAGTTAAGAAAATTGGAAATGATGAACCAGAACAATAATAATAATAGGGATTCTGAGGGAGGCCAATTGTCTAAAGCTGACCTGAAGAAATTCCCTGTATACCACAAGGGAGATTGTCCTGAAGTGTTCTTTTCCTTAGTGGAAAGAGCGTTTGTGGACTTCTCAGTGAGGGAAACTGAGAAGATGACCATCATGCGATCTTTAATCAGTGGTAGCCTGGCTGAGGTCTATGCCGAGATGCCTGAGGAACTGATGAAAGATTTTGCAGAGTTTAAAAAACTGGTGTTTGCCAGACATGGGATAAATGCAGAGCAGCTGAGACAAAGATTCAGGTCCCTCACAAAAAAACCAGAACAGACTTTTACCCAAGTGGGGGCCCAATTGGTGAGGCTGCTTGAGAAATGGCTATCTCAGGAGGGGACAGAGACCTATGAGCAGCTTAAAGACTTGATAGCACTGGAACAGTTCTATTCAGTCCTGCATGGGGAATTGAAATTCCAGGTGAGGGAAAGGAAACCGAAATCTGTGGCAGCAGCCGCAGAAATCGCAGATTTTATTTCCCAAATAAGAAAGCCCTTGGGTGAGGGGAAATCTGTAGGTAAACCCAAAGAAACCTACAGCAAGTACTCTCAGGGACCAGGGAAAAGCCAGCAAGGGGGAGGGGCCCATGGTGAAGGGAAGCCCTCAGACATGAAACTAAGACCTCAGGTTTTGGAGGGAAAACCAAAACAAGATGAGAGAGAATCAAAATACACCAGAAAATGTTATTTCTGTCAGGGAAAGGGTCATCTAATCTCAGAGTGTGAGAAATTAAAGCAGCTAAAAGGAATGGTGCCTCAGAATGCTAGTGGGACCAAGCCAAAAGCTGTGTTCTGTGTCCAGAAAGAGCAAGGCTCAGTGTCACAGAGGGAGCCTGTTGCCATGGCTACTCAGTCTGGAACAGCTACCTCTGCTGATCAGGCTGAGGAAAATGGTCCTCTTATAGAGGTAAAGCGCTGCTTGCTGATAAAAACAGATTCTCAGTTGTTTGAGACAGCAGGGGTGGACGTAGGAATACTTGACCGTCAGTATAGGGGGCTGCGGGACACTTGTTCCCAGGTAACCCTGTGCCATCCAGATATTATTCCCAGGGAGTTTATAATCCCAAATGAGAGCATGAAGGTGGCAGGGATTGAGGGGCAGGTAATCTCTCTGCCAGTAGCAGAGGTACCTGTCAACTTTCAAGGCTGGAGGGGAGATTGGCGGCTAGCGATTTCATCGACTCTGCCAGCAGCCGTGCTCGTGGGAAATGACCTGGCTGAACATGTGAAACGGGTGCTAGTGATTACACGCTCACAAGCCACCACGGGGACAGTTCAGGGGGGTAATGATGAGCCAGAGACGGAAGCAGAGGGGAGTTCAGAAGCTGTGGTGGAAACCTTAACCACAGACAGCAGATTTGGACAGGAGCAAAAGGCAGACGCCACTCTCCAGAAGTGTTTTGAACAGGTGACTGACGCCCAGCTAACACCTGAAACCCCAGTGAGATTTCTGGAGAAAAAGGGGATTTTATATAGAGAAACCCTGAGGAATATCTCAAAAGGGGGAGATGGGATCAGAAGTCAGCTGGTGGTACCTGAAAAGTATCGCCCCATGATCTTACAAAGGGGTCACTCTGACATGTTTGCTGCACACTTAGGGGTGAAAGGGCCCCTTGATTTGATCAAACAAATTTGGGAGCAGGTCACCCAGGATGACCCACAAGACGTTGTGACATACATAGACTCTTTAAGGAAAGACCTAAAGAGAAATCTAGAGCTGGCAGCAGAAAACCTGCAAGCTCAGAAGGTCAGACAGAAAACATGGTATGACCACAAAGCTAGAGAGAGGCACTTTGACCCAGGGGAGGAAGTGCTTTGGCTTAGGCCCTGCAGAGAGAATAAACTGCAGCTCAAATGGGCAGGACCATATAGGGTCATTTCCAAGATGTCAGACCTGAACTACCTAATAGAGCAGGAGGAGAACCAAGCAAGGAGGGTGGTTCATGTGAATGCCCTAAAACCCTACTACAGAGGGGAACAAAGGGTTCTATTTGCTATAAAAGCAGCTGAGAGTGAGGAAGCTGAATTACCCTTCTGGGAGGGTAGAGGGGAAGTAAAATACAACCCAGAGGAGGTAAAGATCAGTCCTGCACTCACCCAAGACCAGCAGCAAGAACTAAAAATGCTGCTTAGTAAATATCAACAGGTGTTTTCCAACAAGCCGGGGATAGTGAAGGGAGTGATGCATCGGATCCACACAGGGGATGCACCCCCGCAGGCAGTATCCCCATACCGAGTAACGGGACCCTATAGGGACAAGGTGCGGAAGGAGCTGGACGAGATGCTGAGGGAGAACATAATCGTCCCCTCTTCTAGTCCTTGGTCCTCTCCGATAGTCCTTGTGGACAAGCCTGATGGGAGCATTAGGTTTTGTGTCGATTACAGGAAATTAAACCGTGTAACCACTCCTGATGCCTACCCAATGCCCAGGCTAGACAACCTGATTGAAACCATAGGGGGTTGTCGGTTCATCTCATCATTGGACCTGGTGAAGGGATATTGGCAATTAAGAATTGATCCCAGGGATCAAGAAAAGACTGCCTTTTGCAGCCCTTTTGGTCTCTATGAGTTTCGAGTCCTGAGCTTTGGTCTCAGAAATGCACCAGCCACATTCCAAAGGCTGATGGACCAGACCTTGGCAGGGCTCAGTGACTTTACAGTGGCCTACATTGACGACATAGGGATCTTCAGTAATACCTGGGAAGATCACCTGATACACCTGGAGTTAGTGCTGCAGAGATTAAGTGCAGCAGGGCTAACAGTAAAGGCCAGCAAGTGTCAGCTGGGTAGCCCAGAAATAAAATACTTGGGTCACATGGTAGGGGGAGGAGTGATAAAACCCCTGGAGGCCAAAATAGAAGCTGTTCGTGATTGGCCTAGACCCAACACCAAGAAAAAAGTCAAATCATTTCTTGGGTTGGTGGGCTACTACAGAAAGTTCATCCCGAGGTTTAGCGAGATTGCGGCTCCGCTGACCGACCTGACGAGGAAGAAGGCTGATGACCGCATCCCGTGGACCAGCGACTGTGAGGCGGCGTTCCAGAGGTTGAAGGAGGCGTTAATCAACTATCCAGTCCTGCGTGCTCCAGACTTCGACCGGGAGTTCATCATCTACACCGATGCGTCTAACAGCGGGGTAGGAGCAGTTCTGTGCCAGGAGGACGAGAATGGTGACCAGCATCCAGTATCCTACCTGAGTAGGAAACTTCAAAAAGGTGAGAGACATTTGGCAACCGTGGAGAAGGAGTGTTTGGCCATAGTCTACGCGATCCAGAAGGCCAAGCCTTACATCTGGGGAAGACATTTTATTCTGTGTACTGACCATTCACCATTGCAATGGTTAAAGACAATGAAAACCCACAATAGCAAACTTATGAGGTGGGCTTTAAACCTACAGGACTATGACTTTGAAGTGAAGGTGGTCAGAGGGTCAGTGAACTGTGTTGCTGACGCCTTATCAAGAAGACCTGAAGAATGAAGACGGCGAAAGAACATGGACTATATGTATATAATGATGACAAAAAGTTAAATGTACCTGTTTTTTTTGAACATGGTTTGTATGAATAAAGGTAAATTGATGTATTGTATATGGTAAATGTTTAAATGCATAATTGCTATGGTTAACTTAGAGTGTAAGGATAAGTAAGTATTATATGGTATGTATAACTGTTGTTGTGTGTTTTATCAAGGTTGTTTTTTTGGTGAAAAGCACCTTAGCTTTCCCCCTACAAAACAACTTATAAAGAGGGGAGGTGTTACATACAGCACTGATGTTACCTGTCTGTCATGGGTTTGGAGGGAAAGTTCCATCCTATGGGGAGTGGAAGGCGGGACATCAGGAGGAGGGGCTGTACTGTATAAAAATGTGAAACCTGTGTGGTGAGAAGGAGAGACGCTGAGAGACACTGGGTTGTGACGAAGCAGCAGCTGGGAAGAAGAAGCTGTTGTGGGAGTCTGTGTGTCAGACAGGGTACTTCTGTGTGTCAGAGTACCAACCTGATAGGTTCAGGTGTCTGTGGGTTAGCCAGAACTGATAGGTTCAGGGTCTGTGCTTTAAGTTAAAGGTTCTGTGTGAACCAAACTGTATGCTTGTATGAGTGAGAATAAGCCACGTTACTTTATCCTATTCACCTGATTGTTTATTTTTCCCTGTGTGTATTTAAAATAAACCTTATTCTTTTTATTGTTTAAAAATCCATCCCTGGTCTGTGTGACTTCTTACAGGGAATGGTTGGTGGCAGCTTAGTGTAACTGTGTGACATATCCCAGTAGGTCTGGGGTTGTCACATTGATACGTCTCAACCTATTTGGCTTTCGATAGGTCACCCCTCTGCCTTCCCAATATGGCCATGCATGTTTTCTCCTGGGCTTTCCCCTTCTCTTATCTTGACCAAACTTTGCTTTCTGGCCCCAAAGTTTAGATCGATAGGTTTGCCCTCTATAAGGTGCAACCACCTGTGGGCATGCATCCCCGGTGTCAAACCTGTGCACTACACTCTTGGCTATTTCAAGCTTGTTGGAGAAAACCTGCTTGCCCCTCAGAAGCATGGCTCTAGCTACTTTTTGTTGTTCTAGGGACAGCGAGTGACTGACTTGGACCTCCTCTGGGAAGTGTTTGGGTCCGCCCCTCATTTCCCCATAAGGTAACTCGAGGCTTCCACTCTCAGCTTCTTTCACTGCCAGCGAGACAACGTTCTCCTTCCTACAGTAGGATTTGAACATTTTAACCTGGTCCGCTATCCTGCCTGTCTTTCCCTTCACCAGTTCAATGTACTCTCCCTCATTCACTTGGGAGGTTACTTGCATCATCTTATAAAGGAAATAGGTTCCTAAAAGCTTGAGGATCTCAGACGCAAACTTCCTGCTACCCATTTGCCTCAGCAGAGCATTTACCATGTTCTGAGCCTCCATATTTCTCAGGGGAGCTGCCTCGGGATGTGTTGCCCCGTCAATAATATTCAGAATGATTTTGTTTCCCCTCAGGGTAACTCTGGACAATAGTCCAACTATGTCCAAACCACTGCGTTGGACTGAATTCGAAATGGCAGGTAAAGGACATAGCTTAGTGTCAGTCCCCTTGACTCTGACCTCCTTCACGCCTCTGGCCAGATTCTTTAAACTGCTCTTCCCTCGCAAGGCAGTAAAAGTTTTGAGCTAATCCTTGATCAGTATTTGTCAAATCCATATGAGCTGCAATGGTACCAATGTGCCCCTGCTCCTCTGTCCCCACTTGATCTATGCAAGGAACAATCATTTTCTTGAGGTGAGTCTCCCCTCCCCCACTAGGATTCACACAGGCCTCCCTGTCCACATGGTCTTTTCCTGGGAATAACCTTGCTGGACTCTCAGGGATTAACTGAACTTCGCCAACTGGCTTAAAACATTGATCCAACGCGGGATCTGTACTTTGTTCTCTTTTAAAAGTGTTATCTAGTGGACTCTTAATTAGTACTGATTCAGCTGAAGGGTTCTTTCCCCTCACCAGCTCTGTTTGAATTTTGCCCTTTGCCTATTTCTTTCTGCTTGGTGCTAGTCTGTACTAAAACACTGTACTCAGCCACTGACATAGTAATCAGTTCTGCACCTATGCCTTTAACTGTCAGGCTTTCACCTTTCAGTATTTTCTCTGGGGGGGATTATGTCTGGATGGCACAAAGTGACTTGAGAGCAAGAGTCTTTCAGAGCCATACCTTTGGTCTCATTTATGAAAATACTGTCCCCAGAACTTTTAAAGAGTTCCTGGTTGTTTTCTCTAAGATAGCAATGGCCAATTTCAGCTACAGGCAGCTGTCCTGGTTGCTGTTCATGACTCTCACCCCTAGCTGTATTTGTATTATGAGTTACTGTTTCACCATTCTCTGAGGTAACTTTGTCTTGCTGCATGCAATACACTGACTTAGGCTTGGGTAAATTAGCCTTTTGACCCCCTTCTCTGGCTTTAGCACATTGTGAAAAAAAATGGCCTATCGATTGGGAATTTCTCTGTTCTGAGCTAAGGTTCTTATCTTCCTTCCCTTCCCAGTGCTTGTATTTTGGCTGGCCCTGTTCTGTGGGCTTGCCTACAAAATGGCTGCCACTTGCCTGCTGATTCCTGAAGTAAACCTTGGGCTCCTTTTTGCTGTCCTCCCAAGTTTTGATTTCCACTTTTACCTCAGAAAAGTGCAGGTTTTTAATGTGTGAAATTAAATCTGCGACCTCTACTGGTTTTTGAACATCTTTGGGCCTTATCTTTCTTTCAGAATCATTACACTTTTCTGCTTCAGCTTTGGGCTGTAAAACGTTTTCCTCAGCCCCGTCATCTATTTTCCACTTCTTCTTAAGGTATAGCTCCATCTGCCAAAACTCAGATCTCTGTTCTGCTTTCCACTTTTCCAACTCTAACTGCCTTTCTTTCTGCTCAAAGGACAGTTGACTGGCCTCTTGCCCATCATAAATCACCATTGCATCCAATTTCAATTCCATTTGTAACTTCCATTTTAGGAACTTTTGAAATGTTAGGAGATCTTTCCCCGTCAAGGTCTCCATTTTACCCTCTGAGGTAATTCCTCCTAGATTTCCTTCCCTCTCCTGATCTGAGTTATCTGCACCCTCAGGAGGTACCTCTGCTGCCTTTCCCCCCCACGTGGAAGGAATATTTAGTTATGTAGGCTTGTACTCCAATTTACAAACCTCAAATTTAAATCGTACATATTTTTCCTCTTTTTTTCTGTGAGTTAGAGTCTGTAATGAAGTTGCTTCCCCCAGTGACCATCCACTGTTAAGATACTATATTTAGGCCTTTGGCTCCCAGCCAGGCCTTCTTCCTGAGACCAAGTGTCTCTCCCTGCCTCTAGCCACCAATTAACCAGAAATATCAGCATTAACTGTTCCCAGTTTTTGCTGATTTGAGTCACCTCAGCTTCTCTGCCCGTGGTCTCTGCTTTGTCCCCTCAGAACTCTGTCCTTAGAGCTCAGGACAAGCTAGCTGTTACATACAGCACTGATGGTACCTGTCTGTCATGAGTTTGGAGGGAAAGTTCCAGCCTATGGGGAGTGGAAGGCGGGACATCAGGGGGGAGGTGCTGTACTGTATATATATGTGGAGCTTGTGTGGAGAGTTGAGAAGAAGCTAGAGTGGGAGTCTGTGTGTCAGACTGAGTACAACTGTGTGTCAGTTAGTACATACCTGATAGGTTCAGGTTTCTTTATAGGTAGCCAGAACTGATAGGCTCAGGGTCTGTGCTTTACTTTAAAGTGTTCTGTGTGAACCAAACTGTTGTATGTATATGATTGAGACTAAGCCACGTTACAGTATTCTATTTACCTGACCTTTTTATTTACCCTGTTTGTTGTTTAAATAAACCTTATTCTTTTGTTTGTTAAAATCCATTCCTGGTCTGTGTGACTCCTTATAGGGAATGGTTGGTGGCAGCATAGTTAAAGTGTGGCATACTCCAGTAGGTCTGGGGTTGTCACATTGATTGGTGTCCAGCGTGTGGGATACGACTGGTCCAGTTGTCCAGTGGTCCAGCAAAGCCTTGGCAAGTGTGCCCAGAGCAAGGGGGGTCTAGTCAGGGAAAATCTGAGAGCGCGTAGGTAATCTTCTAGGCTTACCTCACGGGGAGGTACGCTAGTGGAAGAACGTGCACACTCAGATTGGGGACTAGATTAGGGAGCTCTGAGGCAACCCGTTTTGGCGGGAAAAAGGATGAGGCAAAGCTGTGTGAAGTAACAGTGATCTAGCCTGTCTGCTGAGAGGCCTAGCAGAGGGGGTGGATTCTGCCTGGCAACAGTTGCAAGTTAGTGCTGAAGGAACAGCAGCAATCTATAGAAGGCTGTTTCTGAGGCAAAAAGGAAAAAGTCGTCGCTTTATTTTGAGGCTTGACTTTTGAAGGCAGCCTGTTCTGGGGGGGGATTATGCCCTTGACTCGAAGCCAAATGGCAGAAATGGGTGAAGTGAGGGAACCACAGGTAGACCAAGGTTCTGAGGAGGAATTTGGCTCAGTGCAGGATGAGAGCACGGGAGAACAGAACCCAGAACTCAGGAAAATGGTCCTAGCCCAACAGCATGAACTGAGGATGAGGGAAATAGAAAGGGAAGAGAAACAAAGGCAATTTGAGATGGAGCAAAGGGAAAGAGAGAAACAAAGACAATTTGAATTAGAGAGAATGGAAAGAGAAGAAAGATTGGAGAGAGAGAAAATGGCGTTTGAGTTAAGAAAATTGGAAATGATGAATCAGAACAATAATAACAATAGAGATTCTGAGGTGGGCCAATTGTCTAAAACTGACCTGAAGAAATTCCCTGTGTACCACAAGGGAGATTGCCCTGAGGTGTTCTTTTCCCTCGTGGAAAGAGCGTTTGTGGACTTCTCAGTAAGGGAAACTGAGACGATGACCATTATGTGATCTTTAATCAGTGGCAGCCTGGCAGAAGTCTATGCAGAGATGCCAGTGGAACTGATGAAAGATTTCGCTGAGTTTAAAAAACTGGTGTTTGCCAGACATGGGATAAATGCGGAACAGCTGAGGCAAAGACTCAGGTCACTCACAAAGAAACCAGAGCAGACTTTTACCCAAGTGGGGGCCCAACTGGTGAGGCTGCTAGAGAAATGGCTGTCTCAGGAGGGGGCAGAGACCTTCCAGCAGCTCAAAGACCTGATAGCGCTGGAACAGTTTTATTCAGTCCTGCATGGGGAACTGAAGTTCCATGTGAGGGAAAGGAAACCTAAATCTGTGGCAGAAGCGGCAGAGATCGCAGATTTTATTTACCAAATAAGAAAGCCCTTAGGTGCTGAGGGGAAATCTGTAGGTAAACCCAAAGAAACCTACAGCAAGTACTCTCAGGGACCAGGGAAAAACCAGCAAGGGGGAGGGGCCCATGTTGAAGGGAAGCCCTCAGACATGAAACCACCAAGACCTCAGATTTTGGAGGGAAAACCAAAACCAGATGAGAAAGACTCCAAGTACAGCAGAAAATGTTATTTCTGTCAAGGAAAGGGCCATCTAATCTCAGAGTGTGAGAAATTAAAGCAGCTAAAGGGAAATTTGCCTCATGATTTGAGTGGAACCAAGCCAAAAGCTGTGTTCTGTGTCCAGAAAGAGCAAAGCTCCTTGCCACTGAGGGAGCCTGTTGCCATGGCTACTCAATCTGGAACAGTTACATCTGCTGATCAGGCTGGGGAAAATGGTCCTCTTGTGGAGGTCAAGCGCTGCTTACTAGTGAGAACAGATTCACAATTGTTTGAGACCGCAGGGGTGGACGTAGGAATACTTGACCATCAGTATAGGGGGCTAAGGGATACTTGTTCCCAGGTGACCCTGTGCCATCCAGACATTATTCCTGGGAAGTATATAATCCCAAATGAGAGCTTGAAGGTGGCAGGGATTGAGGGGCAGGTGATCTCACTGCCAGTAGCTGAGGTACCTGTGAGCTTTCAAGGCTGGAGGGGAGTTTGGCGGCTAGCGATTTCATCGACTCTGCCAGCAGCCGTGCTCGTGGGAAATGACCTGGCTGAACATGTGAAACGGGTGCTAGTGATTACACGCTCACAAGCCACCACGGGGACAGTTCAGGGGGGTACTGAAGGGCCCGAGGCGGAAACAGATGAGGTTAGTTCCGAAGCTGTGGTGGAAACCTTAACCACAGACAGCAAATTTGGCCAAGAGCAAAAGGCAGACGCCACTCTCCGAAAGTGTTTTGAAAAGGTGACAGACACCCAGATAACACCTGAAACCCCAGCGAGATTTTGTGAGAAAAAGGGAATTTTATATAGAGAGACCCTGAAGAATATCTCAAAAGGGGGAGATGGGATCAGAAGTCAGATAGTGGTACCTGAAAAGTATCGCCCCATGATCTTACAAAGGGGGCACTCTGACATGTTTGCTGCGCACTTGGGGGTGAACAAAACACAGCAGAGAATCACACAAAATTTTTACTGGCCTGAAATAGGGAAGCAGATCAAGGAGTTCTGTAAACAATGTGATGTGTGTCAGAGGCAGGGGAATAACCGTGACAGGACCAAAGCGAAGTTGTGCCCTTTGCCTGTGATTGACACCCCGTTCAAGTGTATAGGAGTGGATATTGTGGGACCTTTGCCCAAGGCCACAAAGAGGGGGAACCGGTTCATTCTCACCATTGTGGACCATGCCACGAGGTACCCCGAAGCCATTCCCTTGACTAACATCGAAACTAACACAGTGGCAGATGCCTTGGTGGGGTACATGTCCAGGATGGGATTTGCCTCAGAAATAATCACAGATTTGGGCACATCGTTTACATCAAAGCTCATGAAACGGTTATGGCAAATCTGTGGAATTAAACACAAGGAAACCACTGCCTATCACCCCGAAAGTAATGGGTTAACGGAGAAGTTCAATGGGACTCTGATGCGCATGATTAGGGCTTACTTGGCAGAGAATCCAAACAATTGGGACCAGAAGCTGCAATCCCTTTTGTTTGCGTATCGATCAGTGCCACAAGCCAGTACCGGGTTCAGTCCGTTTGAACTTTTGTTTGGGAGAAGGGTGAAAGGTCCACTAGATTTAATCAAACAAAATTGGGAACAGATCACCCAGGATGACCCACAAGACGTTGTGACATATATAGACTCTTTAATGATTGACCTGAAGAGAAACCTAGAGCTAGCAGCAGAAAACCTGCAAGCTCAGAAGGTCGGACAGAAAACCTGGTATGGCCAGAAAGCCAGGGAGAGGTACTTTAACCCAGGGGAGGAAGTGCTTTGGCCTAGGCCCTGCAAAGAGAACAAACTGCAGCTGGGTAGCCCAGAAATAAAATACTTGGGTCACATAGTAGGGGGAGGAGTGATAAAACCCCTAGAGGCCAAGATAGAAGCCGTTCGTGATTGGCCCAGACCCAACACCAAGAAAAAAGTCAAATCATTTCTTGGGTTGGTGGGCTACTACAGAAAGTTCATCCCGAGGTTTAGCGAGATAGCGACTCCGCTGACCGATCTGACGTGGAAGAAGACTGATGACCGCATCCCATGGACCAGCGACTGTGAGGAGGCGTTCCAGAGGTTGAAGGAGGCGCTCGTCCATTATCCAGTGCTGCGTGCTCCAGACTTCGACCGGGAGTTCATCATCTACACCGATGCGTCTAACAGCGGGGTAGGAGCAGTTCTTTGCCAGGAGGATGAAAATGGTGACCAGCATCCAGTGTCCTACCTGAGTAGGAAACTCCAGAAAGGTGAGAGACATTTGGCAACCGTGGAAAAGGAGTGCCTGGCCATAGTATACGCGATTCAGAAGGCCAAACCTTACATCTGGGGAAGACATTTTATTCTGTGCACTGACCACTCACCACTGCAGTGGTTAAAGACAATGAAAACCCACAATAGTAAACTTATGAGGTGGGCTTTAAACCTGCAAGATTATGACTTTGAAGTGAAGGTGGTCAGAGGGTCAATGAACTGTGTTGCTGACGCCTTGTCAAGAAGACCCGAAGAGTGAAGACGGCGAAGAAACATGGACTATGTATATTTTGGTGACCAAAAGTTAATTGTACCTGTTTATTGATCAGTCTTGGGTTGTATTAATAAAGGTAACTTAATGTATGGTAAATGTTAATGTTTAAATGCATAAGTGTTATGTTTAACCTAGAGTGTAAGTATGGTATTGTATGATAATGTTTAACTGTGATATGTTTTGATCCTGGTTGTTTTTTGGAGAAAAGCACTTTAGCTTTTCCCCTGCAAAACAACTTATAAAGAGGGGAGGTGTTACATACAGCACTGATGGTACCTGTCTGTCATGAGTTTGGAGGGAAAGTTCCAGCCTATGGGGAGTGGAAGGCGGGACATCAGGGGGGAGGTACTGTACTGTATATATATGTGGAGCTTGTGTGGAGAGTTGAGAAGAAGCTAGAGTGGGAGTCTGTGTGTCAGACTGAGTACAACTGTGTGTCAGTTAGTACATACCTGATAGGTTCAGGTTTCTTTATAGGTAGCCAGAACTGATAGGTTCAGGGTCTGTGCTTTACTTTAAAGTGTTCTGTGTGAACCAAACTGTTGTATGTATATGATTGAGACTAAGCCACGTTACAGTATTCTATTTACCTGATCTTTTTATTTACCCTGTTTGTTGTTTAAATAAACCTTATTCTTTTGTTTGTTAAAATCCATTCCTGGTCTGTGTGACTCCTTATAGGGAATGGTTGGTGGCAGCATAGTTAAAGTGTGGCATACTCCAGTAGGTCTGGGGTTGTCACACTAGCCAACTGGCCCTTCCCTGCTTGAGGTAAACTCCTTCCAGAAATGTTTTCTTCAGAGGCTGTCCCTATCTTAGCCCCCCAATCTGAGCTTAGGAGCCTTCCCACTAAGCTTTTTCCCCTTGAAAATGCCCTAGGAAGTTACCTACTCCTTCCACTCAGATTCCCTGACTAAAATATATTCTTCTGCTCTGGGAAGCTTCCTGTTTCCAGGCATTACTGGATTGAATCGTATCCCGCCACTGGTCACCACTTATGTGGCGATCCCCTCTGAAGCCCCTATTCCCTCAGGTCTTCACGGGGTTCTCGCTCTTCTTCTTTCTTCGCTGCCACCAGGTATTGCTGCTTCAATACCATTTAATCAAGGAGACAAGTGTGCTTTGAAAACGTAAGTTATTTATTAGATCAGAGAAGTTAACATCTGATTAATATTCAATAAGTAAATCACAGGTTGCTAATCACTTGTATTTATATCAGTTCTGCTTTGACTTTAAATCTCTAATAACTCTCTGTACCATTCAGCTTTCTTACAGAACTCTAACTCACTCTAAGTTCACTTTTAAGTTTCACACTGTCTCTCACTCACAGAATCTCTCTTCATAGTCCATACACCAGCCTTTATATCCAGCCCCCTCCCCCCTTGGCTCTACCTTCCGTCCCCTAATTGGCTCCTACTCCAATGTTCAGCTGTGATGGACAGGTGAGGGCAGGGCTGTTCACTACAATAGCCTTATGAGGCAGAGGATTCTATGCACTGCCCTCTCTTAAGTTCTCACCAAACATACCTAGCAATGTGGTTGGATCAAAAGAACCCCTCCGACTCCCAGAATAATATATATAAAAGACTAAGGTGAATTATATGGGGAGATATAGTCAGTCAAGTATGCTTGACCCAAGCCATATAGGGCTTTATAGATCATAGCTAGGACTTTGAATTGGCCCTGGAAACAGTGGTAGTTACTGAAGTTGTAACAAGGAAGCTGTATGTCCCTCATAATCAGCTGTTTAGTTGTAGCATTTTGATTCAGCTGAAGTTGCTAAACTGTCTTTAACAGCAGCCTTATGTAGAGTGTGTTAAAGTAATCCAAGTGGGATGTAACTAAGGTGTGTCACTGTAGCCAAATCAGATATTAATAGGAAGAGGTGCAGCTGGTGCACCAGCCCTGTGCAAGTACACTTCTAGTCTCTAACAAAACCTGAGCTTCAAGCTCAGGGATGAATTCAGGAGTACACACAAGCTGTGAACCTATATTTTCAGGGCGGGTGTAACCACACCTAACATAGGATGGATCCTTATCCCCTGATCTGCCTTCTGATTTGCCAGAAGATATAATTTCTATGACATTTTGCAGCCCATTACAGATATCAGACACCAGTTTAGAGTCAAGACAATTTACTTGGATTTAAAAGGAAAGGAGAGATAGAATTGGATATTGTCACGAACCAGCCCCCATCTAGGAAAAAACGTTCAGTGGCTAGAGAGCATCTAGGCATCTGAGTACCCCTTATCAGCTGAATGAAGTCCTATTCATCTCAGCCAGGGCGTAACACAGTAACGTTCTCACCAGTCTAGCCTAAAAGATTTCCCCTGCACTTGGTTACATTAAACAAGTACAGGCACCTGGGCTTTGTAGTCTTACAGGACGCACCAAAGCTCAGTAAGATAGGATTCTGATACTAGCAGATACTTGTGACCATGCAATCCCCCTTTGGAAGCAGGCTCAGCAGACTTGTTGTTCAAAAGACTATTCTTAAGGATTTTATGAATAATTTTTACTGAAAAATAAAGTCTTTATAGAAATTCAGTTTGCTGCATAAGCAAAGCATAAGTTACATTTCCATAGAATATTGCAGTTAAATGAATAACAAGTTTCATCTAAGCCAAAAGAACTAACTTCTGAAAACAAGGCTTTTCCTTAGGGTAGGCAAAAGGCATAAAGCCCCCCTCTTTCTTTCTCTCACTCCTCACATTCCTAAGCTCTTACTCATTGATAAAAGGCAAAAATGGATCCCAAGTCTCTCTAAAGACCAAAAGAACCATTCACATAGCAAAACTTCCATTTTCTACTCTCTAAGCACCACCCTTCTTCATCTTTCGAGGAGTTGACCAATGATGATTTAGGACTGTCCATTCTCGTTCCGTCCTCCGTTCTCATGGGAATCCAAGGGTGTTCAGGTATTATTTTCTTCCTCTAATCTTGGTCCCAATTAGGATGGAATGTTTTGACTTCACTCCCTTATCTGGTACTTGTGCTGGGTAAAATACACTTTTCTTACTGTCTCTTCTGTGCATCTTCCCAACGTTCAAAATTAGCTTCACACAGAACTATTCTGAATCCATTTTACATTGTCTCATGACTACACAAATCATCTACATTACATGATTTGAACCACATATCCATGACCATGACAGAGGTCCTCAGCTAACTGATGACACTGAACCCCAAAACTCCAGAAAACCTCTACCAGAGGTTTTATGTAAAATAGCATGGGGGACAAAACAGAACCCTGAAGGACGTCACAGGCCAAAAGCCAGGGCATAGAACATGAGTCTCCCAGCACCACTTTCTAAGTTCAGCCATGCAGGATGGACTAGAACCATGGAAACACAGTTCCTCTAAGATGCATTCCATTGAGGCAACCCAGAAGGATACACTGTCAATTATATGAAAGTTGCTGAGAAGTCCTGGAGAACCAAGATGGCCATATTCTGCCTGTCCAGTTCCTGGTGTAGATTTTTTACCAAGGCAACCAAAGATGCCTCCATCCCATAATCACCTACATGATACATTTCATCCAGCTGAGAGGCCACCACACACTCTTTCACTTTGCCCAAAAATGGAACAAAGGAGGCTGGCAAAAAATAGTGGGGTCCTTTTAGGCAGCATGCAATTATGTCTTCAGTCAGAGATGCATTTGTCAGTATGTCCCCTCCCCCTAACCACTTAGCCAGTCCTTCTTTGTTTAATTTTATAAGCCAAGAAGGGCAAGTGGCTACCTCTCCAGGAATCCTTTCTACATCCTTGGGCTACACAGATTGGAAAGCATCAATTTATATAATGCAACCTCATGCTAAAATCACATGCATAGGATCTGTATCAACTACAGCATTTACAGTGAATCATAGAAGATCTGAGTGTTTTTGTCTACAAAGTATTGCAGAGATTCCCCACAGTTGGCTGTTGAGTATCAACATTCTCTTTTTGTGGTCCAGGACAAAACAAGCCCTTTTGGACCAAGATCTCTTGAAAGAGCTCAGCTGGACAATTATACAGAGACACAATTGTGGCAGCAAAGGCAGTTTTCTTTGCTGCTGTCACTGCCACAGAACAGGCCTTCCTGATCAAACATGTCTTTAGTTGATCAAATTTCCTCTGCATTTTCTGCCATCATTGCTCTAGTCTCTGTCCTCCTTGCTTCATTGCCACTTACTCTCTAGTAAATCGGGGTTCAGTTTGGCTTTACTTGCAGGGGATGTTCAGGAGGGATCATGGTCCTGGTCATTTCCCCAACCCAGAGGTGAACCAGGGCTTCAACAGGATTACGTACCAGAGAGATAGGAAACTCCCTAAGAGCCATCAGGAAGCCATTTGGATCCATCAGTCTCCTGAGTGTGGACCAACTCAGTAATCTTGCAAGGACTATGAGTTTCAGTCAATCTAAACCTCAGCAGGAAGTGATCTATCCATATCAACAGGACTACAGGGAGATACTCCACACCCAGACCACCCTCATCCTGCCCAACATGGATTGTCAGGTACATAGTACACCCTGATGTATCAGTAAAGCCAGATAACACAGTTATCATGGAGGACATATAGGCCTGAGCTTTTCCTGATAAACCAGTCTTAAGATGTCTGTCAATGCCCTCCAGCACAACAAACTGAGTAGATTCCAGCACCATCTCTGAGACCAGCTAGGCTGTCTCAGGAAGGGATACTGTTGTGCAGCAATATGAATGGTGCACAAACAGAATCTCTTTTCTGTCCCAGACTCCCATTTTCTGGTATACACACTCAAATCCACTGGATTCCAGATCAGAACACCTACTGAGGGACATGGAATCATGATGGACCACTGCAACTCTGCCTCCATGCCCTCCAGGTCTGGCCTGCTGCTGCTGCACAGAACCCAGGTGGGCAAAGCTGGAAAAGATTCTCTCCCAGTTTTTGTCCAATCAGGCCTCTGGAATACAGGTCAGGTCAGGTCAGGTCAGGTCAGCATGTTCACCCAGGATCAATTCCTAGATGGTTACTATTTCTCCTTTCAGATAATTGACTAAATATTTGTTTAATTGAGATGGATAAAACTATGCTACAGGTTCTAGATAAATCTTAGAAAAGGCATCTTTGTTCTCTATCAAACATGAATCATCTCATTTGGAAAGAACTGTGTTTTATTTTTCCTTCAGAACAATTGTTATATCAAAAATTTTATTTTATCTAATTTATATGTCATCTTTTTCTCTTGTCCTATAGACTCACCTGGAAGCCAAGGAGTACGACAAGGCTGTATATTGTCCCCCAGCTTATTTTGCTTATATGCAGAATGCATCATGCGGAAGGCTGGACTGGAGGAATCCCAAGCCAGAATTAAGATTGCCGGAAGAAATATCAACAACCTCCGATATGCAGATGATACCACTCTGATGGCAGAAAGTGAGGAGGAATTAAAGAACCTTGCAATGAGGGTGAAAGAGGAGAGTGCAAAAAACGGTCTGAAACTCAACATCAAAAAAACTAAGATCATGGCCACTGGTCCCATCACCTCCTGGGAAATAGAAGGGGAAGATATGGAGGCAGTGTCAGATTTTATCTTCCTGGGCTCCATGATCACTGCAGATGGGGACAGCAGCCACGAAATTAAAAGACGCCTGCTTCTTGGGAGGAAAGCGATGACAAACCTCAACAGCATCTTAAAAAGCAGAGACATCACCTTGCCAACAAAAGTCAGAATAGTCAAAGCTATGGTTTTTCCTGTAGTGATGTACGGAAGTGAGAGCTGGACCATAAAGAAAGCTGACCGCCGAAGAATTGATGCCTTTGAATTGTGGTGCTGGAGGAGGCTCTTGAGAATCCCCTGGACTGCAAGGAGAACAAACCTATCGATTCTAAAGGAAATCAACCCTGAGTGCTCCCTGGAAGGACAGATCCTGAAGCTGAGGCTCCAGTACTTCGGCCATCTCATGAGAAGAGAAGACTCCTTGGAAAAAACCTTGATGTTAGGAAAGTGTGATGGCAAGAGGAGAAGGGGACGACCGAGGATGAGATGGCTGGACAGTGTCTGTGAAGCAACCAACATGAATTTGACCCAACTCCGGGAGGCAGTGGAAGATAGGAGGGCCTGGCGTGCTCTGGTCCATGGGGTCACGAAGAGTCGGACATGACTAAATGACTAAACGAACGAACGAACGGAAGCCTGATTTGCAATTCAAGACAGTGGGCAGTGAAGAACAGCAGCTGGGATGTTGGCTAGCCATGTGGCATTTCCCAGAGTCCTTGTGTTGGAGGACTCTGGCAGACTGGTTCCCTCATACCTTTGTTATTCCCACATCATTTCTGTATTTTTGTCTAATACCTATTACCTTTAAGTATAACAATAATTTATTTATTTATTTATTTATTTATTTAATTTATACCCCGCCTATCTGGCCCACCGGACCACTCTAGGCGGCTTCCAAATATAAAATCAAATAATAAAACATAGACAAATACATAATAATCAAACAAGAACAGCAGTAAAGATAAAAAGGAAAAGTAAGAAAAAATCAAGAGTTGGCTGGAGGGAAGGCCTGAATAAACAGCCATGTTTTTAATTGGGTTTTAAAGGTGCCCAGCGTGGGGGCCGCGCGAATCGCCGGAGGGAGATTGTTCCAGAGGCGAGGAGCCACCGCCGAGAAGGCCCGGTTTCGTGTCTTCTCCTTCCGGGCCTCTCTCAGCGTCAGGCTCCTCAGCCTCACCTCCTGACTCGCGCGGGTGATCCGGGTAGACCTTGGTGGGAGGAGGCGTTCCGCCAAATATCGAGGTCCTAAACCGTTTAGGGCCTTATACGTAAGCATTAAAACTTTGAAGTTGACACGGAAACAGATGGGCAGCCAATGCAATGCGGCCAGCGTTGGAGAGATGTGTTGATATTTTCTCACTCCTGTAAGGAGCCTGGCCGCCGCATTCTGCACCACCTGAAGTTTCTGTGTCAGCCTCAAAGGCAGCCCCACGTAGAGCGCGTTACAGTGATCTAATCTTGAGATTACGAGCGCATGCACCAAGGTAGTGAGCGCCCCCATGTCAAGATAGGGTCGCAGCCGGGCAATCCGCCAAAGATGGAAAAATGCGGTGCGGACTACCGATGCCACCTGAGTTTCCATGGTGAGCGTCGGGTCCAAATATATGCCGAGGCTGCGGACCCCACTCTTCGCGGCCAAGGTGGTCCCCCCAAATGTGAGAGAGCCACCCAAGCCACCTACCATGGGGGCACCCACCCTCAGAACTTCCGTCTTATCCGGATTCAGCCTCAGTCCGTTCTCCTGCATCCATTGCAGTACGGCCCCCAGGCAACGCTGAAGGGAAAGGACAGCATCACCTGCAGTTGGTGAAAAGGAGATGTAGAGCTGGGTGTCATCAGCATATTGATGACACAAAGCCCCACATCCCCTAATGACCCCACCCAGCGGCCTCATATAGATGTTAAACAGCATTGGGGAGATAATCGACCCCTGTGGAACCCCACAATTGAGACTCCACGGGGCCGAGACGCTCTCCCCAAGCTGAACTCTCTGGGGACGGTCCCCCAAGAAGGAACGGAGCCAGGCAAGTGCCAAGCCACCAATTCCCAACTCAGAGAGCCTCCCTAGGAGGATACCGTGGTCGACGGTATCAAAGGCCGCCGAGATGTCGAGGAGGACCAGCAGGGAGATTTTGCCACTGTCGGCCTCCCTCAGCAGGTCATCGTACAGGGCGACCAATGCCGTCTCAGTACCGTGGCGCGGCCTGAAGCCCGACTGAAATGGATCCAGGGCATCCGTTTCGTCCAGGTGAGCCTGGAGCTGATCGGCCACCACCCTCTCAACCACTTTGCTCATGAAAGAAACATTGGCGACAGGCCTATAATTGCCAATTTCGTCCGCCGCCAAACTAGGTTTCTTTCTTATGGGCCTAATGAGTGTCTCCTTGAGGGCGGATGGAAATCTACCCTCAAGGAAAGACTCATTTATTATTACTGTGGCCCATTCTGTTGTTATCGGCCTGGCTGCTTTGATTAACCAGGCCGGGCAAGGGTCCAAGGAGGAGGTGGTGGCTCGGCAGCGGTCAAGCACCCTGGAAACGGAATCAGGCGTTACAGGCTGAAAAGAATCGAAAGTCACTGGGTAAGATGGAGCGCTGGACATCTCTGCTCGACTCACTGTTTTTAAAAACGGAGAGAGCTCCCGGCGGATGGCCTCCACTTTAGATTTAAAAAAGGCTGCAAACTGGTCAGGGGAAAAACTAGGGGGAGGCCTATCACCTGAACCAGTTCCAGATAGGTCGCGCACTATACGGAATAACTCCGCCTGCTGGTTGGACGCTTCGCTTATCCGGTTAGCGAAGAATGATCTACATGCAGCCTTTACCTTAGTCAGGTAAAGGTTAGTTGCGACCCTGACAGCTGTCCAATTGTAATCCGTCGGGTTCTTCCTCCACCTACGCTCTAGCCTTCTCCTATGTCGCTTCATCGCTCGGAGCTCCTGGTTAAACCAGGGCGCAGGCCGAGCTCTGAGCCGGAGAGGGCGTTTAGGTGCGATCGTGTCTATAGCCCTAGTGGCAGCGATGGACCAGCTGTCAACCAGAGCCTCGACAGGAGCGCCAGCCAGGTCAGCTGGAACACCTCTCATGGCCTCCTGGAATCCAACAGGATCCAGTAGCCTTCGAGGTCGGACCATAGAAATAGGTCCTTGCTCCCTGCGAGGGGGGAGTGCCACTGAGAGGTTGCATTTTATTAGGTGGTGATCTGACCATGACAATGGGACCAACTCGAGGTCAGTCACCACCAGACCACACTCGCTCCAGTTGGTGGAAAAAACCAGGTCTAACGTATGGCCACCCACGTGGGTGGGGCTGATAACATGTTGGGACATGTTCAAGGAAGCCATGGTTTCCAAGAACTCAAGAGCTGGCCCTGTGGTCTCTGCCCCCGCATGCACGTTGAAATCACCCAAGACCAAAAGCCTCGGGGATCCCAACAATGCCGCGGAGACAAAGTCGGCCAGCTCCGGTAGGGAAGTGGCTGGGTCACAGGGAGCGCGGTAACCCAGCAAAATCCCAATACCATCCCTAGCCCCTATCGACACATGGAGTGCCTCTAGACCTGGCTTTACCACCGAGGAGCGCCTAGTAACCTCTAAGTTGGATTTGTAGACAATGGCTACTCCCCCGCCCCGCCCCTCCAGTCTACCCTGGTGCTGGACAGCATAACCAGGTGGGCAGATGAGAGCCAGAGGAGGACCCCCCTCCCCATTAATCCACGTCTCGGTTATGCATGCCAGGTCTGCATCCTCCTCCAGGATAAGGTCGTAACTGAAGTAACATGAATGTCTGATGGCATAAGATGTTGTAAACCTCATTATGTCTTTCTAGCTGTGAGCTACACTGGGAAACGTTTTTGTACACCCCTAACCTCACTGAGGAGATTTTAAGATGAGAATATAATTGCACCGTGCACACATGGAAGAATGAAGCTACAAATAAGGCTACAAGCCAACCAACATCCCAATGCCTTTTGAAGAAGAAGGAATAAAATGCTACTTCCATTAGTATGAACATAAAGAATGTCATTGAAAAATTGTCATCCTCAATCCAGTCTTTCTCTTGTCAGTTCTCTGAATGCTTAGAATAGAGTAATCTAATTTCTGCCCAGCAGCTAGGGCAAACAGAAAATTTCTGCTATGACATTATTTATAAAGGTTGCCTCATGATCAAAGAGCTTCTGCTTTGTCATAACAAACTAGGCTGGCTGTTTTATCATCATATATATTCTTCCAGCATGCAATCAATCAGTCATGCCATCTTGGGGTTCATTGTATCTGTGTCCAAGCTTTCACCTTCTGATTTTGAGTCAAGACTTGTGCATATTTTTAAATAGATGAATAAAGCTTTCATACTATGCATTCATCTTTTTTAAAAATAAGAGCTGTCATTAAAAAAAAAATCTTTCCAATATCTGTTCTGTACCCATAAGGCTGGCATCAGCATTTGGCATCATTGGGTAAACTATTGAGGCAAGATATCCACC
This sequence comes from Pogona vitticeps, assembly GCF_051106095.1. Classification (NCBI taxonomy): domain Eukaryota; kingdom Metazoa; phylum Chordata; class Lepidosauria; order Squamata; family Agamidae; genus Pogona; species Pogona vitticeps. The sequence continues at coordinate 133,540,788 of NC_135785.1, forward strand.
CACCCACCCAAGGAGTCCTGACAGCATGTGTTTCTAATATAACTCCTTTGCCGTGAGCCAGTATTTCTCATGCCTGAAACCATTGCTCTCCTTGGACCATAATTCTCAGGTACCAACAGGTAGTGCTGCTGGGAGTCATAGTCCAGTATGATTTGGGAATCCAAGTTTGGGGACTACCTTTCTTGGTCCTGTAGAAAGTATGAAGGTGAGCAGCATTGTGTCTGGCTCCAGGAGGGGGGAGGTGACATAGCGCTATGTCATAAATTGTCCTTCAACTTCTTCAAAGTCTAATTTTGTAATAAAGGAGGCTTGCATTTTTCTGCGTCATTCTCAAGGCCAACTCAAATGTCTCACAAGATGACTGAGGGTACTCTATATGTTGCTCCTTTCTAGTAAACATCTTCTCACAACCACTGCTTCCCTGTGTGCCCATACTTTCTGATATGAAAAACCTTGATTGTCCTGATGCGTAATTTGTACTGAGGACAAGAAGCTATCATTAGGACAGAATATGGAGCAACAAAATGGTTTGCTGTAGGCAAAGGTGTCAGAAAAGGCTGCATTTTATCTCCTTATCTGTTCAATCAGTAGACAGAACATATCATCCAGAAAGCAGACTAGATTCAGATGAAAGAAGAGTGAAAACTGGTAGAAGAAATATCAGATGACACCAACTTATTGGCACAAAGCAGCAATGATTTGAAACAACTGTTAGAGAAAGCAAAAGAAGAAAGTACCAAAGGAAGACTGTACTTGAATGTTAAGAAGACAAAAAAATCAAGACTAAAGAAGAACTACAGAACTATCTATCTCTGGCAACTGAGAAATTGAAATAATCAGAAATCTTATACACCTTGGTCCAGTCATCAATCCAAATGGAGACTGCAGCCAAGAAATTAGAAGAAGACCAAGACTCAGAAAGACAGCAATGAAGGAACTAGAAAAGATCATCAAGTGTATGGATGTGTCACTGGAGACAAAGACTAAGATCATCTGCTCTTGTATTCCCTATTATTATTAATATGTGTGTGTAAACTGAACCGTAAAGAAAGTTGACATGAAAAAAATTATTTGATTAAAACATGGTGTTGGGGGAGAGCTTATGTACTGTCTGTACCTGTACTGCCAGAAAGAAGAACATATGTACATAAGTATGTAGGTAAGCATGCGGATAGATATAATAAAATTGCTTGGGTAGTACTTTTGAATTCACTTTCTGTGAAAATTAAAGAGAAATAGGAAAAATGGAAGGGAACATTCTTAGAACACAAGTGAAGTAATTGCAGCAGTGGCTAATTATTTCCATCCAAGAAGCATACAGCAGTATTCTAGTTTCCACAATTGGTAATCCACTAATTATTAAATTTTCATGCTAATCAACCCAACTGGCTGCTTGTCTGGGCTGTAATCTATTGCATACTTATTTCAGTCAGTTCCCAGGTCACAGTAGGCCTTACTTCAAAATAAACAGAAATGATCTGTTTATCTTGCCATGTAAGTATTTGCCATGCAGTCCTACTCTTATGTCTGAGGAAATGGAGTTGTCCATCCATAGGCATCCTTCAGTCTTGAGAGACTATGGTAACATGCTTTGAATCGAGGAGTGTCCTCTCCAGAGCATGAAGCCTGGGTAAAGTAATATGGAGGATAGGCTGTTATCCAAGCAGCAGATCCCCCCTCTCCACATTGCTGAAATGGTCCAATGGAAAGGCAAGAGCCAATACAACTGGTTCCAGCAATGTCACTGGTGTCATGGTTTAGATTATTAAGGGTAAAATGTAATTTATGAATGGGGTTTGTAGTCATGGAATTGTGTAGAAGGAATCCATATTGGTCTGTGTTAGCATAACTAGATGCTTTGGGAAGCTTTTTCTCCTAGAGCGAGCTGGAATTTTCCATGAAGCTGACTTGGCTGGAGATGATAAGGAGCCAAGACACAACATCAGGATGATGGTCAACAACACCTGCACATCCTGTGGGAAATGGAGGTGGAGTGTGAAGAGACAGCCCTTTACGCTGATTGGTTAACATCACAGAACAGTAGAGAAGAAGGGTGGTCCCAGCATGAAAGAAAATGGAGACAGAGAGAGAGCTTGGATTTTAGCTTGGATTTTGGACTTGATTTTGGACTTGATTTTTAGGATGGATTTTTGAGTTCCAATTGCTAGTTTTTACTGTTATGCTAGAATGTAGTTCAGAGTAAGGATAGGGAAAGGGGGCTATGCCTTGCCTACCTTTCAAGCTATTTTTAGAGTTTATTTTATTTTTATAGCTGGAATTTGCTAAAGTTCTAACTGTTTTGATTTATGGAAATGTACTTGATTGCTATGCTTTTGCAACAAACTGAATATCTCTAAATTCTTTATTTTTCTAATAAAACAATAAAAATCTTGCGTTTGGTCTCTTGAACAGCAAACCTGCAAGATTATTTGTTAGGCCACAGATATGCTACTTGAGCCCATTAACTGCCTGCGTTTTGTTCGTCTTGGCAGACTCCAGAACTCATGATTTTTATCTTTATTTTTCCTCAGTTAATTGTTTATTAGAATGGACTTGGGGAAAGGGGTAAGTGGTACTGCCTGGCTGGGTACCCAGACTCAGCTCAGCTGATTTAGGAGTACGCTTACACCTGGAACCTCTCTGTTCAAGCTTCAGGTGATCTTTTAGAAGACCCTGGGTGCTCGCAGCAGGAGTTGGCAGAATGACATAAACTGCCTTCAGGACTTCAGCTCCGGATTTTGCCTCGAGGTTAACTCCTGAAGCCTTTTCCATCAGTAGATATAGCCACAAGGCACAAGGCAGTGGAGGTTTGAAATCGGAGTTTTCCTTCTTCCATGGCTGATGAGCCCCACCTACCCGGCCTGCTCTTTAATAGTGCAGAAGTATGATCTGACCCTTAAAAATTTCCTGCCTCCTAGGTGTATGCAAATCTAATTGGCTTTCCTATTTACCATATTAGGGCCAGAGATAGAATCAGAGAATTTGAGAATCCTGGGACACGCTCATTTAAAGTAGAAAGCCTCACCCCCTAGGCCCCATCCCCAGGCCATGCGGTGTGTGTGGGGGAGACAAAAAGAAAGTCCAGGAATAAAACTCATCAAAATGTCCATTCACATATACCTGGCCTTCAGACTCACCCAGCTTCCTAGGGAAAAGGGCCCAGAGACCTGGGACACACTCATTTAAAGTAGAAAGCCCCATCCTCTAGGCCAGAGTTCTCCACGAGAGCTCACAATTAAATATAGTAATTGTGACAGTTGTCCCATGTCACTCCTGTTACTCACAGTGTGGTTCTCATTTGCATGAGCCTATGAGAGGAGTGGAGGGGCAGAGTCAGCAGAATATAAGGAGGTGGCAGGAGAAAATGAAATAGGTAGAGAAGAAAGGAGAGTGAAGCAGAAAGAAGCAGAGATAGATAGATAGTCAAGGAGATAATGAGAAGAAATAATAATAAAGATAAGCTGGTCAAGATAGATAGAGCAGGTGGTGAAGGTGGCAAGATATATGATATTTGAATGATTATGATTTGAATAAATAATAGCTATGATTCTGCTTAAAGTTAACACCTTTAAATAAATGAGTTCTGTTGTCAGCAATCTGACAAGTGTCTGAATAACGTTCTTTATACGTTGTGGATAAAGGAAATCCACTGGTGGCAGTGAGAAAAAAGGGGAACATCCCAATTGTTATCTGCTGGTGGGAAGCCATAGTGTGTTCCCCTTGTTCGGAGAAAACAAGCAGGGTTTGTACCTGGGATTCTCGCAAAACGACGATTTTTGGCCAGCTGATCGGTGGTTTCTAAATGGCCACCGGGTAAAAAAAAAGGCTCCTCGCTCTTTTTTGGGATGGATTCCTCGCTGTACGGGCAGCGAAAATGGCCACGCTATGGAGGATCTTCGCTGGACAGTGAGTTTCAAGCCCATAGGAATGCATTAATCGGGTTTTAATGTGTTTCTATAGGCTTTTTTATTTCGCATTACGACGTTTTTGTTCTACAGTGATTTCGCTGGAACAAATTAATGTCGCAATGCGAGACACCACTCTGTCTGTCTGTCTGTCTGTCTGTCTGTCTGTCTGTCTATCTATCTACTGTCAGGAACCCCAAAACAGCATAACTGGGGAAATCTTGAAGTTTTAATTCAGAAAAATACTTTTTAAAGCTCCACTAATAAGGGTTACATTAAAAATTGAGGTACTAATTTTTATGACAGAGCAGAATATGTGCTGTAGTGATTTTGTGACCAGAATCCTATCATTAACATACACATCCAGTTTACATCCAACATCAGTGGTTAATTAATGCTTCAAACAGATATACTTTGATAGTAGTCATATGGGTAACTTTGTCCCTGTCAGCCAACAAAGACAGATTCACTGTAAAATAATTCCCACCAAAAATGCACCTAAAGTCACATTTGGAGCTAAAATGGGATTCCTCCTCAAGTAAATTTTGAGCAAATGATTTAAAAGAAAACAGAATAAAACAGTCTAATATTGATAATACAAGCAAACATGTTTTTGAACATCCTTCTTGCAGGATTTTATTATGGTAGTAATTTATTCAGTTGCCCAGATTATTTCACCTTCCCAAAGATACTATTTAACTCCTGTTGAATTTAATGCTAAATCTATGCATTACTTTGACAAAATGCCTTTACTTATTGGACTTGTCTCTAGAAACTATGAATTTAGTTTCATTTATGCCTGGTTTTAATATATTTATCATACAGAGCCACAGCTTTTACTGGCAGAAATAGCTAATATATAAGAAATTAATTAGCAATACTATATTTCTTCTGATAGATATTGTCTATTGTAGTGATTTCATTCCTTTTATATTCACAGTAGGCTAAAATGAGACCTTTTTTGCTATATTTTATACAGAGGTGTCATTTCTTGGCTTTTATTTATGCATATACATATGAAATAAAAGAATATATTTTGCTACTAGAAGTCAAAATGCTACAACTGTACAGAATTTTAAGGTGTCCTATAATTAAAATGAGCACCAGCATTGGCATGCTCAGTATTTCCTATTTTCTCTTTCCATTTATTTGCCTACTATTTTCTGCTTGTAAATTTTAACTTTTTGTGCCATAAGTATTACATATGAATTATTACACCTTGTGAGTACAGTGGGGAAGAGATGACTCAATAAAGAAATGAATAAAACATTATTTGGATCCCTCTCAGTTTTCGAACAAGATATTGATGCTTACAGATGTCAACTGAGCAGTTTAAGATAGATAAGGGTATTCCTTAGGACTGGGTCAATCCTAACTTACTCATACGTTCCAGTGGTCATGGCTGTGTCATAAATCACCTTCACCTCTTATAGAAACTGGGAAGGTGTGAAGGAAAGTTTAGGGCTTAAAAGATGACTGTGTGGATCCCTCTGAAAAGTGTGAGAATGGTAGGCTTGAGGATGGTGGGCTTGAGGATGGCCATGACAATTTTGAGGTAGAAAAATAAGACATTTCTTAGTTTAGTGAGTTTTAAAATTTGTTGGGTACAGTTTGACAGGTATTAGGTGTGTTTTTTTTCACGCTAGATTTAGCTGCACAGCTTCTCTGTATGTACTGTATGTGATGAGATGGGTTTTTGAGTTAAAATCTTTTAAGGCATATGGGATTTGTAATTAAGAAATGAGCCAGAGAGGTTCCATCTTGTTTCTTTGTATAAAGTATCTTTACTATGCTGACAAGTTGTTTTCTAGGCGAGCAGAGAGAATGTTATTCTGAGAGCCTGAGAAAGGACTCGGTGTGATTAGATAGATGGGAATTGTTGTGACTCTTTGATAAACTACAGTAACCCAAATAACATCTGCTGTGTATGGGAAAGAAGTCATGTGATGCAACAGGACTGTTTGCCTAGTAACGAACTCTGATTGGATGACATCGTGGGAAGGTGCAATAAGCCCTTGCCAGTTACTCTTGAAAAAGGAACTTTTTGCCTATGGACATTGTCTTTCCAAGACCGATCTTTCAGTCATTCGTGACCTACTCTTCAGCCATTTGGGACTCACCCTAATGTCTTTCGAGACGGACTGGTGGCCTACCTGCTTGGACTGGTTCCTATGCTTTGTTGGATTACTTTTGGACTTATGGGATTGTGCCTAAAGACTGTGCATGGACTATTTTCTATGGACTGTTCTATGGAATATTCTTTATGGACTTCTTTTCTTGGGATACTCCATATGGACTATGCTCTTGTAATTTTGTAAGGACTATGTACATTTACTGGATTTGACTTTTCTAAGGATAATGGGACTTTTACTGAATCTTTCTTTTTAGTACAGGATTCTTGTTCTACAGGATCACTGAGGACTATAGCCTTTTTATAACCTACTTGGATTATTTTGTTTTTACTAATGATTTCCTGGACTGGAACTGTTTTTATTCTTTTTAATGGCCTTTTGTGTTTTTGTAAGGTTTTTGAACACTTTTCTATTTTTCATGTTTTCTTTGCCTCACTACATCTTTGTAACTTACCAGCACAATGCTAGTTTATTTGTTTTGGTTTAATTTGGCTTTGATACCTAGTAACATGCTTATTCTTTAATAAAATAAAGATTATAAAACTCAATTGGTTTTCTGAACAGTACACTTGTCATAGGGTCATCTGAGAGTGCTGCCTTGGCCTAGCTTACTTAGAGTCCTGTCAGTGGTGCAAGTTAAGTCTAAGGACTACAAAGCCCACTTGACCTTTTCACAATAATATCTGAGAGTACAAGGGTGTTCTTATGTGGGCAGACCTGTAAGAAGGAGTGTTGTATCATGGCTAGCTGAATTTGGACTCATTCAGCCCATTTTAGCATGTGCAAACTCCTGATTGCTCTCTGTCCAGGCTTACACGTGTTTTTGGACTCGCTTACATTTGGAAAATGGTTCATTGTGTAAGGGAGATCTGGTATTTGCTTTGCAATAGCATATCTATAAATTGGGGCTTGAGATGGCAACGAACTACTGCTTCAGCAGTTCATGGTGGCTTATTTCTTGGCCAAACAGATCTTCAGCACTTCCTGTCCCTGCCTCCTCTGCTAGGCAGTGTTTGAGAGGCAGTGTCCCAGCTTCCCTAGTCTGCCTCCTTTGAGTGTTGCCTCTGAATGAGCACCCACTAGAGGAGGGAGGGCTAGGAAGTGATTAACACCTGTTCAGCTGAAAAACAAATCTCTGGTTGGTGGCCATTTTGACACAATGAAACTAACAGATCTCTCCCTAGATGTGTACCTGAGTTTCAGAGTTGTCAGATAAAATGAAATAGAAGACTGGCTGTGGCTATACGCAAGGAAGATAGGAAACTATGTAGGATTTGAGGGGCTTGTTATTTGAAGTGTGTAGTTCAGAGGGAGTGAGGGAAAGAGCCAAGAGATCTATGGGAGAAACAATGGATGGGGGCACAACATAAAATTGGTGGGGCCAGCCTGCTGCTGATATGCCCCTTTTCAAAGAATGATGAAGACCCCTGCCCCACACATATAGGTTCAGAGCTCCTAGGAGGGATATGAGAGGCCTCCTTTTGTTTATTAGCTGTACTAACTCATAGCACCATTTGTCAATATATAACCTGATATACAGTGTGTCTCAAAGTCTTTCTGGGTGTGGCATGGATTGGGCTGCAAAGGGTTTGTTGAGGTTGGGGAGGAGGAGTGATGTGCTATATGGTGTGCTCTTCCCATCCAAACAGCAAACAATCTCTTGTAGCCCAATCAGCTGTCAATTAAGAGCTTCGCTAATCATCTGTGGAAGGTCAGGGGAACTGAATTTTTTTAAATGTTGCTCCTTTATCTCTCTATCAGTGCCATTCTATTTTCTCCTACCCTCTCTCTTTCCCTTCCCTTGTTACCCCCTTTCCTTTGTCCTTCCTTCCCTGTTCTCCCTTGGAATCTGCATCCACAATGGCAGAAGCTTGTAGGAGTTGCTATCTCCAGACTAAACAATGAGCATTCTAAAAGAATGTTTGACCTATTCCTGTTCCATAAGGGTGTGTGACGGATCTTAAAGGCAAAGGACAGATAATTCTATGTAGAAACACTTGCTGATCTAAACCATGCCACTAACAATCCATCCATCATATACCTTATCTATATGCCAGTGTGGAGAGGCTCTCAGACCACAGGCAGGTGAGCTCAGTATTGTAGTCCACCCAGTGTCTTCAGCACTAAGGAGAAATTAAACTTTGTTTGTTTGTATATTACCACATTAGTAATATGCACTATTCTGGGTGATTTACAACAGAATAAAAACACAATAACATATATTAAATAAAACTGGTAATGAAACACAAAACAAAGAAAACTTCAAGAAGTATAAACTGCAAGCGAAAACATGGCATCAGGCAGGGTCACCAAAAAGGCCTCTCTGTAATGCAGCATTTTCAGAAGTCTTAAAATTTGGAAGGGAAGGAGTCAGGAGCATCCCCAACAAAAGTGGTTACAAAGTGTTTGTACCACAGCAAAGAAGGCCCTGATTTCCTGGTCTCCTTTGGAGTGGCTGCCCAGAGAAGTATTGCCTAGAGCAGTGGTCCCCAACCTTGGGCCTCCAGATGTTCTTGGACTACAACTCCCAGAAGCCTTCACCACCAACTCTGCTGACCAGGATTTCGGGCCTAGAGGACCTAGTGAAGTAGGTAGAAGACATTGAGAAAAGATGTTTCAACAGGTAATGGAGTACAGTATGAAAGGAGTAGGGAAAAGATATATTATACAATAATATAAGAATACATTGATGGGTATGCAAGGAAGGAGGGAATATAAAAACAATGTAAAATAAATGCAGTATAATATATGAATATAAAATAATATCTCAGAATGTGTCATGATACTTAAGAGCCATTTTTATTGTTCAGCTGGTGAAGAGATGAATTAGAGAAGGTCTGCTATTAAAACGTCCATATGGGAAATAATTTAGCAATTTCCAGAAGTTTAGGTATCAACACAAAATGTAACTGAATGCTGATAAGGCCAGACTGGATCTCCGTCTGTTATCACTTTTTACTTTGGTTACTCTACTATACTGTCATTTTTGACTCATAGACAACAAGCCTATAATAAAAAAATCAAAAGCCTAAAAACCCCTGACTGGAGCATGATTTAATGGAACTAAAGTCACATATTATACTTACCTAACCAGCAACCATTTAAAAAAAAAAACAACCAAAGGCATGATATCTACACTATAAATAACAAAATAATAAAGAAACTGGAATGGTAGATTCATTTGCAATGACTTCACAGATAAATTAATTTGTTCTCGTTTCTCGTTACAGAGTTTTACAAGTAACTTATTGCATTGCTCATTAAGGTTATTTTGTTGGCATGAGGCCAACTCCAGAGGCTTTATATGGCTCTTGCCTCTCCAAAAGCTTGGAGTCAGATTGGATATGAAGCTTATAAAAGCACTCTGTTTGGAAAACAAACCTTGAAACTAAAGACAATAAGTTACATGGAGCCTCTTATCTGGCCATTTCTAATCATCCCACTTCATTAACAGAATAAAAATGCAAACATGATAAAATGCATGGAGAGAGTTCTGATACAACTTATATTATGTATTAGACTTGTCTAGATATATATACATGGCAACATATACATTGGCATAGACATCTCAGCGCAACATAATGTACATATTCAAGTAAAGCAAATGGCCACACCAGACTCACAACTGAGTGGCAAGTCCCTGTTCTGCCTCTCTTGCTTATATAAACAGAACAGCTAATCACTGCACACATGGCAGCTGATCATATTTAACAAGCATTATATAAGCATTACATGAGCTTGTCCCACCTGTATGTTCTTAGTCATTCCTTGGCTTCACATTGCATGCATATGTAAATCCTGACACATTTGCCATTCTTTCACTGCCTCTTTTTGAAAAAGAAATGGCATAAGACTTGAACATTCCATTAAAATTCATAAATATGTCTGCAGAACGTATCTTAGAGAAATAGTTTAAAAACATTGCTTGTTGCACTCCCAGTAGAAGCAATGTTGCTCCTACCTATTCATGCCTTTCAAAATTGATGTTTTCTGTTACATCCTTGTTACTTTTGAAAAGAACTTCATTGCTTCTAACTAGATATCTCTAAGCCTCATGTGTTTATTCCAGTGAGCAGGATGATACAGAAATCAGGCTCACCATTTGTCCTATGAGTCCTAAAATTTGTTCAACTTAGCATTCACATATTTCCTCGAATACATATTGGATCAAAATAGATTATATGCTCAGAAACAATCTCCTCATTTTTGAAAATTGTCAACGTTTTTAAAAATAGATGGAAGAAAATGAGCTATGAAGGAGATGCTTAATCACTATTTTTTCTTTTTCTTTTTCTTTGAGACTGTTTTCCAAATCAAAATCACATCATCAAATGGCCTTTTGACATGAAGAAAACATGTTCATTAACAATGTATCATTTTAAACCTTCAGCATGGAAAGTGGTGAAAGAGAAAAAAAGGGAGAAAGAGAGCAAGCAATTCTGTAAACAAAGGTAGTATCACCTCTTATCCATCTTGTATGATTTGTTGCTGCTGGAACATTGCATATGAAGACCTAGAGAATTCAGAAACTGCCTTTTATAAAAGGTATGTATGATACCACATGAAACCGAGATGTCATAGCTAAATTAACTGATTTTTCTTCTTGTTGTTTAGTCATTAAGTCATGTCCGACTCTTCATGACCCCATGGACCAGAGCATGCCAGGCCCTCCTATCTTCCACTGCCTCCTGGAGTTGGGTCAAATTCATGTTGGTAGCTTCAGTGACACTGTCCAACCATCTCGTCCTCTGTCGTTCCCTTCTCCTCTTGCCTTCACACTTGCCCAACATTAGGGTCTTTTCCAAGGAGTCTTCTCTTCTCATGAGATGGCCAAAGTATTGGAGCCTCAGCTTCAGGATCTGTCCTTCCAGTGAGCACTCAGGCTTGATTTCCTTTAGAATGGATAGGTTTGTTCTCTTTGCAGTCCAGGGGACTCTCAAGAGTCTCCTCCAGCACCACAATTCAAACGCATCAATTCTTTGGCAGTCAGCCTAGTTTATGGTCCAGCTCTCACTTCCATATATCGCTACTAGAAAAACCATACCTTTGACTATGTGGACCTTTGTCGACAAGGTGACGTCTCTGCTTTTTAAGATGCTGTCTAGGTTTGTCATCACTTTCCTCCCAAGAAGCAGGTGTCTTTTAATTTCATGGCTGCTGTCACCATCTGCAGTGATCATGGAGCCCAAGAAAGTAAAATCTGTCACTGCCTCCATATCTTCCCCTTCTATTTTCCAGGAGGTGATGGGACCAGTGGCCATGATCTTAGATTTTTTGATGTTGAGCTTCAGACCATTTTTTGCACTCTCCTCTTTCACCCTCATTACAAGGTTCCTTAATTCCTCCTCACTTTCTGCCATTAGAGTGGTATCATTTGCATATCGGAAGTTGTTAATATTTCTTTTGGCAATCTTAATTCTGGTTTGGGATTCCTCCAGTCCGGCCTTTCGCATGATGCATTCTGCATATAAGTTAAATAAGCAGGTGGACAGTATGCAGCCTTGTTGTACTCCTTTCCCAATTTTGAACCAATCAGTGTTTCCATATCCTGTTCTAACTGTTGCTTCCTGTCCCACACATAGGTTTCTCAGGAGGTAGATAAGGTGGTCAGGCATTCCCATTTCTTTAAGGACTTGCCATAATTTGCTGTGGTCCACACAGTCAAAGGTTTTGCATAGTCAATGAAGCAGAAGTAGATGTTTTTCTGGCACTCTCTGGCTTTCTCCATAATCCAGCACATATTAGCAATTTGGTCCCTAGTTCCTCTGCCCTTTCGAAATCCAGCTTGTACGTCTGGGGGTTTTCAGTCCACATTCTGCTGAAGCCTAAGATTTTGAGCATAAAGTTTCTAGCATGGGAAATGAGTGCAATTGTACGGTAGTTGGAGCATTCTTTGGCACTGCCCTTCTTTGGGATTGGGATGTAGACTGATATTTTTCTGTCCTCTGGCCACTGTTGAGTTTTCCAAACTTGCTGGCATATTGAGTGTAGCACTTTAACAGTGTCATCTTTTAAGATTTTAAATAGTTCCACTGGGATGCCATCACCTCCACTGGCCTTGGTGTTAGACAAGCTTTCTAAGGCCCACTTGACTTCGCTCTCCAGGATGTCTGGCTCTGGGTCAGCAACCACACTATCTGGGTTGTCTGGGATATCTAGATCTTTCTGTTTTAGTTCCTCTGTGTATTTTTGCCATCTCTTCTTGATGTCTTCTGCTTCTGTGAGGTCCCTACCATTTTTGTCCTTTATCATGTTCATCTTTGCACAAAATGTTCCTTTAATAGCTCCAGTTTTCCTGAACAGATCTCTGGTTTTTCCTTTTCTGTTATTTTCCTCTATTTCTTTGCATTGTTCATTTAAGAAGGTCCTCTTGTCTCTCCTTGCTATTCTTTGGAATCCACATTCAATTTTCTGTAACTTTCCTTATCTCCCTTGCATTTTGTTTCCCTTCTCTTTTCTGCTATTTGTAAGGCCTCATTGGACAGCCACTTTGCTTTCTTGCATTTCCTTTTCTTTGGGATGGTTTTTGTTGCTGCCTCCTGTACAATGTTACGAGCCTCTATCCCAGGGCTCTCAAACATGCAGCCCAGGGGCCATTTGTGGCCTGCCGGATGGTAGTTTGTGGCCCCCACCTTGCATGCCCCCGAAGCGCCCACGCACCCTCTGCTGTCAAGAATTTTAAAAAGCCTCACCTCACTCACCGGCTCTCTCCCAAGACAGCGCCTCTTGCACCCTCCATCTGGAACTGCAGCCTGCCAGCTGGTGTGCCTGTCTGCTGGCTGGCAAGCTGCAGTTCTGGATGGAGGGTGCAATAGGCACTGTCTTGGGAGAGAGCCGGTGAGTGAGGCACACTGCTGGCCCTTTTCCCTGAGCACCTGACCCACCACCGAGCAATGCCTGAGAGCGGAGCTCGCTCCCAGCCTGTCCTCGAAGAGCGCCTCCAACAGCAATGGCATCAGCAGCTGCCATCACCTCTTCCAGGGCAGTAGCTCTGTGGCTCTCTTTCTCTCTTGGCACCCCCAGCACTAGCCCAGCCAGCGGCCACCTCAGTGCCTGGCGGTGCTTCCTCCTCCTCCTTTTCGTCCTGCTTCAGCCGCCTCGGCTCTGGAGGCTGGCTGGGCTCGCCTCACAACGTTTGCTCCCCTGTCATGGTGAGGGTAGCTGCTGCTGCTGAGTGTGCCTTTTTCTGAGGGGGGCCCTCAGAGGAAAGTTGCCAGATCTGTGTGTGTGTGTGTGTGTGTGTGTGTGTGTGTGTGTGTGTGTGTGTGTGTGTGTGTGTGCGCGCGTGCGTGCGTGCGTGCATGCATGCGTGCGCGCCCATCCACAAGCACCTGGGGGGCACCCTGTTCTGTTTAATTTCGCAGGTTCTGATGGGGGCTTTTCTCCTTTGGCAAGGCAATTCTGTGATTTTTTTTTAAAAAAAAATTATGTCGTGCCCTCCTCCCCCCAGCTAGGCGGTCACTGGCACTCCCTCCCTTCTCTGCTTCTTCGTCCTGCTGGTGGTGGTGGTGGTGAAGACGGAGCTGGAGGGGTTCGTGGCTGGTGATGAGGGCTTGCGCACCCCTCGTCCTCCTCCTCGGAGCCCCAGCCAGGCTAAGGAAACTCCTGGACAGCTTCCTCGGGCTCTTGCTCCACTTGGCCGAAAATCTGATGCGGCCCAGCCTCACCCAGACTCTGCCTCCAGCAGTCCCAGGTAAATTGAGTTTGAGACCCCTGCTCTATCCAAAGTTCTTCAGGCACTCTGTCCACCAAATCTAGTTCCTTAAATCTGTTCTTCACTTCCACTGTGTATTCATAAGGGATTTGGTTGTTTTTCCTACTCTCTTCAGTTTAAGCTTGAATTTTGCTATGAGAAGCTGATGATCAGAGCCACAATCAGCTCCAGGTCTTGTTTTTGCTGACTGTATAGAGCTTCTCCATCTTTGGCTGCAGAGAATATAGTCAATCTGATTATGGTATTGCCCATCTGGTGATTTCTATGTATAGAGTCGCCTCTTGTGTTGTTGGAAAAGAGTGTTTGTGATGACCAGCTTGTTCTCTTGACAAAACTGCTTCATTCTGAACTCCAAGGCCAAACTTTCCTGTTGTTCCTTTTATCTCTTGACTTCCTACTTTAGCATTCCAATCCCCTAGAATGAAAAGAACATCTTTCTTTGGTGTCAGTTTTAGAAGTTGTTGTAAGTCTTCATAAATTGGTCGGTTTCAGTCTTCTCAGCACTGGTGGTTGGTGCATAAACTTGGATTATTGTGATGTTGAAAGGTCTGGATTCATATTGAAATCATTCTATCATTTTTATATTATATCCCATTACAGCTTTTCCCACTCTTTTTTTTTTTTTACTATGAGGGCTACTCAATTCCTTCTACGGGCTTCTTGTCCACAGTAGTAATGATACTCATCTGAACTGAATTCGCCAATTCCCATCCATTTTATTTCACAGATGCCCAGGATGTCAATGTTTTTCTTGCCATCTCCTGTTTGACCACATCCAGCTTCCCAAGGTTCATAGATCTTGCATTCCAGGTTCCTATGCAGTATTTTTCTTTGCAGTATCGGACTTTCCTTTCACTTCCACGTGCATCCACGACTGAGCGTCCTTTCGGCTTTGGCCCAACCACTTCATTAGCTCTGGAGCTACCTGTATTTGTCCTCCACTCTTCCTCAGTAGAATGTTGGACACCTTCTGACCTGAGGGTCCCATCTTCCAGTGTAATATCTTTCAGCCTTTTGTTTCTGGTCATGGGGCTTTCTTGGCAAAGATACTGGAGTGGCTTGCCACTGCCTGCTCCAGGTGGATTGGGCTTAGTCGGAACTCTCCACTATGATCCGTCTGTCTTGGGTGGCCTTGCATGGCATAGTCCATAGCTTCGCTCAGTTACTCAAGCCCCTTCACCATGACAAGGCAGCAATCCATGAAGGGGTTACAGAAGAGCAAATGCTATTTTAGGTGCATTAACAGAAGCATAGTCACCACATCCCAGGAGGTACTAGATTCCCAATATTCAGCACTGGCTAGGCCTCATCTTGGGTATTGTGCCCAATTCTGGACACCTCACTTCCAGAAGGATGCTGACAAAATGGAACAAGTTTAGAGGGCAACAATGATGATCAGGGGGGTGGAAACCAAGTCCTATGAGGAAAGACTGAAAAAACTGGGCATGTATAGTTTTGATAAAAGAAGACTGAGGGGAGATATGATTGCATTTTTTAAAATACTTGAAATGGAAGATGTGTTCTTGATCATAGCAGAGGGCTGGGAAAGCAACTATGGGCTCAAGTTACAGGATGCCAGATTTCGGCTGAATATCAGAAAAATGTCCTAACTGCTCAAGAACTACACCAATGGAGCCAATTACTTTGAGAGCTGGTGTGTGGTCCAGCACTGGAGGCATTCAAGGTAAATGTTGATAACCACCTGACAGATATCTTTTGATTTGCATTCCTGCATTGAACAGGAGGTTGGACTCCATGGCCTTATATGTCTCTTCCAACTTCATTATTCTGTAATTTTATGATTCTATGATTTTCCTAGTATTTTGTATTAGAACCAATTTTTATGGCATTTGATATGCGGCACAAAGCTAAAATATGTATGAAAAAATTTCTTTTTCTTTAGTTTTCCTTCTGTACTTCTATATGTTTCAATATTAATAAAATATTTTAAAAATAACCCCCCGATGCCAGAACATGTTTCACTTAATAAGATATTCTTATTTATCACTGTTAAAAAGGAGAACATTCAAAATATAAATATGCAGGATTTTGATTCTAGAAGCTTTGAACATAGGGTAGAGAGCATTCCACACATGCCAGTGGATTCCTGTATTTCCACATAAAGCATCACAAAGTTCAATGTTTAAATGGTTAATTTGAAAATATGAGCAGCATTCTCATTCAGCATCAGTTTCATTGTGCTGCTGTTGAAAATAGCTTCAATATTTTAAGGCAGAAAAACAAGAGCAGGGCACTGCATTTAACAGGGAAGTGAGCAATGGTAGTAATTAGTTTCAGTGTGGGGGCTTACATTTACATAGGTTGTAAATTAAGTTGAAATAACAAATCTCTCATTGTCAGGTCAGTGTGAAATTCAAATTACTTCTGTGTTGAAATGTATTTTCCTGATCTCTTCACTTTTTCTCCTATGTATTCAAGAGAAGACAACAACCTTGTAATAGGGTGGGCTGGGTTCAGTTAGAGCACAATAAAGTGTAATTATGAGGTTTATTAAAAGCACACTATTAGCAAATGGGAGCAATCAAACTGCTCTGCCTTCCAACCCAACCTGTTCCCTTCACTGGATCTCTTCTGGCAGGGCACCAAGAGAGTAAGGAACTTCATTTCAGAGAAAAACAGCTAAGGTGAAACACTTGCAGAGGAGGGAGTACCATAGCTAGGAAGAGAGGTCAGTTTTGTTCCTGCTTATCTATACTGCAAGTCAACACCACCACATCCAATTTTGTGGCTGAAATCCTCCTGGTTAGCATAGGAAATTTTGGAACACTCAGTCTATCCTTAGACAACAAAATGAGTCTTTCCTGTGATTCTTATGTGTCCGGACACGTCGATGTGGTGTGTACACCCACCTGCAAGAATTTCAGTGAGGACTCTTTCTTTGCCAGATGGGAAAGGACTAAATGTTACAAATATTCTTACACTGAGCAACAGGATTTCATACTATACTTGCTTAAAAGGGACAGCTGGTTAGACAACTCAGTGAGTTGCAGAGCCAGAGGCTGTAACTTTGATTCCACACTGTGGCTCCTTGGAAAAGAGCCAGCCTGTGTGGCTTGGATAAGCTGCACAGTGCTAGAGCACCCCTAAAAAACAGGAATAATAAAACACTTCTGATTGCTCTCCACCTGGAAAAACCCTGAAAAGGGTCAGCATAAATAAGAATTGAATTGATGGCACCAGATCATCATCTATGGATTTCCTGCTTTGCTTTTTCCTCAGTTTCTGAAACCCAATGGTCCTATGGTTAGGGTAGACATTAAGATCTGAAATTAACAAAGAGCCATAGAGAAAGCCCTCCTCTGGCTAGAATCCACAGAAAAACAGAATAGTACAGGAAAGGAAGACTGCCTCGCTATACATTCATTTCCAAAGTTGCTATTTTCTTAAGTAAAATAAATAATTCATAGTCTGCAAATAGTGCATAGAAAAAGATTAAACCTCTTCCCCCATGCAATGGTCTTAGACTAACATGCTTAAAGCCATACTTAGTTTGACTATCAGCCAGCTAGTATTTCTCTATGTTCTTGCCATGAATTCATGTTTCCCTCATTGATTTTTGTGAGGCACATTTGTTCATGTACTGAACAATTTGTTGTAGCACTAAAAATTTTGTTCCCAAAATTGCCCTTGGTGAATCGTGACATCAAATATTCTATAATTTTTTTAATTTCATTTCCCCTCCTCCAGTCTCTCTCACACAAAAGTAAATACAGAGTTACTTTATATCTAGCAGTTAGATAGTTGACAGTGTCTGATAACTCACAACTAGAGATGGGGATGAATCAAAAATGGCAATTCATTTTGATCCATTATTTATTAAGGTTAACGAGTCAACAAATACAAATATTCTTTGATGAATTGATCTGTCAATTCATTCGCATTTTAGATAGCTATAACACTGGCCCCTGATGACCTAGAGAAACCAAATTTGCAGGGACACTTTCTCAGATGCTTTTCTATAACTCCTGAAACTTTGGTGAACATTGGATCATGGATCCCCAAGCTATATAGTCACAAAAAGGACCAGGCCAGGAAAGCTCCCCCTGCGTACTTAGAGATTCCAGAATCACAACAGAGCTTCATGTCTTTCCCCAACACACCTGCCAATGTTGGTGAAGATTGGATATCAGAGCTCCAAGTTATTCACCCACAAATCGAGTCCCCCCGGGAGAGTTTACCACATGGTACAGAAGCCCAAGGCATTGAGGGAGTTATATTTAGCCCCAGCAGAATGAGAGGTCCCTTTGGCAGAGGTTTGCATGAGGCATCAAGTTTGTCTTCAGCTCAGCACAGCCTTACATTTGCCAGTGAAATAGAGTTTGCCCTCAGGAGGACTGGAGGCAAGGAGGTATTTGGCAGCATAGCAGACATTTTGGCTCTGTCAGGCACTGAGGTAGTTGGCAGCTGGAGAGCAGGCCTTTTTGGCTGCATTGGGCACTGAGGGAAAAGGCAGCAGGAAAGCAGGCTTTTTAGGGCACTGAGGTAGTTGGCAGCAGGAAAACAGGCTGTCAGAAACAGATCAGCTTTGCAATCTGAAGCCGGGCGATGGGACAACAAAGATGTTCATTTAGAACTAGAAAGCTGGGGATTGCAACTTGGCTGCTGAGACTGCCCGGATATGATAGATAGATCTCAGAGGTTTTGAGGGGCTGAGACAGGCTGGCCCTCTTGGCATGGGTTGAAAACCAGACGAGCTCTACTGTCTGAAGCTGGTCAATGGAGTGATAAGATGATGCCTGGACAGGCTTTGGGTGGGGCTGAGACAGGCCCTCTTTGGCACGGGGGATGACTGGACACGGACAGGCTTTGGGTGGGGCAGAGCCTGGCCTAGGAGACTCACCTGTCCACCAACATCTAACTAGACTTGCTGACAATCTTCAAAGAAAAAAGATGCTCGGATTCAAAAAAAGACATGTTCTGCCATCTGAAGTCTGGTGATGGGGTGATGGGGTGACACCTGGACAGGCTTGGTTGGGGCAGAGCCCAGCTTTGGGTGTGCTGACATGGCTGAACAGCTCTCTGTCTTCGCATGTTATGGGCATCACCCAACACTTTCTCTTACTGCTCAGTCTGGGTCTGCCAAGAGAGCTGGACAGCCCTCTTCACTTGTTCGCTGGTGCCAGGACAGGCTCTGGGTGTGCCAGCCAAAAGGGTCAGATGGTCCTCTTGGCACGTTTGGGTGATGCACAGACAGGCTTTGGGTGGGTGGGGCAGAGCCCGGCTGTGCTGCTTCTACAGCGGTTAATCCACGGGGCTGCTGGTGAGCTGAGCTAATTCGTTTGGGTAGTTTGTTCCAACTTCTGCCTACCTACTGAATTGGCATGGGACTGAAAGCAGAGTGTGTTGCCTCATTGGGCACTGCGGTAATGGGCAGCAGCAAAGTACTGTGTCTTGCCCCATCAGGCACTGAGGAAGTTGGCAGAAGCAATGTAGAGTGTGTTGCCACATCAGGCACTGAGGTAGTTGGCTCCAAACTAGGTGGGAAAGCATGTCTTAATAGGCATTGGGCACTGAGGCAATTGGCAGCAAAGTAGGTTTGCCCATTGGATGTGTAGTGGCAGAAATCTTCAACATCAATGAGCAAGAGGGTGGCATTTGCCATCAAGGTGGCATATGAAACAGAAGCCTCCAGTAAGAATTAATTATTTAGCCAAGTATGCTGTTTTTGATTACCAGGAATGGCTTGGGTCGGCCCAGACCTCTTGGCAGAGGGAAGCCCGGAGGACATCTTTGGAAAACCAGATGATCAGCTCTGCAGTCTGAAGCCATGCATTGGTGTTGTTTGTTTTGTTATTGATGAAGAAAAGGGATGGTGGTTGTTGGCACAAGATAAAGTCTGTCTGCAGTCTCAAGCCATGCAATGGGGCAATGCCTGGACAGGCTTTTGGGCCCCTTTGGGGCACTGAGGTAAGTTGGCAGCAGCAAAGTAGAGTGTGTTGCCCCATTGGGCACTCAGGTTCACGGCAGCTGGAAAGCATGTTCTTTTGCCTCATTGGGCACTGAAGGAAAAAGCAGTAGCAAAGTAGAGTGTGTTGCACTGAAGCAAAAGGCAGCCACAGGAGACTCTGGTCTTCTTCTACTGTAACATCACATTTGCCTGAAAAGTTACTTAAGCTTGTCCCCAGGAGGCATCGTATAACTATGCATTTCTGAGATTTTTCAGAATAAATGAATCAGCTGATATTGATCCTGGAGATAGGGAGGGACATGTCACACACAGCACATCTCAGGAAGAGGGAGTACATTGGTCTGGTTTGGGTGGGGCTGAACCTGGCCCTCTTGGCACGGGGATGCCCTAGGGGGGTAGGATGCTGAAGTCAGCAAGCAGCATTTGAGAATCAAGCCTGAGGAATTTGGAATGAGCACGCAGGCCTTTTGGAAGTGGAAGGAGCTGCAGGACTCAGAAGGGTGTCATGTAGCCAGCAATGTAGACTTTTGGAGTGGGTCCATTGGGCACTGAGGAAGTTGGCAGCAAGATAGACAGTGGCGCTGTGGGTTAAACAGCAATGCTGCTGAGCCATTGGCTTGTTATAGTTGTTGTTGTTGTTGTTGTTGTTGTTGTTGTTGTTGTTGTTGTTGTTGTTGTTGTTGTTGTTGTTGTTGTTGTTGTTGTTGTTGTTGTTGTTGTTGGCCTTCTTGGTACGGGGGATGCCCAGACAGGCTTGGGGGGCAGAGGACTGGTCTTGGGGAAGCAGTAGCACCAACAGAAGAAAAAGGTCCAAGCCTGGTGCTACTAATGGCGGTTAATCTGCGGGGCCATGGGGCTGTCGGAAACAGATGCTCTGCAATCTGAAGCTGTGCAATGGGGCAATGCCCGGACATCTTTGGGTGAGTCTGAGACAGGCCTAGGAAACTCACCACCTATCACTCACCAGCAATGTCTAACTAGACTTGTTGACACCTTCAAATAAACAAAGATGCTTGTTTAGAACTAGAAAGCTGGGGGGATTGCAACTTGGCTGCTGAGACTGCCTGGATATGATAAAGATAGCCCTCAGAGGTTTTGGGGGTTGAGACACACTAGGCCTCTTGGCACGTTCAGGATGCCAGGACCAGCTCTGGGTGTGCCAACTGCCAAGAGTCCTGGCTGGCCTCTTGCCCCATTTGGGGATGGGGACAGGCTTTGCCTGGCACTCTAGTCATGTCCAGGGGTGCTGGGACAGGCTCTGGGTGTGCCAAGAGAGGGTTTAGATGCCAAGAGGGCCAGCCTGGGTCTGCACGTCACCCCATCAACATATCGCCTAGTGTCAGATTGCAGAACTGATGTGGTTTAACCCATGCCAGGCAGGAGTTCTCTCCTCCCAGTCAGGGAGGCAGAAGGTGGAACAAACAGCCTGCCAGGATTACATAACCCAGCAGGCAGTCAGGGAGGCAGAAGTTGAAACAAACAGCTCACTGGGACTACGTAACCGAGGCAGTCAGGGAGGCAGATGTTGGAACAGCCTGCCAGGACTACGTAACCCAGCAGGCAGGCAGGGAGGCAGAAGGTGGAACAAACAGCCTGTCGGGATTATATATGACTTGATCCAGCAGGCAGGCAGGCAGGAGTTCAACAGTTCTTGGCCTGCTGGTCTGACTTGATCCAGCAGGCAGGAATTCAACAGTTCTTGGCCTGCTGGTCTGACTTGATCCACCAGGCAGGCAGGCAGGTAGGATTTCAACAGTTCTCAGCCTGCTGATCTGACTTGATCCAGCAGGCAGGCAGGCAGGTACGGCTTGGTTGGAACTTGGCCCAAGGAGGCGACTGGAATTGGCAGCTGGAGTTCTGAGGGGCAGGTTTACTGGCCAGCAGGCAAGTAGGCAGGTCTTTTTTCCCCAGGAGGACTGGAGGGTGGGCAGGTGGGCAGGCAGGCGGGCACAGGCAGAGAGGCAGGCAGGCAGGCAGGCAGGCAGTGTGTTAAGGGAGAGACTCATTGGAACCCTATCTCTTTGGTTTCAGTGAGGGGAAGCCCAACAAGGGAAGGTTCACCTTGATGAACGACAGTCTCTGCACAGTAACGGGATCCATACATGAACAACATGGTTGGAGTATGTCTCTGAAATGAGAAAACACATGCTTGCT
The DNA here is from genome assembly GCF_051106095.1 of Pogona vitticeps. Taxonomy (NCBI): domain Eukaryota; kingdom Metazoa; phylum Chordata; class Lepidosauria; order Squamata; family Agamidae; genus Pogona; species Pogona vitticeps. The sequence continues at coordinate 133,562,622 of NC_135785.1, forward strand.
CTGGATGCTGGTGGGGGTGTGTGGAAAGGAGGTCCATGGCCACATTGGACAACTCTGGCCATATGACTAGTTTCCTAGCCAGGTAATGGAGGGGATCTGACTGGTGGGGCTGAGGGGGCTCAGCCAGATATTCCCAGACCATTATCTGTGCCGAATCCTACTCAGCTGGCTGTCTGTCCTCTGAGGCAAGTGCCAAGGTCACCACAGAGCTCCAGTAATGTTGGTGGTGAATGGAGCCTTCACCAGGTGAAGCTCTTATGTAGGCTGACTGAACTAAGTGCAAGAAAGATAGCATAGCTACAGAGCCTTGACTGGCACCCATCATGCTGTGTTTATACATTTATATGATGGGGTGAACTCCTATATATTTAATATAGCAAATGAGTACAGGTTTTTATAGAACTTTTCATATTCTGTCTAATATTTAAAGAGTTCATGTTCTGAAGACTTCCAATTTTTAATGACTATCCTCTTCCCTTCTGAACCTACCACATCTAGAATTCACTCTTCGTATACATTTCAGATTATCCTTCTCTAAATCCTTCTAAAAGATACAGAGCAGTATCTGAACTGTAAGTCCTCCTACAGAGAGGCTAGTAACCCTTAATGCAGACCAATCAGTTTCCTTTAGATTTCATTGCTGATTGCTGAACATGTGCTTCTATTTTATTGAGCTTAGAATAATTGGTACTTAGAGTTTATGTCTTTAATATATGAGTTAATGAGTCTTGTGAATTGTTAATTTTCTTACTGTACTTGCTGTGCTGCCAAATTTGCACGGTTGCCTACTTACAGGTTTCTTGGGGAACTTACGTATTAAAGCTTTTCAGTGTTTCTCAAGTATGTTTCTAAAAGCTTCGAAACTTATAAGACCTGTGCAACTATTCTGTTACCTCCAAGCAAATCTTATCAAAGAAGTTCAAAGTGGCTGCTGTTATTTTTCTAATTGTTGTGGTAATAATGGTGGTGATGCTATCCATCCTCATGAAATCCAGAGCTAATAATTCACATACATGTACAGATAAAAACTCAAATATCTGAGATCACAAATCTAAAATCCAAGATCTGATACATCTAAACCTGCAAATATTTAAAATCACAGGTCTGCTAAGAACACAGTGGGTCAAATCCTGTGGCTTAGTGTATTAAATTGCACTAGATTAAACCATTTAATAAGTTGGGATTTACTATATAAGTTCAAGTTCCAGTAATTCAAATGGGCCTACTCTAGTTGTGACTTACTATGCCAAAGTAAGTACACACTGATTCAATGAGTGCAACTTACTACACCAAGCAACAGGAGTTGGACAGCTATAGTTGTGGGCATCATAAATGGCTCTTCCACCATAGAAGTTAAATCTTGAGTGCCTTGATGTGTTCCTTAAACATCTGGGTACTGAGCTGCTTAGGCTTTTATGTACTAATAGCAATATTTTGAATTTGTCTTGGTAGCTCACTGATTCAGCATGGGTGTAATATATTCCATCCTTGCTGTTCCTGTCATTGCTGGGCAGCAGCCCGCTAATGTCATATGTCAGTACAACAGTGAGTTAAACCCCACATAGAATATGTTGCAATAGCCTAGTTGGGAAGTTAGCAAAGCTTGATTATTTTGGCCAGATTCTCTTGTTCCATGAATGATCATGGGTAGGTCAAGCTTAGTTGGCCATAACCACTCATCTTTGAGGCTACCTGGTCCTTCATAAAACAGATGTCTTGACTAATCCTGCAACCTTGGAACCATCACAAGAGTTTCCATCTTGTCAGGATTTCACTTCGTTTTTTTGGTCCTCATATATAACACATCTCTTCACTTCTTACTTTGATGTTCTCTGGATAGTTGTAGATTAAATGTGTCAATGGTCTAATACCGTGTAAGGCAGATTAACATGCTCTTTAAAAAGTAATATATGTTTATGAGTACATTTTTAAGAAATAATTTCCGTTGACAAAAATGCTGAGGAATCTATATTACAATTTTTAAAGCACCTCCTCAGCATTGTTACATTTATCCAATCCTCTGAGGTTTGAGTGCCTGAACTCATTTTTACCCTATGAGTGACCTTGAACAAACATTTTACCCTGGAACATAATTATTCCATTTCAAAAATCTGTATTGCTTTGAAGGAAATGGAAGTGGTTTCAACTCAATTCTGCTGTGGAATAAGAAGGCAAAATAGGGGAGGGGGGAAACTGCATTACTCAGCAGATTTGGTTCCCATGAAAAGGATTATTGAACAGCTAGTGAAGTGGAGCCTAGGTTAAATAACTCACTGTCAGCTACCAGCTGTCATAAAAGATTAGACACAGCAATTGAACACATGAAACTGTTAATTTGATTCTGAATTTATATTCTTTTTTTGATGTACATTTCAAAGGTTTCCACCCCAGCTGTTACGTATTAGACATTACAGACTTTTCTGTAATCATTATGGGGAAGGAAAACAACAAACACAAATACAAGGCACTATTACTGTGCACTATAAATGAACTATAGTCTATAACCAAAAGGTAGCATTTATTTTTCCCAACAAAGAGGTATGGATGCATTTTTAGTAGAAAAGGAATGCTTATAAAACAAGTGAAATGTTTTAAAAAGATACAGAAAAATATATCCCTTCTGATAAACACAGATATGATCAAAAGAACTACAGGTGTTTCAAAAAACAAACTTCACTGGCATAGCAAATTGTCTCTGTGTGTATCTAAGAATATTTATTTATTTATTTATTTATTTATTTATTTATTTATTTATTTATTTATTTATTTATTTATTTATTTGATGTATATGCCGCCCACACTACCCAAAGGTCTCTGGGCGGCTTACAGCATTTAAAATACAATAAAGATATGTAACAATTAAAATAAAATTAATATATATATAAAATTGCCATCGGACCCACAGCTAATATTATTTCAGTTAAAAGCCTTCTGGAACAGGAAGGTTTTGACCTGGCGCTGAAATGTCATCAGTGTCGGCGCCAGACGAATCTCAGTCGGGAGGGCATTCCATAGTCTGGGGGCAGCTGCCGAAAAGGCCCTTTGTCTACAAGCCGTCCCTCTTACCTCCTTGAGGGACGGCTTTTTCAAAAGGGCCCCCTGGCTAGATCTTAACTGCTGGGTAGGCTCATATGGAAGGAGGCGGTCCTTCAGATATCCAGGGCCCAAGCCGTTTAGGGCTTTACATGTCAAAACAGGCACTTTGAATTGGGCCCGGGCAGCAACTGGTAGCCAATGTAACTTATACAGAATTGGCTTGATATGTTCCCTGGCGGCCACACCACTCACCAGCCGCGCCGCTCGATTCTGGACCAGTTGCAGTCGCCGGACCGTCTTCAAAGGCAGCCCCACATAAAGCACATTGCAGTAATCTATACGGGATGTTACCAGTGCATGTGTAACTTTCCAACTTATTCCTAATAAACATTTCTATAAAACTGGAAAATCAGTATTTGCATACACTGATCAATTTTTTCAGGTCTGACTGGCAGACCCCAAACTTCAATTGTTTTCAAGCAAGAGTAGTTTTTTATGGCTTTCTTTTGGTATGCATTTCAGTTGAAACCATTTTATCATTTTCTTGGCTGGATGTCTGTCATAAACACTTTTTGTTGTTTAGTCGTTAAATCATGTTCGACTCTTCGTGACCCCATGGACCAGAGCATGCCAGGCCCTCCTGACTTCCACTGCCTCCCAGAATGGGGTCAAATTCATATTGGTAGCTTCGATGACACTGTCCAACCATCTCATCCTCTGTTGTCCCCTTCTCCTCTTGCCTTCACACCGTCCGTCCAATGCTTTTCAATGAGAGAGGAAAAAAATCACCAAAAATTAACGAAGACTCAGAACAACACCAAATTCAGTTTGCATAGGTTTCAGGAGGTGGGCTAACGATTGCAAGCATTTAAAACAGGCTTCAAACAGTTTAAGATACTTTTACAGGAGCGAAAAGGAAGATCGGAAAGGGCACTTTGATCTCCGTTTCCCTTTTAAAGCTCTTTCCGATCTCCCTTTTAGCTCCTGTAAAAGTGTCTTAAACTGTTTGAAGCCTGTTTTAAATGCTTGCAATCGTTAGCCCACCTCCTGAAACCTATGCAAACTTAATTTGGTGTTGTTCTGAGTCTTCGTTAATTTTTGGTGGTTTTTTTCTCTCTCATTGAAAAGCATTGGATGGACGGCAGCTCATTATTACTTTTGCTGTGTTCTGTTCTGGCCTGTAAATTTTCAGTACTCTGACACCCCTCTTAATTTACGTCCGAATGGACATCATACCCAGTTCTTTAGTTATTTCATCATGTCTTTGTGCATTCAAAGGTTTCATCATAATGTCAGCAACATTCTTTTCTGTTTTGCAGTACTGTAGTTCTATTAGCTTTTCTTTTATAGCTTCTCTCACATTATGATACTTAATATCTACATGTTTACTCCTATTTCTCATTTTTTCAGTTACAGCCATCTGTATGCAAGTTGTGTTGTCTTCTAACACCTTTATTGTGTTATGTGTTTCAACCTTTAAATCCTTAATCATCTGCTTATACCAAACTATTTCTGAACATAGAATGCCATTTCTTCATTCTGCCACACCATTTTGGAAGGGTGAATAAGGGCTAGTTTTCCTGTGATATATCCCATTTTCTTGTAACCAACCTTGAAATCTACTTGACATGAATTCTGTGCCCCATCTGTTTAAATTTGCGCCACCTTGTGGCCATAATGTCTTTTAATAAATCTCAACCAATTTCTAAAGTTATTGAACACTTCTGCTTTTGACTTCAAGAGGTAACAAAATGAGTACCTTGAATAATCATCAACTATCACCAGCACACATATTTTGCTTCCCCGAAAGATGGGGCAAAAGGTCCAATAAAGTCTGCATGCACTAGCTGAAAAGGCCTTGTCTGACTAGTTCATTCTTTACTTTTAGGAGACACCTTAGATTTCACCAGTTTACAAATGTTGCACTCTAAATAGTTTTTAGGGAGCCACGAGCAGCGAAAACAGGGGAATCCAGGAGCTCTGGATTCTCCTAGGTTTTACTCTGAGACAGAGCACCCCCACGGAGAAGGAGGGGCGAATTCCCACGGGAGAGTGGGGCTTGTTTGCAAGTGGGGGCTTTGGAACCAACGAATCGCAGATGGCAGTCTGTTTTTTTTGAAGAGTTCCTTTTGTGCAATGCGACCTGTCTCGTGAAGTCGCCATTATGGTGAGTTAGCTGTTCAGAGGGGGAGGCATCGAGATTTATTATCTGACTGCAGAACGAAGATTAATGGACTGCTGTTAAACCACAGCAAGTAATAAGTATAAATCTATTATTGGTAACCTGATGAGAAGGAGGTCTCAAGCGGCATTGTTGATGCCTTGAACACTGAAGTTTTCTTCACATGCCACAGTGCGGAAATGAAACCAACTGCTTTTCTTTTTTCTCCCTTCTGAACCCTCCCCCCAGAGAAACTGGCTTCTTAGAACTCTAAATAACTCCACACAACTCAATCTAAGTGACTCTGTATCAGGCACAAGGCAGTTAATCACCCCATTACAAGACTTTAAGTGTGGATTAGCCAATAAATCACTTGGGGAATTTGAGCAATTAACCTGTTGGTTGCTATGGCCATGGAAGGAGGGGGAGAATCATCATCGGAACTCATGACATATTATCTTAAGGGACTTCTTCAAGAATTCCAACTGAACATCATTAACCACCTTAAGAGGCAATAATTACGAGATTCGAATGGATCTGGACATGACTCTTTCTGCTCAGCAAGGAAAGATTGACAGCAAAGATAAAGAACTTAGACAAATTCTCGGGGAACAGCCTTTGATGCTGGAGAGGGAGGTTGCTTCGCAGTGGGACGGAACCATTATGAAGCAGCTGCTGTCGTTGGAGACAGACGAGGGGAAACCAGAGAGAGCATTCCTTTTTTTCAAAAGATGCCAAAAAAGATGAAAGGGGGGCGGGGAAGGGAGAATGTATATCAAGACTGTTTTGGTAAGAGGAAATGTAAAGAGAGGGAACTGGGCAAAGCTGCGGGCAGAACTTCACAATCAGGGATCATACATTACCTTACTCCAAAATCATATCACTGACTGTATTGGGGGGAAATCAGTTAATCATTTTGAGGATGTTTTGGAGAAATATTATAGATGGCATTTCAAAACTGGAAAATACTCAATATAATACTCTGTATAATGTTGACAAATTAAAAGGCCAATCCCAGTTTCATGACACTGGAGTTGATAAATAAAAATTAGAAAGGAGGAAGTTACTTGCTGAACAAATAACAGAAATCAATTGATTGAAGATATATAAGCAAATTCAGCCAGATATGAAATTTGAGGCTAGACGATGATGAATAATAATATTAGGTGTTTTGTTTGGAGGCACGTATATGGGAATATCAAATATGTGTGAACTATAAGAGTGCTTAGGCTTACAAGATTAAATACACAGTCTTTTGTATATAAAAATGGAGATCATCGTGGAAGGAATAGGCCTGTGTGGATATTATGGTAGATAAGTAATTTTTAAGAGGAAATGAGAAATGTTTATGATGAGAGTCAGATGGATGGAATGCAGATGAGGGAATTTATAATATCTTTTTTTGTAGAGTTAGGATGTTTAGACACTCTATTAGATATATAAAATAGGGATGTGGAATATAGCATGTGCAGATGCACATGGATACATTATTTCTGTAGTCAGAAGTTTATATAATAGTTAAGCTGGTATGGGAAATGCCTCCCCACTGTATGTTTTGCTAGTCTTGTATGTTTTGTTAGTTTCTTTGTGTCATTGTTTTGTAGGTATTTCTGGTTTGTTTTTTTGTTCTTTGTTGTATTTGTCTTTGTAGGTATGTATGTCACAAAAAATAATAAAATGTTTTAAAAAATAAATAGTTTTTACACTCCTTTAATTGAACACCTTTTGCCATTGTTTGCACTTTCTGAAGTGTCCTGAAGTTCACATGACCTAATCTCCTGTGTAATAAATGTGAACACTGGCCATGTTGTGCTGTGTTTCTACCAATTGTGTGTGTGTCATTTTACTTTTTACTTTTGGAGTGGTCTTCACACGACCAGATAGGCGGGATATAAAATAAATAAATAAATAAATAAATAAATAAATAAATAAATAAATAAATAAATAAATAAATAAATAAATAAATAAATAAATAAATAAATAAATACAAATTATTTTCTTGTTTTGCCCTTACACAAACATAATTTCCTTTCTTAATTTTACATTTGCCATTTTCAAATGTTATCGCATAGCCTTGCTTATCTAATGCAGATATACTCAGTATATTGCAATCCAGCTGTGGAACATAAAGCACACTTTCAAGTTTCTGTCCCAAAGCTGGTATAAAGACTGTCCCTTCAGCAGCAACTTTTAATTTCTATCTGTTGTCCAGGCTCATACTTCATTGCTCCGATGCACCTAAAGAAGAAAATAAATCTTGCTCATTAGTTAAATGTACTACAGCATCACTATCAATTATCCAAGCTCACTGACAAGCTTGCAGAGTGTCCTTGGGCTTATCTCTTTTTGATTGAACAAAAGAAATCCTCCCCTTTCACTTTTCGCTTCTGCTGCTTCTGCTACTGGCTTCTTGGCTGCATCTGTTGCTGGCTTTTACACAGTCTCTGAGAAGATGTTGCTCAGCTCCACAGCCATAACAGCGTCTCATGGTCATGGCATGCTGATCTCCCCTCCTAAGAGCTGTTTCCTTGTCATGTGTGCTGTAATCTGTCTTCTGCCTCAAGCCGTTCCGGTTCCTTCGATGCAGGCTGTCTGTTTTCTCTCTGCTATCTAATCTCTCATTCCGACGCTGTTCCTCCTGCAGCAATCGGCCCGTCAAGTATTCCAGAGTCAAATTTGCATCAGGCATTGACTCTAAGCTCGTAACTAGAGTATCATATTCATCAGATAAACTACTTAGAATCAGATAAACTTTGTGGTCTTCTGCAAACTGGATTCCCCTTTGCTGTAGCTCATTAAATAGGCTTTTAATTTTTTGTAAATATCCAGACACGCTCTGACCGGGCTGTAATCTACATCTGTAGAGTTTCCTAGTTAAAGACACTTTAGAGCCTGCCATGTCTCTCACATAAATCCTTTTGAGACAGTCCCAAACTACTTTCACCGTAGTTAAGTCTTGCACATGGACTAGCTGGCTGTCTTCTAAACAAAGTATCAGTGTACTCAAAGCTTTTTCATTAATTTTCTCTTCCTCCTCATTAAAACCTGGCAGGGGGTTGGCAACAATTTGCCATAATTCTTCCCTCAACAGCATCTCTGCTTTCATGGACCAGGTCTGGTAATTACAGTAATTTAACTTCGTTAAAGGAAAACCTTTTCCCATACGCCTCCAAATTGCCTGCTCTTCTATCAGTCCTCTTTCTTTCCCCTCCTGGGCTCCTAACGGCAGAACTGCTCTCTTCCAGGACCTCTATCTCTTCCTCCATTCACAGCAGTGGCACCCTCTGGTACTCACCAAGGATCTTCTCACTAGGCAGTCTGTGCAGGGCGCGTCGCTGGGCCCATGACCTTTGTTACTGTGAACCCGCAAAAATCCAGCAGAGTTAAGTTTTTTTCAGGTCCAGAAGGCAAAATAAATCACTCAGACACGTTCAGCTTCCTCCAGCATGATACGTGTATTTACAGCATATATACAAGTGTAGAAAGTGGCAGCATGACAGCATGGCATCATCAAATGAAGGTGGTGGGACATGTTCTCTGTATAGTTCATATATATATACAGTTGTGCCTTTGCCCTTATCCAATCACAGCGGGTGTTGCATCATCCAAGGCACCACCTCTCCAGAGTCACTGTGACTCAGTAAATTACACACCTGTATAACATGGCAGCTCATTATTACTTTTGCTCTGTTCTGTTCTGTTCTGTTCTGTTCTGTTCAGGCCTGTAAATTTTCAATACTCTGACATGATTGCACTTTCATCAGCATTTGTTAGCAATTTGAACTAAGTTTCAGCTTATCTGAAAGTATGAATTTTCTTTTAGAGCTGCATGTCATGAATATTGTTCCAGCGATGCTTCTGATATCATGCTTACTGCTGGGGTATAGTGCAAAAATATTTTCCCTTTGATTAGCAGTTGCATCATGCACATTAAAACTGTAAATGCACATTAAAGGTTTACAAATAACTTAGGAGACACTGGATTTAGGGAGAAGTTGGACTCCCTTCCCCAACAGCTGTTCATATTTCAGTTTTCTGATCTCCTCCTATCCACATCCTAAGGCCATCACGGAAGGTCCCATAATGTAGTTTGTGTGCATAATCATCAATGATTTATAAAATCCCACACCTGTGCAACACCACCCCCAGCTCTGTATAGCAACTTTAACAACTTGATTCTGGGCTTCTGCATTAATCTTTAAAGGCCTGTTCACAGTGTGAAATTTAGTGCAATCTATTTTAACTCAAGGACATATCTGCAAAGGTAAAACAAAGAGCTATTTTGACTATCAGTGAATCCTCCCAAAATATCCTAGCCCTGTGCTGGAAAGAGCCAGACCATCTCCTTCCTACAGAAGAAATCACTGCTATATTTAGGAAGCATGTACACAAACCATGGGTCTACAGAAGAGACTTAATTTACATCATGATTAGAAAATAACCATAAGCAAATATTTTAAAGGCTATTGATTTCATTTTGACTTAAATTTGCAGAATTCAGTGAATGGACTCTGTCTAGAGGGGCAGGGTAGAAATCAAATAAATAATAAATAATAAATGAAGAACGGTGGCCAGAGTCCATGTCATTTAGAGGAAGGGCTCCCTTTCATAACTTGTTCATACAGCCAACAAATACTTGGGCTGGTTCAAAATAGAAAAGATCACATTCTCCCCCCTTTTTTACTATGATAGAAATATGTAAGATCCATTTAGGGGGTCAGGAGCCAATATTTGTGTATAGAGGAGAGACTCAGAGTAGCTTTTGAATGTGAGGAGAGTTTTCCCACCATTCTTTCATCCTGTCGCTTTTCATGCTCTTTGGCTCATGTGAATGAAAATTCAATTATCATTCTGGATTATAAGCATATTGTTAATAACCCTGAACATGTTAATAACTTTGTTCAGGGAGGTGGTGGGTAGAAGAAAAAGAAAGAGATAAATAATATAAAAGATTGGACTGGGTAGCATTAAAGCTACCTAGCAGTTTGCACCGTATGTGCAATACTCATGATTTGTGAGAATGCCCAGATTTTCCCTAGTTTAAATTGTTTTAAACAGAGATTAAAGAATTTGTGGGAAGGTCTAATAATAATTAACTGAGTATCTTATACAGAATAGATAACTGGAACCTCCAAGTTCAGAGGCAGTTTATATTTGAAAAACATAAGCATGATTGGTTAAGTAATACTGAGTAAATAACAGCTGACAGATGAATCCTGGGAGTTATAACTCCAGAACATAATTTAGTGAGCTGTGATTTCTTTCCTCTGATCCACCCATAGTTATAAACAGAGCGGACAATGGTGGTGCCACAGTTATACAAAATACCTGTGACTATAACCAGGAAATTCTTAGACAATTTTCAGACACAACAGTATATGAACCATGCGTATATGACCCCCACTAATAAAATCATTAAAGAAATTAAAATTACTAGAGGAGGGTCTGCATTGCATTAGTGATACTAAATACAAATTTCTGCCTACCAATAACTCCAGAATACCGAGTTTTTATACCTTACCCAAAATTCAAAAAGCAAATAAAACAGTGTCAGGAAGACCCATATTCTCAGGATGCAATTAAGTTCTTGAGCCCCCATCCAAGATTATTCATCATTTTTGAAACTATTTATATCAGAAATACCTTCATATATTCAGGATTCTAGCGATATGATTGATAAATTTGAGGTGGTTACAATACAAGAAAAAGATACATTAGTTATGATGGATATAAGAAAATTATACACCAATATATCTCAGGAAGAAGTCTTAAGAATTTTAAGAATTACTTGAGACAAAAGAGCAGAGAGACATCTACCAAACTTCTTCCTGTATTCACTAACTGAGATGGTCTTAAAAAGGGATTATTTTAAATTTAATAACAAATTCTATTGGCAAATAAAAGGAGTGTGCCATGGCCCTGGAAGCAACCAACCTATATATGCAGTCCTTTGAAAATAAGATATATTCTGGAAACCACCTCTTTGAAGATAATTTAATCAAATGGTTTAGAATACACAGATAATGTCTTTGTGATTTGGAGGGGCCCAGAGAGTTTATTAGAACAATTCTTTTGATGGCTTAATACTCTGGACAGCAATAGCAAATATGACACTATAAATATGATGAGATAGATACCTTTCCTAGATCTCATTATCAAGAAGGAATCAGGGAAGCTGTACACAAAGGTATTTAGAAAACCAACAGATTGTAACACCTATTTGAGGTTTGGTAGCTCCCATCTTAGATCTCTATGTCAAAATCTCCCATATGGTTAGTTTTTGAAGATGAAAAGGAACTGCACCAAGAGGAAGGACTTTGAGCAGAAATCTCTAATATTGAGAAACCATTTCAGGGATAGAGGTTACCCACGTAAGGTCATAGATAATAGTTTTGCTAAGGCCATTAATACCAGACATAGTGATCTTCTAAATAAACAAACAAAAGAACCTACAAAACATGTTAACTCAGTTCTAGCATATGATCATGTCACTAGCAAAGTACAGAAATGTATAAAGAGGCATTGGCATATCTTAAGAAGTATAGAAGGGTTTCAGGAGGGGTTATAGGTATCATTTAAAAGAACAAGAAATCTAGGGGATATGTTATTAAAAAGTGAATTTAAAGATATATTACCACTGCTAATCCTGAGCACTTTACCTGGTTCTTCCCTTCCCACAGGACACCATCCCTGTGAATGTTGTGCCCATTGTACAAATACTTGTCATATGACCGGATTTAAGATCCACAGAATGGCAAGGTATACATCCTAAAGAAATTTACGAACTGCAATACTAAGGGAGTGATCTATGCTGTAAGTTGTCACAGTAAATTGTGCATAAGGTAGATCTCTAGACATCTTAAGACATGGATAGGAAAACATGTGAATAATTTAAGAAATTGAAGACTGGGTAGTCTTCTTGTCAGCCACTTCACAGAATAAGAGATTTGATATTCTGGGTCATAGATATGGTTCCTGTCAAGTATGAGAGGTCCTTATTGAAAAAGAAAATTGACTGAATATTGAGGTTGAACACTTTAGACTGAATATTGAGGTTGAACACTTTTGGGCTAAATGAAGAAAAAGATTTCTTGCCCTTACTCTAGCACTCTAACATATCCCCCACTGCCTCGCTGATTATCTAACTGTCCTTGACTCATCTGCCAGCTGAGAATAAGTAGATATGTGTTTTTAAACTATTTCTGTGTTTGTTAGAATGGGTTTTGTAGTCATAAGATTGTCTTAATGGCATCCATATTGATTTTAGGTCTGTGTCTGTAGTAAGGAAATTTTACATGCTGTTTTCAACTACATAGTTCTCCATCTTATCTAGTTGCTAAGATGAGCTGGAGAGCTGAATTCCTTGTAGTCATAACAAATCCTTGCACCTGCAAGATAACAACTGAATTTCTCATGAGAACTTGAGGCGGGACAAGATACTTGTTCCTTGTTCCTAATTGGTCTTCCTGTGGAGGAAGAAGGAGGGGGGAAGAGTTGTAAAATGGAGTTTGACTGAGAAAGACAGGTAGGAGAAGAGAGAGACATGCAGTTTTTCCCAAAATGGATTATAACTTTTGAATGGAGCCTTTTTGCCAACATGGACTTTTGGATACAACTGGACTCTAACCTTTTCTGATGGACTATGGACTATGGAGTCACTGGATATGTAAGAAAGTCAACACCTATGCATAATTCTAGCTTAGTATGTTTTTCTTGTGTTATTTTTCTTTTTTAGCTATTTCAGATCTTGCGGTGCCTATGAGATTTGCAATTAATTCTTTATATTGTAGTTTCTCATTTCCCCCCGTGAATAATGAAAATAACAATAATGTTTCATTAATCTCTATTTTTTGATTAGTCATTGTTTCTATCCATTAAATTACCTCCAGCCAAAGAGTTTCTATTTTGGGGCAAGAGATCCACATATGTTCCAGAGTTCCCTTTTGTCTGCAGTTCCTCCAACATTTATATCTTTATTAATTCTGTGTAGATTTGTAGGGCATAGATGCCATCAGTGCACTACCTTTAGAACCGTTTCTTTTGCACTTGCTGAAATAGATTTATATGGATATTTTTTCCAGATTCCTGTCCAAGTTTCTTCAGGTATATTAATATTTAAATTTGTTTCCCACACTGTTTTAGATCCTCCACCTTTTCCATATTCTTTTTCAATAATACTTTTATATATTAGTGAGGTTAATCCTTTCTTTTTATTTTTATCTTTTTGTATACAATATTGTTCGAATTCGGTTAATGTTCTTAGAAGACCAGTTTTTTGTTGTAAGTGAGTAGCGAAACTTCTTATTTGTTTTATTTGTAGCCAATTGCTTTTTATTTGCTTTGTTTTCTCCTCTATTTGTCTGATAGTGAGTGGTTCCCCTGACTCGAATAAGTCATTAATTCTATATATTCCAATTTGCTTCCATTCCTTAAATTGTGCATATTTTTCTTTAGACTTAAAATCTGGGTGATCCATGAGGGGACATAAAGGGGATACTGGGGGGGCCAATGTTTTACTATGTTTTCTCCATATCCTTAATGTTTCAGAAATGAATGGGTTCTGTATTTGTTCTCCTTTTCCAATTATTTTTGTAGTATAAATATACTTGTTTACTATGTCCATTTTCATTTCACTTTCCATTTTAACCCAGTCTGAATTTTTACAAGTCTCGTCAATTTGTATAAGTTTAATAATTTGGTTTATTTGCAAAGCTTCATAGTATTTTAGGAGCTGTGGTATTCCTAATCCTCCCTTTTGATCCTGTCTATATTTGACGCTATTTATAAATCTTATCTTCTTTCCCTTTCCTGCAATAAAATTTTCTAGCTTTCCTTGCCATAGTTTTACTTTTTTTGTATCTGGCTGTAATGGGATATTTTGGAATAGAAATTGAAATTTTGGTAATATATAAGATTTAATCAGAGCAATTCTCCCCAGCATTGATAAGTTCAAATTGACCCATTTTGTCATTTTTTCTTTTGCAAATTTAAATAGATTTTTATAATTTCTGTAGATTAATTGATTAAGATTTTTTTGTTACCCATATTCCTAAGTATTTAAAACTTGAATAACATAACTCTAAATGAGATGCATCTCTAATTTCATTTTGTTCCCTAATAGGGATATTTAAACATAATAATTTAGATTTTTGGAAATTAACTTTTAAACCTGTATATTGACTATACTCCTCTAATATTTCTTTTAAATGTTCTATTCTTTTTAATGGGTCCTCCAAAAAAAGAAGCATATCATCTGCATATAAGTTTATTTTGTGTTGTCTATTTTTTGTGGACAGTCCTCTAATGTTTTCACTTTCTCTTATTTTTGTCGCAAGAGGTTCTATTATTAATGCAAATAGGATTGGAGACAAGGGATCGCCTTGTCTAGTTCCCCTAAATAATGTACATTTTTCAGATTCCAATCCGTTAATAAGTACCGTAGCACCTGCTCCTATATATAATTCCTTTAAAACTTTAATAAAGTTTTTACCCATGTTCATTTTTTCCAACAGATCAAACATGAATTTCCATTCCACCCAGTCAAAGGCCTTAAGAGCATCCAGTGAGAGTATTGCCATCTTCTTTTTTTCTTTATTGGCTGTGTATATAATATTCAATACTCTCCGGATAGCATCATGCATTTGTCTTCCTGGCATAAACCCATATTGGTCTTTATGAACATATTAAGTTACAAAACTACTTAATCTTTGTGCCAATATTGTTGAAAAAAAAAATTGATCTTGATTTTGCAGTGTTATAGGTCTGTAAGATGAAGGAAACATTGGTCTTTTTCTGGTTTCAATATAGTTATTATTCTGGCCGTATGCCATGACTCTGGTATTTTGTCACCTCCCAAAATTGAGTTAAATAGCTTTAGAAGATGTTCTATGACATCTTCTTCCCATACTTTATAGAAATCAGCTGTGAATCCATCATAGCCTGGTGCTTTTCCTTTCTTAAGTTTTTTGATAACTGAATTTATCTCATTTTTTTGTTATTGGGCTATTTAAATAGTCTTTATGTTCCTCTAAAATTTGGTTTATTGGTAATGTTTGTATAAATTTTTTAGTATTTATGTCCGGTGTTACTTCTGATTTATATAAATCTTTATAATATTCCATGAATGTAGAGAGTATTTGTTGCTGCGAATTTACCATTATTCCTTCCTTTGTTTTTAATGAAAGAATTGTTCTTTTTGCTGCCCTCTTTTTAACTGCATGTGATAGCAGTTTAGTGTTTTTATTTCCATGTTCATAATATTCTCTCTTTAAGTAGTTCATAGCTGTATGAACCTTTGCAGTATCCAATGCTTCTAACTCTGCTCTAGTTTTTGTTAATTCATTAAGTATATTCTTGGTTCCTAGTTGTTTATGTTGTTCTGTTAATTTTTTTATTTTACTTTCTAATTGTTCTTGGAGCTTATTTCGTTCTTTCTTTATTCTAGAGGTTTCCATAATAAAAATTCCTCTTAGGTAGGCTTTTAGGGCATCCCATAGCAATGCTGATTTTATTTCTGCAGTATCATTCATTTCATAAAATTTTTTAATTTATTTCTTTATTTTTCCAATTATTTCTATATTTAAACACACATTAGGGCTCAATCTCCAAATTCTAGATTTACTCCTTACTTCATTAACCCAAGAAAGTTTTAATGGTGCATGATCAGAGGCTATTTCAGGGGCAAACTGTATTTTGTCCAGATTTGGGGCCAAAGTCTCTGATATAAGAAAGTGATCAATTCTTGAATAAGTACAATATCTTTTAGAAAAATATGTATATTCTCTCACTTTAGGGTAAACCCTAAAATTTCTCTTGAATGCCTCCATTGTTGGAGCACTCGCCATTTCTCAAGGTAATTGGTTGCATTACTGTACTGCTCTAACAGTTAGGAACAGTTAGGAAGTTAAGAAGTTTTTGATGAAGTCACCATCCTAGTCTATTTCAGCTTGAAAAACATTAGCACAATGGATTTAAATCCCATGTTTCAACTGTGTGAGATGGTGATTCCTCTGCTTCTCCACATATGCATTTCATCCTGCCCAGACCTTCTGAGAATCAAGTATATAGTACTTAAGTGTAAATGTTTTTATTAAGATTTCTGTCTTATGCTGCTGTTTAATGTAATGGATGAAACCACTGTTATTACAGTGTGGTTCAAAGAATACAGTACAGTCCCTCTGCAGCTTAGGAACTCCAGAAACACACTGGAGCACTGTCTATGTTCTAGCATCAGAGTGAAACTGAGCATGTATGATGTCTTTGCTATGATAGATTAGGGAAAAATCATTAGAAATTTTGAATTGCTTGCCAGAAATTCCTTAGGCCTGTAAAGGGAAACCTTCCAGAACAGATCTTAATGAAGTGTATCAGTCATTTCCCCCACAACTGATATAAATATATCATTATATATCTTTATATATCATTATATGTATCAGTAAAAACCTGAGAAAAACTGTCAGTTTTTAGCTTTTATCTTGTCATATCTTGGTTATTACTAGATTGGTTCAAAATATGAGGAAGGAAAGAGAGCATGTGTACTACACACCAGGCAAAGCAAAATATCTTTCAAACATTTTCATCTGTCTTCAGACTATTGCTATCCATAGCCCCAGTTTCTTATTTTACTTAGTTTCTTATTTTACTTCCCAAACAAAATAGATTGTTATTGATTGTCACTATTATTTATTATGAAATTACTTCAATTTAGTTTAGTAAAGCACACATTAAAAACAAAACAAAACAAGAACTAGCAACAAAGACAAGAACTAGAAATGATAAATAATTCATAGCAACCCCCAAATTCATTTTAATAATAAAACACAATAACAATGAAAATGGAAAGCTAAGAACTTGAATGGTTATGTGTTGTAATATGCATACTATCTGCCTTGGTGCGGGCATTGTGTTCAGATTATCAGCAGAAATAAATATTTGTGACATATGCTTCTTAACAAAGAGCCACTTGGTCATCTTTAATTAGGCTGTTTATAACTTAGAAGAGGTTAGTTGATTAGCTTAATCACACCACACCTCATAATGATATTTTTGAAGCAAAAAAAAAGTTTATTAAATGGAAGATACAATGTGACAAATAAGTAAGCGATAATTTGTGGAAATCTATTCCGTGAACAGTTTTGGGGAATTAAAAAGCTATGTTTTCCTTTGAGGCTACAACAGATAATTACTTAGCTCTACATTTAGTATCATTTTAATTTATTGCTGTCTCAATTAAATGACCCAAGATAATATAAATGTTGTATTCTGAATTAGCCTAAACTGAGAAGAATCTCATTTGCTGCATCTTAAGAGACTTTCAGGAAAACAGATATTTTGTGTTCAAATGTCTGTGTGTGTTTTATTTCACTTAATAAGGCAGCTTAGAAATGCAGTTAGAGACAATATTCATTATGAAGAAAGAAACAGTGGATTTTGATGTAGTCCTGCACAGTAAAGGAACTTAACACCAACCAAAAACTTGGGGGTCTAAATGATACCGGAGCAGAATCAAACTACATTTTAGTATAACTCTTAGCAGAGAAAACACAGGTCTCAGAGAAACTAGGCCCAGGAACATTCACACATAGCTCAGGCAAATAGAGGAACATTCACACTTTCGTTTTGCCCATCCTCCTTTTGATCTGGCAGATGACCTGTCCTGGAATGCAGGCAAGAGGAAACCAGCCATGACAGGCCAAAACATTCACACCAGGGAGCCGGAGAGTGAAGGGCATATATCAGGGCCCAGGAAAGAAACACATAAACATACCAAAAAAATAAGATTCTTTCCGCAGACATTCAGATGCATCTTGGGCATAGGCCATGGACACAGGAGCACACAATCTGCATATCTATAGGGAACCAATAGATCAGCATAGTTGGCATAATTACCCAATGAGGGACTGGATCCAAACTTGGGGTACAAATGACCAATAGAATTGTAATACTTTTATGACTCTTTGTCTGTATCATTATAAAATATATGTACACTATATTTTCAGGGTCTTCTCTGCTTTTACGAGAAGTCCCAGCTGACCTTTTATTTGCTGCTATTCAAATAAAATTGGGTCTTTGGTTCAGCTGTTTCTATGCCTGATTCCTTGTCAGAGAATCTTAGAATCCAGGTTTGGCTACCAATAGCTTTCCTACCAATAGCTTGGTAGGAAACTGACTCGAGAAATATGGATTTTTTTAAAAAAATATTAAAGTACCACTGTTATTAACATGGAGGTTAGCATAACCTTAGCACTAAGTTCACATAACTTGCAACCTACCAATCTGAATGCAGCTTGCAAGCCATGGATGTCAACTCACTTGAAGCTCAGTATACCTGCTGGTACTGCTATCTCCATGGGCTTCTAAAAACAGAGGGATCATCACTATTATTCTGACAACTAATGTGGTTCACTGGTTCATGCAAGCCTGGAAAGACCTAGACTTTAATTTCTACTAAACAGAAGGGTTGATTGATGATACTGAGCCCAAAGCACTCTTTCAAGATAACCTACCTCACCAAATCATATTGAGCATAGAACAGAAGTTGAGAGTAGAACTGTACAGACAACTTGAGATCCTTAGACAAAGGATGGGATAAAAATATAGTAAATAAATTAATTATAGTACAAATGTTTATAACAAAAATGGAAACAAAAGACTTAACAGATCTATTTCAGTGTGAGCTTTTGTAGATTACAATTGACTTCCACAGACTCATGGAGCAAAATACAGGTCTGAGGAAGTGTCTGCTGTCCTCTGAAGATGCTGGCCACAGAGACTGGCGAAACATTAGGAAAAACCACTTTCAGAACACGGCCAAGAAGCCCGAAAAACCCACAACAACCATTAGATCCCGGCCGTGAAAGCCTTCGCGAATACATTGTCTGAGGAAATGTTTGCAATCCACAGAAGATCACACATAAATATATCTGTTCCTTTAAGTAACCACAATTCTTTTATTTTTGTTACATATATTGAAACAGGCTAACATGGCTACCTTAACAAAATATAGGCATGGAGCTTATGCTGATCCAGCTTATCAGACTGGGTGCCAGCACTGTTTCAACAACACTATTGTTAGCTCCGAAATCTACATTCGGTACTCCGGCAAGGATGACAGACTAAGATGCACAAGCAGCTGATACAAAGCTAATTTTATTTAGAAAAGTACTGCTGGACCTTTTGTCTTAAAGGCAGAGAAAAGGCCCCAAGAGAAGGGTGCATAGATATTTTATAAGGTTTCTACACAAAGAGCCATAAATTGGAATATTCTCATTGGTTCTTTGGACCTCAAACTTGGATCCTCCATCCCATTGGGTCAAAGATGTTCCGTAGGCATAGCTTATTGGGTATACCTGAATATCCATACTCTGCCCCCGTGTTCCCCTGACCCAGGGTCATGTTATACCCCGAATGTGCCTGCATGTCTGAAGATGTTCCTTGGTCTTCCTTATTGATATGTTTATGTTGCAATTCCTGGGCCTCAATATATGGCCTTCAGGAATAATGTTTCTCCCAATGGTGTCAAAATGTAAATGGTTTGTTTCCTCCTCCAGATTCTGATGGACCATCTGTGCCCGTTTGTCTTCTGAATTACTGTGTTCCTTGAGGGAAGAAATGGTACATTGTTTACATAAACGAAACTAAACTGCTATCTCCTTGTGGTGAGAGATCTTCCTGTTTCTAGGGTCTGAGAGGTCATTGTAGCTGGCATGCTTTGATACGCAAGAATGTAGTGTGGGAACTCGTTTGTTACAGAGGTCAGGAGTATCCAGAGAGGTTTGATACATTGAAATAAAAATACATTTAGATACAGTGGTACAGGGATATTCAAAAGTGTCTCATGGGATACAATTGCTACAACTTATGTATGATATTTAAGATACATTCATTCAGGAATCATCAAAGCATAAAGGAATAGATACAAAATCAAAGTACAGTGTTAAATTTCAGGAGAGCTAAGCTGTTTTCTGTCATGGATGTTGTATAAAAGCGTCTGTAGTGTGTGTGTTACATTGGAACTCCATCTTGGAGTAATATCACTATTACCTTGCCTTTTTCATCTGGTGAAATAAGATTTCCCTAACTCTCTCACTGCTGTTCTTGTCTCTTCTTTCTCTACCTCCTACAATTCTTATAAGTTTTCTTTCTTTCTTTCCTCAGTTCTTCAATTCCTGGCTACTTGCATAAGCTGATTCTAGGACAGAACATAGTGTAATTGCTACTGATACACATTTTATCTCTGAAATTACCTGGAAAGGTCATCTCCCTTTATATTAAATAAAATTTGAATTACGAAAAAATATTTCTTCCTGTAGATTGTCTTCTCAAATTTACTGTGGCTAATATTTTTTCTATGACTTCTTCAATTGTAGTGCCTCCTGCAGTGAAGGATAGGCAGTTCCAGCAAAACTGGCATCCACCTGTAAAACTGGACATTTATTTTTGGGGAGAGGTTGCATAATGTGAACTTTACCGCAGAGGCTTTCTGCTTTAATTGATGTAATCAAATCTTGCCATCTGGAGGCACCCTATTTCTGACTCCATTACTTTCTGCCATTGCCTTTGTACATATGCTCACTACAGTCTGCTAATCTCTGCAGTGAGGTTGAGGAGCAGATCAACACAAGGATGTTCTAGGCTATTTTCCTTTTTGCTGTTAATCCCTCAAGAAAAGATTCCATTGGAAATAGCATCTATGAAATCCCTGATGAAATATATACAGTAAATACTTTGTATTATGTTCACTTACATTGGATTTAAAATGCAATTAATTTACACTTTCAACTATATATCATATATCAAAACTGGCTGTATAAATAGAATTTGGAGGGAATAGCAATCTTAAATTGGCAATCTCCAATATTTAAGAAAATTGATAGTTTTTATTTACTCATCTGAAGGCCAAGCTTCACTGCATGAGACATAAATCAATCTTTATCCCAAAGCAGCTACTTATGCAGCTGGGCCTGAACTTATTATTAATTTATCCTGTTCTGGCTTAGTGCAGAGAGTGAGGGAGATGATCAAGTGATACATCGCATAAACAATTAAAAACCATCCTTGTGGCATTCAACTATTGAAGTGATGTAGAACTTGTACAAAATGCAATCGTCCTTGAATTGCTTTTCTTGTTAAGCGCCAGACAGCGTGACAAATCCTAGCCTGAGCCGTTCATTTAGAATGGTATCAAGACAGCAGTATTCTGTCCCTATTTATCTTCATTATTGTTGAATAACTTGAGTTGACACAGGATTGATAACAAATACCATGATGGTGCACAGATGACAATAGCAGTGTCATTGTTTTTCTGTTCCACACATCCAATAGGTCAGGGGATTGTCAGATAATGAGTAACCCCAGATTGCTGAGTGTTTGATTTCAGGGAGCTATCACCCAATAGTACTTGTTTTGAAATTCTACTAAAATTGGTGTTTAGCCAGACTGAATTTTCCTTTGCAGCCCAGTCAATCTTCTCTTCCCTCAATTGTATCATATATCACTGTATTTAAAGGTTTAAAAGTGAACATTATGATGTTGCAGCCTTTGGAACTTCCCCTTCTCTTTCTCACCCTCCAATATGATACCTGAACATGGGGCCTTCTCAGCCCCTCAAAAATAGTTTTGGGATTGCGTAGTGTGCGTGTTTGTGTGTGATTTTGCTCTCCATCTTCCACCGGATTTTACTGCTCCACTAGTGGTAGTCCATTGCAAGAGCTTTTCCAAGAGCTTTTATTGAACAACTCCACGAATCAATGTCAGTATTGTTGTTGTCTTTCAATTTTGATGGTATGGGAGGCTCAGAAAGTTTTTTCATCCTTGTATCGAGAGGATTCCTGCATATCCACACAGGCCCTGCCATGTAAGAAATATTTCTGGGTTTTGTCTTGTACTGTATAAGAATTTTCATAAAATCATAATAGAACAGTGAAGGGGCCTATGCCATCAAGTCCAACCCCTTGCTCAAAGCAGGAATACAATCAAACCATATCTGCCCAGTGATTATCTCAGTTTTTATTCAATGCCTCCAGTGTTGGAGCACTTACCAACTCTTGAGGCAAATGGTTCCACTGGCATACTGCTCTAACAATTAGGAAGTTTTTCCTGAGATTCAACCAAAATCTGGCTTCCTGTCACTTGAGCCTATTGTTGCATGTCCTGCACTCTGGGATGACCAAGAACAGATCTTGCTCCCCCCGGAAGACAACCTTTCAAATATTTGAAAAGTGCTATCATATCACCCCTCTGTCTTCTTTTCTCAAGGCTAAACATACCCAATTATTTCAGCCTTCCCTCATAAAGCTCGGTTTCCAGCCCCCTGATCATCCTTGTTGCTCTTCTCTGAAATTGTTTCAATTTGTTAGCATCCTTCTTGAAGTGTGGTGTCCAGAACTGGACACAGTACTCAAGGTGAGGCCTAACCAGTGCTGAATACAGGGTGACTAGCACTTTGCAGGATTTGGAGAGTATACTTTGATTAAGGTAAGGCAGCCTCAAATAGCATTTGCCTTTTTTGTAGCCACATCACACTGTTGGCTCATATTTAGCTTGTGATCTATGACAATTCCAAGATCCTGCTCATTCATAATTTTGCTGAGCCAAGTATCCCCAACCTTGTAACTGTGCAATTGGTTTCTTTTTCTGAGGTGCAGTACTTTGTACTTATCCCTGTTGAATTTCATTCTTTTGTTTTCAGCCCAGTGCTCCATACTCTCAAATTCATTTTGAATTTTGTTTCTGTCTTCTAGGATATTAGCTATTGCGCCCAATTTGGTATCATCTGCAGATTTGACAAGCATTCCCTGCACTCCCTCATCCAAGTCATTAATTAAAAATATTGATGAGCACTAGGCCCAGGACTGAGCCTGGGGGTACCCCACTAGTTACCTCCTCTCAGTTAGAGAAGGAGCTTTTTTGCCACTTCCCCCCTTTTCTTCTTGTTGGAATTGTTTGTAGTTATGCCTTTAGAATTTCTTTCCCACCTTCTTGGACTCCTTTTCTTGTTAGGATCTCCTGCCATGGGACCTTGCTTATCCTTGTTCTGAGATTATTAAAATTGGCTTATCTAAAATCTAGCAGACACTGGATGATGATGATGATGATGATGATGATGATGATGATGATGATGATGATGATTGCTGTTGTTAATGTTAATGTTAATGTTAATGTTAATGTTATTATTGTTGTCCTTTGGATCAGTTTGGTCCATTCCTTTTATTGTGTTTAAAGTTTCATCTACCCTTATCTCTGTGCTTGCATCTCCCTCTGCCTTCTAATTCAGTATAAAGCTGTCCTGATGAAGTTCTTCATGCTGTGGACAAACACATTCTTCCCAGTCCTTGTTAGATGCAAGCCATCACTTGCTAGCAGTCCTTCTTCCAAGAAGCTTAGCCTATGGTCCCAAAAACCAAATCCCTCTTCTCAACACCACCTTCATAGTCCATCATTCACACAGAAAGAATCTTCCTTTCTCTTTTGATTACTCTTCTGAGCACTGGTAGGATGGATGAAATAGCTATCTGGGTCCCAAAGTCCTTGAGTTTCCTTCCCAGAGTATCAAAGTCAGATATAGCTCTCAGTAGCTCCTCTTCGCTGTGTTGTTTGTTCCCATGAGAATAAGAGGAAAGGGATATGTATCTGTAGGTTTAATTTATTTATTCTAACATCCGTTATCCATCCTCCAGGGAGACAGCATACCTATTGAGTACATGGATCCTACATGCATATTTTGGTCTCAATTCCATGCAGTAGGGAGTCCCCTACTACAAGTAGTCTCCTCCATAACACTCGACCCTCCCTAAAGACAGTATGAAGTTTGGACAGGGAGTCACCATGGGCACAAAACTACCACCTTTATCTATGAGGTTTGCTTACTTTCCAAGTAACTAAGCATTGACTTTGTGTTTTCTTAGACAACACAATAGCCTTGCAAAGTAGGACCAATTAACAAATATCCACTGGATTTAGATGTGAATCCTGTTGTTCAAGAGATCAGTGCTCTGTAAGGATTATATTTGCTTTATTAAGAAAATTAAGTCATTAGAATACAATTATTGTACAAAAGGCATTAAGCATAGGGCATATCCAAAAGCTAGAATGGTTAAATAAAGCTGCTATTACTTATTAAAATAAGAAACACTAAATAAGCTAGAATGGTTAAATAAAGCTGCTATTTCTTATTAAAATAAGAAACACTAAATCTCTAGGTAATCATTTTGCTCCTAAACTGGGCTATTCACGCCCCTCCTTCTGGTTTTAAAACGACAAACCATTTTCCTTTGTTAAATCCTGCAAGCATTCCACCACATGTCACGAACCAACAACGAACATTTCCACTTACACAAACAATCATATTTCTACATTTCTAGGCCCTCCTTCTCCCTGACACTTCTTAGATTGTTGTTGTTGTTTAGTCATTAAGTTGTATCCGACTGTTCGTGACCCCATGGACCAGAGCACAGCAGGCCCTCCTGTCTTCCACTGCCTCCCGGAGTTAGGTCAAATTCATGTTGGTAGCTTCAATTACACTGTCCAACCATCTTGTCCTCTGTTGTCCCCTTCTCCTCTTGCCTTCACACTTTCCCAACATCAAGGTGTTTTCCATGGAGTCTTCTCTTCTCATGAGATGGCCAAAGTATTGGAGCCCCAGCTTCAGGATCTGTCCTTCCAGTGAGCACTCAGGCTTGATTTCCTTTAGAATGGATAGGTTTGTTTGCAGTCCAGGGGACTCTCAAGAGTCTCCTCCAGCACCACAGTTGAAAAGCATCAATTCTTCAGTGGTCAGCCTTCTTTATGGTCTCAGGTGTCTTCTGTACCAGGGAGTAAATCTGCAAAAACAGTCTCATACAATCCATTTCCCTGAAGTATCATCTCATACAGAACTTAACAGACTCCATGTTCTTTATGTGAGTACAAGTCCCAGCATTTCTCAACATCATTACATCCTCTTCTTCTTTAGGGTGTGGGTTCAGGAACTATTCTGCTGCTCTTCAGCCCTAATGTCCTCCTGTGGAGGCTCTTTGAATGCTGTTTGACACTCTTCTTCAAGTACTGTATTTTTCGCTCCATAAGACACAGTTTTCCCCACAAAAAAGTATGTGTGAAGTATGTGTGTCTTATGGAGAAATACTGTAAAAAAGGGTTCAGCCACCACCACCCAGAAGCCTCCCACCATGGTGCTGGGAGGCGTCTGAACTGGCACCAGTGGCTGCTTGCCATGGCAGCCACATTGGACCTCACCACTCTGCCATCTGCACTGCTGGCTTTCCAGGATCTGCCTCCTAGAGCCCACCTGAAAAACCAGCAGGGTCAACAGGCCTATGGTAGCAAATTTAAATGGCAGAGGGCAGTGAAAGGACCAAGGGGGAAAATAGTGATTCTAGAAAGACCAGAGGAAACCACAAATGCAGTCCCCCACTACCACAAATTAGGAAGTGGATTTTCCCACATTTGGGGAAATCACAGGGAGTGCAATGGATGAGCCTTACCCTGGGAAAACCACTTTTATAACAATGGTATCTCCCCTGCCAGGTATGAGTTGGAATGTCCCCTAAACCACCTGCCGCTTTCTGTGCCTTGTCCCCCAAAGGCATGGTGACCTCCCGCTGCACCTACTGATCAGAACAGGGCTGCACAGCCCCAGTCCCGAAAGAGGCCAAGAGAGCTACTCAGTGTATTGGGGTGCCCCACAGGACCCCCATCAAGGGCTGGATGTTCCTCCCACAATCCTCCAGTGCACAGATATTAGAATACCTATGCGGGGAAGGCAGGGAAAGTGGGGAAATTCAAATTTTCAGTTAGTGAAGAGGCTGCTTGTCTGCTTCCTCGCTAGTCCAAGTGGTTAGAGAGCTGGGAGAGAGACCTGGGACTGCCTGGTATTGCCTGGTATTGTCATTTACAAATGTAAAGTGTAGTTTAAAGCTGCTTGTTTGGGGTTAATGCTTGGGTGTAAAGGTGCTCCATTTGAGTTGAAACCTGCTTGTGTAGAAATGTGCATACTTGCTTTAATAGCTGCTAGTTTTGCTTTAAAAGCTGCCTGGGAAGCCTTTCAGATCAGCGCTGATCAGCTGTTAGATGGGGAGAGGGACGGGGAAGGAGCGGAGAAGAGCACAAAATGGCTGATGGGAGCCAGCTTTTAGCTGTTTGGTACTCTTTTTCGGCTGTTCGGGGGGGGGCTACCAAGGCACTGAGGAGCTGGGCTCAGTCTACAGTACCTGGTAAGTGACCTTCTTTTATTTTTTTAAGTTTCTGACATTTTTTTCCCATAAGAATGCATTAATTAATTTTCAGTGCATTCCTATGGGAAATTTGGATTCGACTTGCAAACTTTTCAACTAGTTCTGGGCATCTAATAGAAAATGTATTTCCAAAGGGTGTTGCAGCAAGGAAACTAACTGTGCTTTATGAGCCAGAACACAAACTTGGCTGCTGGTCACAAATTAACCCTGCAAACATGGGAAAGCAAAATTCAGTCTTACTTTTCTTTCCAAGTCCTTATGGTTGTGGTATCTCTTTGATGTATCTAAATCAGAACAGGGCCAGGAAGTCTCAGAGACAGGACATAGTTATTTGGTTAGTATTTTTGGAACAGAGTTCTTGCCTGCAGCACATACTACATTTGCTGATACAGTAGTTTGAAAATTAAGAAAGTCAAAATTCTTTGTGACTTCTTACTGGATACCAGCTTCCTGATTTCAACTACTACAGTTTGTATTCATTTTTTTTTTGGCTCGCCAAGAACATTGTTCCTGGCTTTGTGTTGCCTAACCTGTTGTGCCTTGCCTGCTATAAACGTTCAATTATGTCAGAAAACCGAGATTTTGTCTTATGCCAAGCATGTGCTACTGTGGTCCTGATACGACCAGATAGGCAGGATATAAATAAAATAAATAAATAAAAAAAAATACTGCTGGTGAATGGGATCAGGTTAAGCTTTGTGTTGTTGTTCTTTTGCATAACCTAAAGTAAATAAGGAAAAACAGCTGTTAAATAGTTTAATTCCACGATTTATCCTCCACACAACTAAAAGGGACCTCTTAATGCAGTGCCAAATCAGACAAACCATTTCTAACTTAATATAGGCTTGAGCTGTAGCTGGGCAGAGTTGCACAACAATCTCATCTGTCATTGAGACATTTCTATAAGCATGGGGAGGAGGTGGATGAAAGGAAATGTAAAATATAGGTAGAGTGGTATAGGTCTTATCACTGGCTGATAATGGTCTATATTAATGCCACTGTTGACTGCTGTTCACTTTACATGGTTTAAATGTTATTCTGTTATAGTTTATTAAATCTTTTATTACATTATTTGGTTCAGAATATATTTTCCCTGTGTTCCTCCTCTAAAAATTAGATGTTTCTTAAGGTCAGGTGTATCTTATGGAGCAAAAATACGGTACATGAGTGTGTGTGTGTGTGTGTGTGTGTGTGTGTTGGACTGCAATGGTGTTATTTTACATCAAATTGTGGTGAATGTATGAATTAGTGATCTACAAAGTCTCTTGTTATTAAAATCAGTGCTCGGGTCATGCAAACTTAAAACTGTGGCACTCTTTATTAATTCAATCCATGTAATGTTCCATTTTTCTCTTTCCCTGCCATCTTCAACTTTTCCCAGCATTATCTTTTCCTTTGAGTCTGGCCCTCTTGAGATGTGATCAAAGTACAGTAGCCTCATTGTCCTCCCAACCTGGAATAAAGAGGTGAGATGCAGGTGATGGCTTGGTGACGGGCTTTCTTATCATGGTAGAACTTCTGTTTTGTTTGAGCCGCTAACAAATTGTCTCTAGCCAATTCTTGGACAGCTAAGAGTTTTTCTTGCAGGTTCCTTACAAAATCAGCGACTGGAATTATACTGCTTTTTACAACACCTTCCCAATCCGATCTCAATAAATCCAAAGGTCCTTGTAGGTTTCTCCCAAAGACTACCTCACTCGGAGAAAAACCTCCAAGAGAAACATGGGGTGCACTGCGGTAGGCAAACAAAACGAAAGGCAACAGTTCATCCCAAATGTTCCCATATTCTTGAACTAAGGTTTTAATCATCCTCAGCAAAGTTTGTTGACATCTTTCCACCATTCCATGGGATTCTGGGTGATAAGAGATGCTATAATTAAGTTTAATCCCACTTATTTCACAAATTTTGTTCATCAGTTCACTTTTGAAAGCACCAGCTTGATCACAGATAATTTGTGTAGGTACACCTATGCGTGAACGTAAGTCCACCAAAATTCGAGCGATAGTTTGTGCTGATAGGTTGCTGATTGCATAGGCCTCAATCCATCTACTAGCTTGACAGATGAATGAGATTATGTATTTCTTCTTAGACTTAGTAGGCACAAAAGGTCCTAATACTCCCATTTGCAGATACTGGAACACCTGGTCTGGAATTTCCATAAGCTGCATTTCTGCCTTCGTGCTGTCAGTCTGGCCCCCTGTTCGCTGGCAATAATCACAAGAACTAACATAGTCCTTGACAGTTTTGGTAACACCGGGCCAGTAAAAATGCTGAGAAATTCTGCTCAAAGTCTTTTGTATTCCAAGATGGCCACTGCTTGGACTGTCGTGGGCAATCTTTTCTTAAATGGGCTCCTCCGCATTGGAAACAAGCAAGGGGTGACTTTGTCTAGGGGCCATGTTTCTGCACTCCCCAGCGAAGGACTGTCTCAGTTCCTGCACAACTGGCTTCTTAGCATCATATTGGCTCTGCCTCCTAGGCACTTCTGGAATAGACTTGACTCTGGTGGTAGTTTCACTCCTCTTAAAGGAAATTATTTCATCATCTTCCTGGTGACAAGGCAGGTTTCCACTATCCATGCTCTCTAAAGAGCCTCTGGCACGCTCCTTCTCTTTAATCTGACTCTGCAACAGATTCAATTTCATCTCGTGGTATTTTCTTGCTTGGAGCTCACTAGCTGTATGCGCGTTCACCCATTGTTTCTGGCAATCCATGAAATCTGCCATCATTATGCTAACTTATTCTCCAGAGTTGACCTGTCTGCAGCACTGCCACTGATGTCAGCCTCTGCCGTTCTCATCTGTGCCTGTATTCCTTCTCCAGGAATTTCTTTGGTAGGCAGGCCCGTTTGAACTGCCTCGCCTACATCCTCTTCTTCCTCTGAATCATCTACTACCCGTAACTTGGACCATGTGGCATCTGGATCATTCGCCAAAATCCTCTGGACAGTGTTTTCTTTTTGGTGAGGCAATAATTTGTCAGTTTGTAATCCACTAGGTAATTGGAAAGAAGCATTTCTAGTTTCTTTGGGCAACTGTCCTTTTACTCTTTCAGACACAAATCGGGCATCTGGGCGTTTCAAGAGCCCTCTGCCTCTGACTGACTCCATCATAGTACTGTGTTCCATTGCTTCCAAAATCTCTTTGTCTACAGTTAGCTCAGGCAGTGAGGAACGCCTGCTAAAAGCCATTTTTTTCTCTCCCTGCAGCCGTTGCCAAAGCACTTAGCTTAGAGTTAAAGCTGTAAAACAATAAATCTGTCAGCTTGACAGAGACTACCAATTCCCTCAGGAATCTGTCTTTTAGATTCTGGTTTAGGGTTGGAAATTTTTTTTAAACTATATTTAATTTCTTGTTCTATCCTGTTTGGCTTCTTATAGACTCCAGCTACTTAAAGCAAACAACAAAATCTTGTCACTCTGTCACCTTGATGACTAGAGCTTGCATTTTAGAATAGCAACTAACTGTTCCTACTAAACCACTGAACCACTGGAAGAATCTCTCCTAGGATGGAGGGGCGGGGCTTCAAACAGCAAGCAGCAAGGAATATGAGGCTCTCCGGAATTCTGCTGTATGTCGAGAATCCAGAGCCCCCCTGAACAATTGGGGGAGAGAAGGGGGGCAAGGAGATGCCCCCTTTTAGGTCGTAAGAGAGCGGAGGACTTGGGGGGTAGGAAAGCAATCCACCCCCACGATTTCACTCCTTCTCTAGACAAAGGATTTCGTTGTTGACGCCATTTTATGGCGTCCCAGCTGTAAAAGCCCTGCGGCAGAGGGAGAAGCACAAGGATTTATGAAGGACTGCATCAACAGAGCCAATTAGTTTCAACGTTTGTAAGTATTGTACAAATAAACTTTAAATGACTGATTTTGAGGAGATAAGGCAATCGGAAGCGGCAAAAAAGCATGAAACCCAAATAGACTGTTTTCAACTATTTGTGCTATGCTGAAAAGAGGAGCTGGAGCGATCAAGGACAGTGATTTTTGTTATTTATTTCCTGTCCTCGATGGGAACACACTCACAGTAACTTTAATGAACTTTTAAACTGAAGCTGGAGAAAGCTGGAGTCTGAGACAGCATAAATCATCAGCTTTGTTGAGGAACTGACGTTTACAACCTTTAAGTTCTTTATGGCTTTCGGCTGGGAGAAGTAAACAAAAAGCAAGCTGTGTCTCTCCAAGTGAGGTCTATTTTTTGAAATTAGGGATTGGAAAGCATTTTGTTCACCTGCCTTTTATTAAGGATGGATATTACTGGGCAGATTTTAGATGCTATTCAGAATACGAAAGTGAATATTATGAATTGTATTCAAGAACAGTTTGTGGAACTTCACATTGTTCTTTTGGACTTGGGGAAAAGAACACAGAAATGGGAATCCCCGCAGGAACAGAGTGCTGGAGCAGAAGCAGACCAGCTCCCTTCGGAAGCACAGGAAGGAGAGAACTTGCTGGTTTGTGGAAAGCAGTGCAAAAGCATCAAAAAACAGGTTAAGAAAACTGAGAGACATTGTGAGGAGGTGAACCAGAGGAATGGAAATGAAATGTTTCCTGATTTGGTGGGTGAATGTGGAAATCAGAAAAATTAAAAAAGCACAAGGGGATATGGGATGATTGCAAACTAGGCACTCCTTGGCTTCAATGGCAAGCTATGATGTTTGGGAACAATCCAAATAATCCAAATCAGAGACAAAATAGCTTAACTGGGTTCCACAGATGGCATTATAAAACTAGGAAAAAGGGATAATTGATAACAGTAAACGATTCTGATTATATTTGGAGATAAATGATGATTAAGAATTATTAATGGTGTGATCTGGTATATGTATGTTGAATATAATATTAGAAATCGAGGATTTTTAAGGTACACTTTAAGAGCTAAATCAACTATAGGTTAATAATGTTATGAGAGATCTGGATAATAGAACATGGCAGATTATTAAGCTGGATAAATATAACTTGTGATTCTGTTTATGATGAATATAATATTAGAAATTGATGACTTTAAGGCATATATTTTATAGAAATGAAGTGTAATATGTTGAAACTTGGAAGGCAAGATATTTGAGCATATCTACTCTCTGAAACATTGATACTATATGAAACCTTGTGTGGAATACACACTTGTATGGATTCTAATTCTAATTTTTCTTTCTTTTCCTGTTTTTGCTTTTTACGATGTTAGTAGGGATATTCTGAGGAATGATGGGAAGCCAAGGATGCAAGAGAAATAACTGTTAGAATTTAGTACGATTTTTTAGGATGGATCACATTTGGAATGTCTATAGAATAATTAGGTTGATGCAGCCAGATTCTTAAGAATGGAAATTTTGTATGGAATGCCTCCCCCCTGCCAATACATGTGGGATTTTGTTTTAGTTTTTGTTTTTTTTTTGTTTCTGATTCTGTTAGTATTGCTTTGTCTTGTTTTTTTCTTTCTTTATGAGTGTATGTCTTTGTATGTAGTAAAAAAAATAAAATTAAAAAAAAGAAGAAGAAGAATCTCTCCTAGCATCGGCCTGAACCTTTCGCATAGGAATCATAAAACAATTACCAACAACTGAAAGAATCTCTCCCCGCCTCGGTCTAAACCTTACGCAAGGGAAATTTCTCCAGTCTCTTCAGAGGCGTGGGTTCGTATCCCACCGCTGCCACCATGTCTGAAAAGGCAAGCTTCCGAAGAAACTGCTTTTCCACGGAACAGAGAGGGGTACGGAAAGATCAGCTCCTTAGTAGGCAAAATTGGGTCCTTTAATTTTACCCTAGGGCAGCTGAATCATTCTTTCTCCCAAGTCTTATCTGATTTAACAAAGAACAAAACACTTACAGGAGTTCTAGGAGATCTAATCATCCTCTTTAATATGTAGGACCCCAAATTGGTAGCATGAACGTGGCCTGATTAAACACATCAATTTAAAGTAGCCAATTAACTATTGTAGCTTATGGTCTATCCAAGAAGCCAACTTCCAGACATTTAGGATTTTCTTATTTTATTAGAAAAATAGAATTTAGAAAGAAATTAGGTTAAACAAGCAAAACAAGACATCTTTACATAATCAATCATTTCCAAACCCCAGCCATCACCAAAAGATATAATTCCTCTACAAAAAACTAAAATAACAAACAACTAACTACATTTTCAATAAAACTATTAGGTAGAGTTTAATCTTACTGTCTATTCCAAAAATAAAGTTTCTGAGTCTTTCTTCTGACGATTATCCTTCCGTGCTGGAATTCTCTTTCTGCTTCACTCTGGCTCTTCTTTCTTCTCTCGTCCCATAAATCTTAAATAAAGAATTCTGTCCTTGCTCCGTCTGGGCTAAGATAGTTGCTTAGCGACGAGATAAAGGTCACCTTGGTCTGCAAACTGGTTTTGCAAACTGACCTTGGACATCTCTCTAACTTACACACAGAAATCAAATGGATTTCTAGACTAACTTTGTCACTATAAAGTAAATCTTTTTAACTTTCATAAGCAAGTTCATCACAAAATGTATTGTCTGAAACTTTTGGCAATCATTTTGTTTCTCCATCTTCTATCTGAAAAGTACCATCCTGTCCAAAGTACTGGTTGGTAAATTTATTTATTTATGTACTTACTCACTTACTATACTGCCAAGGCAGCTACAATTGTTATTCAAATAAAGAAACCATTATAAATTATTGTTAAAACAATAATTTCAAAAGATTGAATTGTTGAACTGTTGCCAACGTTGCTGAATATGGGAGAAAGTTGAATTCTGCATAAGAGAGGCCAACTATAGAGATCTGGGAGTCATTGTTTAAAATCACTCTTTGAACTTATGTGGGCCACAGCCAACAATTCCACATGCAGAAGTGGTTAAGTAATTTTTGTTGTTGTTTTGGACCCCTTTAAAATAACATTCCGGGCACTTGACTTCCGGCTTGATGTCGCGACGAGACGGCAGCAGGAGGACAGAGCTCTGTCCCCTGGGCTGAATTCTGACCCATTTTGGGACACCGCAAGGTGTCGGAACCACCCTGGAGGGGTGGTGAACTGGGGGAGAAAGCCTGTTGATCACGGGGGGTGGCGGCCACCCCGGTTCGATCCAGGAAACTCCCTAATCAGCCAATGGGCAGAAATAAGCAGCTTCGGTGAGCTTCCAAGTCGCTGGCAGCCATCTGAGAGAAGCAAGGAACAGCACCTGGCATCGCTGTTTTTCCATCGGGTGAGAATTCTTTTGCTACTAATTGCCTACGTACCCCTATATATGGAAAAAAAGAATTGCTATCTTATCTCAGTAACTTTTTAAAGCGGCAGAAAATCTGGTGAGAGGGATAGCTGAAGAAAGTAACTTTTTAAATTACACTTTAAGAATATTTACAACCTGGCGTTATAAGCTTAAGAGACCTTCTTCAAATTAAGTGTGGACATTGTTTTGTCTATCTAAAGTGTTTGGAATGATTCCCAGAAGAGGTGGCCTTGGACATTCTGTTGTTGCTTAAGGCTGAAAAACTGTTTATCTCCTCGTGAGCTTCTCTTTGCATTTGGCTGGAATTAACCCTAAAGTGGACTTTTCAAAAACTGTTCCTTGGGTCGTATTTGGTTCAACTCTACATAGCCAAAGCGGAACTCCTGAAATGACTCTGGAAATTTGGAATATCTGTTTATAAGCACCTAGGCAGCAGAAACAGAATGGCACAACAAGGACAATTTTGGAATGAAGTAAAATTTAGGCTTCAACAAATATTAACGATCGTGACATCTCATTATGAAGAGGCAAAATTATCCAATCAACATCAGAAGGACTATAGTCCACAAGCAACTGAAAACAACAAGGAAGGAAATGGGAGTATCACAGATGATGTATGCCAAACTAAGCAGCAGCTTGAGAAAGTTAATCTAAGAGAAACATCAGTCTTGGACCAGAGGAGAGTACCAAGGGAAGACAAAGGGGAAAAAACAGCAAAATTAACCAAAAAAAGCCTGGAAGACTCATTGAAGATAGACCAAGTACAAAAAATGGACATAAATCAGATCTACAAAATGGTTTTAGAGGACATGAAAGATGACAGCATGTTTAGAGATATAGCAGGAAATGAAAAAAGAGGAACCAGAGAGGGAATTACCTAGAAAGATGAAAAAAGGGAAAACAAGGAAGGGCCCCTTAATATTGGAAACATGTTTATATTTATCATTTGGATCTGTAAAAGGGTATATTCTATATATTAAAAGGAGAACTAAATTGAAATAAGGGAGCCCGAATCAGGGTAAAGATGTAATATGGTGACTTTTTATTTTTATTTTAGGCAAACTAAACTAGATATAAAGCTGGGTCATGGATCTGGAACCACTTTCAATAAGAATGTTATTAGAAGATCTTGAGAACTTTATATAATATGAGAGTAATATTATGGTAGTAGCTATACTATATACTAAAATCTGTATATGAATGGTTTGAAAGAAGGTCGGAATTTGGGGGGGATAATCGAGAAGACACTGAGATGTAAAAAACAAATAATTGTAAGCAAGTATGTAACACGATGTCTGATAAGCACAAACAATGTAGATAGATTGGAAAATTAATAAAAAAATGTTTTAAAAAAATAACATTCCGTTCATCAAAAACCCTCTGGTTTATGAATTTGGGATATTGTGCTTCTGCACTCATGATTCAAAAAGCCAGGAAATAGTTTGATATTGCTGTACAATATCATATCTGCATTGCCAACAGGAGAAAGGCTGCCAAGAGGATAAAGGCAAAACATACACACCATTTAACTCCTTGTGTAAATTAATATTGTCATGACCACTGTGCAGAATGCAAACTAGAAACTATATTCCCTTTCTTGAAATAAAGGAAGCGGAGGAAGAAAAGCTAAATTAGACCAAAAATTCTGCAGACATGTTGTGTGCATGTTTTCCAAAAGATGTTCCTTTGCCTTTTGAAATATTTAAAAAAGGAGAGATTGGAATTCACAAAGAATGTCACTGAAAACCAAGATCAAACTCGTCCATCCTGTGTGAAAGAAAGACAGTGAAGAAATACAAGGACAAAAATAAACTTTTTTGAAACGTGGTATTGGAGGAGAGCCATTCAACCAACCAACCAACCAACCAACCAACCAACCAACCAACCAACCAACCAACCAACCAACCAACCAACCAACCAACCAACCAACCAACCAACCAACCAACCAACCAACCAACCAACCAACCAACCAACCAATCCTTATTTGTGGTCTCCGACCCATTAAAATACATACATATAATATTTAAAATAAGAGGAAGCAATTAAAACATTTCAAGATAGTTAAAACAGTATAAAGTAATAAGATAGATTACCCATACGTTGCTCTTGTATTAATATTATATTCAATCAATCAATCTTAATTCTGCAGTCTCCAGCCCATTAAAATACATACATGTAATATTTAAAATAGATGGAAGCAATTAAAACATTTCAAAACAGCTAAAACAATAAAATTGATAAAATAGATTACCCATATATTGGTTTTTTATTTTCGTTTTTATTTTTGTTTTTATGATGGGGTTAGGTAGAGGTCACTGGGACGTGGTGGCGCTGCGGGCTAAACCGCAGAAGCCTGTGCTGCAGGGTCAGAAGACTAAGCAGTCGTAAGATCGAATCCATGCCACGGAGTGAGCTCCCGTCGCTTGTCCCAGCTCCCGCCAACCTAGCGGTTCGAAAGCATGCAAATGCAAGTAGATAAATAGGGACTACTTTGGTGGGAAGGTAACAGCGTTCCGTGTCTAAGTCGCACTGGCCATGTGACCATGGAAGATTGTCTTCGGACAAACGCTGGCTCTATGGCCTGGAAACGGGGATGAGCACCGCCCCCTAGAGTCGAATACGACTGGACAAAAATTGCCAAGGGAACCTTTACCTTTACCTTAGGTAGAGGTCAAGATTGTTTTTCATATTCTTTTAGCAGAGAGAAGGAATTTTGCCACTGATTTGGTGGTTATCTTGTTTGTGTCACTTAATAAATATTTTGTATACCAAATCAGAGTCCTACCTGGGAAGACAGTCATTATGGGTTTGAGGAATTTGATACGCTCATTTTGGTAAAAATTACACTCCAAAAGGATGTGCTTCAAAGCTTCAATTTCTCTATCCTTACAAGGGCACAATCTTTTTTCGTAAGGGGTGCCAGAATATTGCCCATCTAGAATTGCAGATTGGAGACAGTTAAATTGGGCTCTTGAGAAGATGTGCCTGTATTTTAGGATAATCAAATTCTCTAAATACCTAGCACTTTGGGAGAAATTATAGTTTAGGCCAAGGTGAAAGATGGAGTATGTTTTGTGAGCCATTGAAGTGGAATACTGGAAGTCAATGTCCCTGATCCACTTTTCTAAGATAGAGTTGGCTGCCTTAGGTTCCTGGGCATAGAGAAAGTCCAAAGAGAGCCCTAATAGATGCAGTTTGGCTGGAAAAGCTTTAAGTCATGAGCAGTTATGGACATCTTTCTGTAGAAGGTTAAGATATCCCATAGATGGATCAGCATGTATTACCTTGTTCTAAAATCTGAAAGCAGAGAGCCACGCACTGCATTCTAGTGATGTTAGCCCAGTCTCTAATAGTAAGGCAGCTGCAGGGACGCATCTTGGCATTCCCAGAATGGATCTTAGAAAATCTGAAAGAACACTCTCTATATTTGTTTGAAATCCTAGGATCCAGGTTGGTATACTATACAACAGTTGGGGCAGAATCTTGAGCTTAAAAACTTGGATAACAGCTGGTATAAATTGTCCCCCCTTAGTAAAGAAAAATGCAGTATAGCTTTCTGCATGTTCTGGGCTGCTTGAATTATGGTCCGTCTATGGGCAGCCCAGGAAAAGTTATGGTGGAATGTAATACCTAGATACTTTAGCTGTTTTACTTGCTCAATCCATGAACTGTCAATTGCCCATTTTCTAGGTGTTACAGAATGTGAGAAAGCCATAATTTTGGTTTTAACAAAATTTATAACCAATTGGATGTTCTCACAGTAAGTCATAAATGTGCGGATCAGCCGTTTAAGTCCAATTTTCGATAGGGACAGAAGAACTGCATCATCTGCTTAAAGCAGTGGGGGGCATCTGGTCTCTGATAATCTAGGAGGATGGAGGTCTGTTCCAAGACACCACTTAAGCAGGTAGTTTAAATACAGGTTAAATAGTGGGGGGGCTAATATACAGCCCTGTCGAACCCCTTTATTAGCCTGAATAGGTTTTGTCATGTTTCCTTCAATTCAAATATAAAAGACAGCCAGAAAAGTGGGTGTTCCATCAAGTCAGGCCTGAACATTCACTCAATCAAAAATCATTAAGCTGAGCATCTCCTACCATGCACATATAGCAGAAATACAGAAATGACCACAATAGACTATATTACCTGGAAAAGTTGGGAGGTGCAGTAGGAAAAGAGGAAGACCAAAGCTGAGATGGGTTGACTCAGTAGAGGAAGCTACAGCTGTTGATTTGCTAGTGGATGCTGAAGTATTAGTTAGGAGGCCCGGATGGAGTGGACTTCAGGTACCACAGAAGTATGCTGTATGGTAGGACAGCGTGCTTCCAGTATATGAACTTGATTGGCGGTCTGGATACTTAGCAGTTTGGTACACTACGGGAGGCCCCATAAAAGGGAATTTTAGGTTATTATAAATAAGTCAATAAAACTGTGGCCCTAGTTAACCCTGTAGCATTCACCCTCATGCCCCTTGCTTGACCATCAAGCCTCAGAGCACACAAAGGCAAACAATCCCTCTTTTCACTGCTTCCACCAGGTGATCACTAATCACCATTACCTTAGAAAAATTCAGGTCCACACTTCCGGGTCTTTTAAATAAAATTTGGTTTATTGATTACAGAGATTGTTTCATGAATGTCTTCAGTAGCTAATCACACCTCAGAAGAATTCCCCAAACTCCACACTCTACTTCTCCCAATTCTCCCTCTGACTCTGTTACTCTTTCTGACTCTTACTCTTGCTGACTCAGGCCCCTCCTCTTACAGCATCTCTCTCAGCTCCGCCTCTCAGCAACATTAATATGCGTGAACCATTACATTACATAACAAACCTGAACCATTACGTAATATAACATGAACCATAGACCTAATAAATGGGGAATGCTACAAACCCATATATATATATGTCTGTCTCATTATTCCAGACGGCACAAAATATTGGTCATAGTATTGATTTAGAACAGTGCCACAAATTTGACAGAATTATATTAAACTTACAAAATCAGAACATTTAATATATATATATAAGATATTTTATAGATGACACACGACTCCAGCTAAACAGTCTAAATGTATGAAAATATCTCCAACAGGTAATTTTTATTATATCTGGTGGACATGCCAGAAAGCAAAAAATTATTGGAGATCAGTACATAAAATGTTACAAAAATGTATCTTGCATGATACGATTTAAATTGAAATTGTTTTTAGACTGGGCCCCAGATGCAATTCAGGAGATTTTGTTGAAGCTCTCAAGAAACTATAGCCAAAACTGCAGGTCCACTGTCATCTGTGTTTGACAGTGCTGCTTAGTGAGACCCCTCGTGGCTAAACATAACCTTGTCAGATAAAATCCCTACCTGGCTCACTGTCCTTTGCATGCCCCACAGAGATACCTTCCTATGGTGAAGCATACTCTGGAGCATGTCTTTCAGCTCAGTGAATTTCTCAACAGGGAGTGTGTAGGACTTTTGCCATGTGTCAAGCTCAATGTTAAAAAATGTCAGCACTGAGGAGGACCCGTCTATTTTGTCCTCAGCTAAAAAACTCCCAGCTCTCTTGCCATTGTTTGAAAGGCTTCTGTTATAAATCTACAATGTCCAGTGCACCTTTCACTTGCAAAAAGAAAATTATACAAATAATGGGCAGTGCTTGATGGCTTTGCCCTGTGCCAAAGGGCCCATTCTAGAAACAAGCTGAAGCATTCAGGAGTGGCACAAGAAATGGAGCAGCCCATGGGGAGGGCTTTGTCCATGTAAAACTCTCCTTTCAAAGAAAATCCTAATAGTTCATTTGCATGCATTGGAAGAAGATGGAAGCCCAATTTAATCTTGCATTTCACCATCTCCACTCCCACCCCACAACTGCACACCATGTGTACCACTGCATCAAAAAGAGTTGTACCTAATGGTGCACATCTCTGTGGGTATGGCACTTCAGGGTGAGAAAGATAATGAATCAGCTTAAATTTCCTTAGGTTTTTTGGAGTACTAATCCTAAAGGGGATACTCTTAAGTATAGCACCGGGGGGGTGGGTTACGAGAGTTCCCAGTACCTGGCACTCCCTAATTTCTTTATCAATTTTGCCATCACAGTATCTTCCATGCCCCATACTGACTTTAGGTTGTTGGCCTAGGCACCAGCTTGCCAGTCTACAATCAGAATCTTAAACCCAAAATGAGAACCCTCTGACAAATAAATTGCATTTTCTTTGACTGGATATTGCAGCAGCCACTCATTTAAAACAACCAGTTTAATTGGTGTGGGCTCCTTTTGCAGGAGGAGAGGGACCTCCTGGAGCTTTCCTGCTGCTACCTATGTCCTTTGAACCACCTCTGGAGGGTCACCCTTAAAGCAGTTGAAAGAGGCATGTGATACCCCACAATTAGAGCATTTGTGCTTGTATTTGCATTTTTTCCTGTTACGTACCCAGTGTGAGTTAAAATCCCAACAAAGCAGTGAGGGTTGAATCACCTGCCCTACTGTGGCATGGGTAAAGCTATTCTGTCCAGGTCTGTTTATCAGATGGCCACTACCAAACCTTTCCTCTAACATGGGGCATGCCAGGGTCATATGTTGTAGCCAGAAGCCTGAGTGAGGCTCATCCCACTGCATGTTTTGATATATCACCACATGCATCCTGAAAGCCTCATCATAAAAGAACCATGTGAGCCCAGGGTAGTCTACATACACTCTATATATCAGGTCCAAATACTGAACAAAAGACAAAGTCCACCAAAGTCAAGCCCATGCTATATATAGATCAAGTAACCTGTCAGTCATATAGATCAAGTAACCTGTCAGTCAATTGGCCCACGGTTGCACAGGCTTTCACCAGTGCCTCCTCTCCTTGTCCCTTTTATCTTCTTGGTCCTTATCATTGATCTCTACCTTCCTGTTCAGCAATTCATATAGGTCCACAAAAATCATCCAAATCTTCTCTTTAGGAATGAGGTAGTCATCAAGGCGAAGTATATAGTACCCAAATGGCAATGCCTGGAGCGGAACAGACTTATACCCAGTGTCAGGTATGGAAAGGTATGGCCAAATGCTTAAGCCAGTGGATGCCCCCATAGGCACTGCTATGGATGCAAATTGTGTGTATGCAGTAGTCCATGTCCTGCTGCTGCATCCCACTGTAGCCATTTGACTCCTGTGACCACTAAGTGCTGTACTTGTTTAAATACTTTATCCTGGGGTAGGCCAATTTCCAGGTGACCACAGCCACACTATAATTGCCGTCTCAGTGTCCAATGTGACTCCTTGCTCATCTGGCCCAGTAGCACTTGTGCTGACTGAACTACCATCCCATTCACATCATTGCATCTCTGGACTGATGGCAGATGTTCTTGATCTCCACTCCTGATATTTTGTGATGTTCCATCCTCTATCCACTCCATGTTTCTGCTCTTCTAGCATGGTGCTGCATCCTGCACTCCCAAACCTGATCCTGACATGGCAGAGTGATTATCTTTAGTACCAGACATATGGGACGATGAATTCTGTGTCATTTTTATCATTTCTGTCCTCTGTTTTGTTTTGGATGCCCTACCAAATCACCTTCTCTTGTATGCAGGTGTGGCTGCTCCTGCAGGTGCAATCAGGTACTTCTCCATGGCACAAACTTTAGCATTCAGCAGTTCCCAAAATGGCCAACCCTATTAATCTGAGGAGGAAAGCGCTAGTGGGGATGGCCTTGAGTACTACATTTTGTGGACTGTTTGCCCTTACTCCTGCCTTGACCATTTTTGGGACCCATGCTAACTACTGTGGTGGGATAGCAAGAGTTGTACAGCATTGTCAGCTGAGACTGTAATATTCCAGCTACAAACCTTGATGTCTTATTGTCTAAAGGGGCAGACCCTCAAATCCCTAGAATGCACAGTTCCCTACATGCTAGCTAAGCATCTTGGAGTAATATTTTTTTTTTTAAAAAAATGGGATAGTTCTACGCAGGAATAATTTGCATGGCACTGATAAAATTTCATAGAGGAGGATGATAGTATGGAAAATATTTGTTAAATGGTTCATTCTACTTATGAACAAAATTCCAGATTCAGTCCCTGGTTTCTCCACATAGGGCTGTCGGATGACTCCTGTCTGAAATCCTGGAGAGCTCTTGCCCTGAATCGATGAAGACATTGTCTGAGGCTACATTGCAAAGCTAAATTTGCATAAAACTACCACTGAATATTTGATATCTCAGCTACAGGGCAGCAGCAGTAATAGAGAGTGATACTGTCATAGACAATGACAGTGGCACCCAAAGTAACTCTTGCTAGTATTGCATAGAAGAATGGTAAACCATACTGAAAATGTATGTGATAAAAACACTATGATGAGGCAATCCAAAACAAAACAAGAAATGCTTGTATGTAAAATGAGCTCCTAAGTCAGAAGGTACTCAGTCAGCTACTTGAGAAAACCAAAGGATAAATAAAAATAACCCTACCAATAATGAAGCGATGGGATTAAAAGCAAAAGGACATATGTGCTGATGCACACAGAGGCAGAAGCAGAGTGATGCTATGAGAGACATATAATTGGAACATGGACTGTGAGAAGCGTAAGTAAAGGCAAGCTTGGAATTATAAAAGAGGGATACGACAAGTGAGGATGAAATTCCTCATTCTCTGCTATTTTCTCAATATTGCCATGGCAAGATTCCCCATTGAGATTTCCCTTGCATCTTTGAGACACCAGGTGAATCCTGCTCAGAAAATATTGCTAGTATTTCTTCTGTACCATTCAGTTGACTTTTCTACAGGATAGATACAATAATGCATCTGATGACAGTACAGTAAATATAATAATAATAAAAAAATCCTTAAGTGTGTGTTATTGGAGGCCAAGACCAAAGTCATCCAAACTATGTTATTAATTATCATTATGTATGAGTGGAAAAACTGGACAATTAAGATATCTGTCAAGGAAAATATTGATTCCTTTGAAATGTGGTTTTAAAGGGAAGTTTTAAAGATGTTATGAACTGCTGGAAAGATAAATATGTCAGTTCTAGGTTGAATCCAGCATGAACATTCATTAGATATTTAAACAGGCTATCATTCTTTGAACATAAGACAAAAATAAAGGGCAAAAAAGGCTAGGAAAAGAGGAAAGCCTAAATGATATGTACTCACTAAATATAGTAAGAATATACGGCCTATACTTTGCAAGATCTGAGGAAGACATTTAGTTATATGACT
Source organism: Pogona vitticeps (assembly GCF_051106095.1). Classification (NCBI taxonomy): domain Eukaryota; kingdom Metazoa; phylum Chordata; class Lepidosauria; order Squamata; family Agamidae; genus Pogona; species Pogona vitticeps. Next base: position 133,605,465 of record NC_135785.1, read on the forward strand.
TATTTATTCATTTCTTTCATCATAAAATCATAGAATAATGGAGTTCTAAGGAGCCTATAAAACCATTGAATCCAATACCTCCACAATGCAGGAATACAAATCAAAGTATATCTGATAGATGGTTGTCTAATTTTTCTTGAATGCTTCCAGTGTTGGACAGCTGACCACCTCCCAAGATAAATGATTCCATTGCTGTGCTACTCTAATAGTTATGATTTTTTTCCTGATGTTATACTGAAGACACCTGTATGTCTGGAACAGGGGGATCTGGAACAGGAGGTTTATCAGGCGAACAAGCTAGAAAAGTGGGAAATAAGATGACTCAGATGCAGGACTGGTTCCCATATAGATTAGGAAGCAAAAGCTGCCTGGAAAATTGAATGCTTGGAACAACTTCATGGTGCTGTCACAGCTTCTATGAGCCCAAAACAATGGGTCTGTATGAAAATGGATATATGATGTGTAGACCTTTGGAAAGTTGTTACTCCATGATCCCAAGGCAGCAACTTTCCAAAGGTCCTTATATAGAGTTATGGTGTCTAGGGTTATGTCATCCCCTGAAAACAATTCTTGGCCCCACCATGTTATTTTTCTTGTGGTTAGCAACTAGGTAGATAGGTAGGTAGGTATGCAAAGAAGCCAATCATAAAGCAGGGAAAGAAGAGGCCTTCTCTCCTCCATCTTTTCCCTCAGTCTTCGTTCCTAATTCCCATCCCTTTCCAAGGGAGGAAGACTTTCCCTCTCCCTAAGCTACCCTTCTCTTAGCCAAGCTGCCTGCTGAGAGTCTCCAAGGTCACACATCTGGGTTCTAGAAGGATGTTTAGTTGGACCTACCCATATGGACCAAGCTCTTCATACCCTGCAATGGATAAGGTACTGTAGATATACTATTTTCGTTCATTTTTGTTCGTTCGTTTAGTTGTGTCCGACTCTTCGTGACCCCATGGACCAGAGCACGCCAGGCCCGCCTATCTTCCACTGCCTCCCGGAGTTGTGTCAAATTCATGTTGGTTGCTTCGCAGACACTGCCCAGCCATCTCATCCTCGGTCGTCCCCTTCTCCTCTTACTATTTTAGTTTTGTTTTAATCATATTTTAATAATTTTATTTATTTATTACAATAGGGTGACCAGCTGACAAAACATATTTATGGCTAAAATATACAAAGTGCAGTTTAAAAATGTACAGTCAGTTCATAAAACATATTATGTGGTTAAAATATAAAATATGCAATTTAAAAAGTGTACACCCAGTTCATAAAACATATTATATGGTTAAAATATACAAAATGTAATTTTAAAAGTGTATAACAAATAAATGTGTACTGGTTGTAAAATATGGGGAGAATCAAATACAGCATTTTTATAGCTATCCTTTGAATTTTGATTTGCCAGCTTTTCTATAGTTGGTAGCTTCCAGGCTTGCTTCTAAAAAAATCAGAAGTGGAGGAAGTTTAGGTGGTACTAGACAATACTTTAAGTTGCTCATTATTTTGTAGGACTTGATTTTGCACACCACATATTTCACTTAAAAAAATAATTTAGTTTGGGATCTTATTTATTCAAATTACTTTAATGAAAATAGAGTCATAGTCCATTTTGCATGGGAAATTTCCAGTGTGTAACAACTGATTTGATTTTTGTGAATGTTATCATTCTCTTCATGAAATGTTGTAATTTTTGCTTGAAAATGTTTCATCCTTTATGAACGATCAGTAAACATTCATAATTTCTATCAGTTCCTTTTGTTAAACAATAAATCTTCCATTAATCTTATCTATAAGTGGGCTAGTGTCATTTCTGGTTATGCTCTCCTATTCACTGGTATGAATGAAGGAACTTATTTTCACTGGACAATCAACCAAAATCTAGCTTCTTGTCTCTTGAGCCCATTATTACCTGTCTCTGCACTCTGGATGATTGAGAAAAGATCCTGCCCGTCCTCTGTACAACAATCCTTCAAGCATTTGAACATTGTTATTGAATCTCCCTTCAGTCATCTTTTCTCAAAGCTAAAGATGCTCAGTTCTTTCCATCTTTCCAAATAAGGCTTGGTTTCCAGTCCCCTGATCATCAATGTTGCCTTCCTCTGAACTTGTTCCAGTTTGTCAGCATCCTTCTTAAAATGTGTTGTCCAGAACTAGACAGAGTACTCAAGATAAGGGCTGACCAGTTCCAAATAGAGGGGAACTGGCACTTCAAGGGATTTGGAGACTATACTTCTGTTAATTCAGCCTAAAACAGCATTTGCATTTTTTGAAGCCGCCTCACACAGTACACTTACACTCAGCTTGTGATCTACAACAATTCTAAGATCCTTCTTGCATATGATATTAACGAGCTAGACATCCTCCCTCTTGTAACTGTGCATTTGGTTTTTACCTCAATTGTTGTTGTTGCTGTTGTTGTTTAGTAGTTTAGTCATGTCCGACTCTTCGTGACCCCATGGACCAGAGCACGCCAGGCCCTCCTGTCTTCCACTGCCTCCTGGAGTTGGGTCAAATTCATGTTGGTAGCTTTGATGACGCTATCCAACCATCTCGTCCTCTGTCGTCCCCTTCTCCTCCTGCCTTCACACTTTCCCAACATCAGCGTCTTTTTCCAGGGAGTCTTCTCTTCTCATGAGATGGCCAAAGTATTGGAGCCTCAGCTTCAGGATCTGTCCTTCCAGTGAGCACTCAGGCTTGATTTCCTTTAGAATGGATAGGTTTGTTCTCCTTGCAGTCCAGGGGACTCTCAAGAACCTCCTACAGTACCACAATTCAAAAGCATCAGTTCTTTGGCGGTCAGCTATCTTTATGGTCCAGATCTCACTTCCATATATCACTACAGGAAAAACCATAGCTTTGATTATTCGGACTTTTGTTGGCAAGGTGATGTCTCTGCTTTTTAAGATGCTGTCAAGGTTTGTCATCACTTTCCTCCCAAGAAGCAGGCGTCTTTTAATTTTGTGGCTGCTGTCACCAACTGCAGTGATCATGGAGCCCAAGAAAGTAAAATCTGTCTCTCCCTCTATATCTTCCCCTTCTATTTGCCAGGAGGTGATGGGACCAGTGGCCACGATCTCACTTTTTTTGATGTTGAACTTCAGAACATGTTTTGTGCTCTCCTCTTTCACTCTAATTACAAGGTTCCTTAATTCCTCCTCACTTTCTGCCATCAGAGTGGGATAATCTACATATCAGAGACTGTTGACATTTCTTCCGGCAATATTGATTCCGGCTTGGGATTCCTCCAGTCCAGCCTTTTGCATGATGTATTCTGCATATAAGTTAAATAAGCAGGGGGATAATATACAGCTTTGTTGTACTCCTTTCCCAATTTTGAACCCATCAGTTGTTCCATATCCAGTTCTAACTGTTGCTTCCTGTCCCACACATATGTTTCTCAGGAGATAGATAAGGTGGTCAGGCACTCCCATTTCTTTAAGGACTTGCCATAGTTTGCTGTGATCCACACAGTCAAAGGCTTTTGCATAGTCAATGAAGCAGAAGAAGATCGTTTTCTGGAACTCTCTGGCTTTCTCCATAATCCAGCTCATGTTAGCAATTTGGTCTCTAGTTCCTTGTACTTGTGGGAGTTCTCGGTCCACATACTGCTGAAGCCTACCTTGTAGGATTTTGAGCATAATCTTCCTAGCGTGTGAAATGAGTGCAATTGTATGGTAGTTGGAGCATTCTTTGGCACTGCCTTTCTTTGGGATTGGGATGTAGATTGATCTTTTCCAATCCTCTGGCCACTGCTGAGTTTTCCAAACTTGCTGGCATATTGAGTGGCTTGTCTCTCCTTGCTATTCTTTGGAAGTCTGTATTCAATTTTCTGTAACTTTCCCTATCTCCCTTGAATTTTGTTTCCCTTCTCCTCCCTGCTATTTCTAAGGCCTCGTTGGACAGCCACTTTTCTTTCTTGCATTTCCTTTTCTTTGGGATGGTTTTTGTTGCTGCCTCCTGTATGTGGTGAGATGGTATTTGTAGTTAAAATCTTGTAAGGAACATGGGTTTTGTAATTAAGAAATGTGCAAGAGAGGTTCCATCTTGGTTCTCTGTGTGAAGGATCTGTGCTATGCTGACATGCTATGTTTGCTAGTGAGAGCGAGGCGGGTGCTATTCTGAGAGCGTGAGAAAGGACTCTGTGTGATAAGATAGATGGGTATTGTTGTGACTCTTTGAAAACCACAGAAACCCAAATAACATTTCTTACCCATGGGAGAGAAAGTCATGTGGTATAACAGGACTGTTTGCCTAGCAACAGATTGTGATTGGATGACATCGTGGGAAGGAGCGATAAGACCTTACCAGTTACTCTTGAAAAAGGAACTTTTTGCCTATGGACATTGTCTTTTCGGGACCTACTCTTCAGTCTCTCATGACTCACTGGTGGCCTACACACTTGGGTTACCCATACCCGCACTGAAGTAATCTTCATGGTCTATTTCTTATGGACTTCGCCTTGTGGACTATACTCTTGGATTATTCTGCAGGATAATGGGACATTTTCTTTTACAGGATTTTTACTTTTGTACAGTATTTTTCATCTACAGGATTATTGAGGACTATGAACTTTTTCTAACATAATTGGACTATTTTGCTTTTCCTAATGGATTACTTTATTGGAGTGGTTTTTATGGTTTTTCTTGGCTTTTTGATTTCTTGTACGGTTTTTGAACACTTGTCTATTTTTCATGTTTTCTTTGCATCACTGCAGTTTTGTAAATACCAGCACAATGCTTATTTGCTTGCTTTGTCCTGGAATGGTTTTGATACTTAAGAACATGCTTTTTCTTTAATAAAATAATGATTATGAAAATCAATTGGTTTCCTGAACAGTACACTTGTCTTAGGGTCATCTGAGAGTGCTGCCTCGGCCTAGCATACTTAAGGAGTCCTACCTGTAGTGCAAGGGAAGTCTAAGGACTACAAAGCCCACATGGTTTTCTATTAATAACATTCAAAGGTACAAGGGTGTTCTTATTAGGGCAGACTTGTAAGAAGGAGAGTTGTTTCACGGCTAGCTGAGCTCTAGGACTCTCTCAGCACCTTCTAGCGTGTTCAATCTCCTGATTACTCTCTGTCCAAGCATACACGCGTGCTCTCGGGCACTGTGTTTGCTTACATGGTGGCAGCGGCGCGATGAACCGTGTGCTGGATTTTGTAGTACCTCAGGATGACCAATTTTTGTTCTATCTAGCAGCTTGAGTGGTTCTGATCCACAAGCTAAGTTTTGATTGCAGAGGGACGCTGATGCTTTATGAGAAGAGAAGACTCCCTGGAAAAGACCTTGATGTTGAGCAAGTGTGAAGGCAAGAGTAGAAGGGGACAACAGAGGATGAGATGGTTGGAGAGTGTCATCGAAGCAACCGACATGAATTTGACCCAACTCCGGGAGGCAATGGAAGACAGGAGGGCCTGGTGTGCTCTGGTCCATGGGGTCACAATTTTATGACCAAACAACAAAAACAGTGCAGAGATCCACTGTGGAGAACAGCTTCAAGTTCCCAGAGTCCACTCCTTTCTCATTAAGTGGCACCTAAATTCTCAGTAACTCACTCTGAAACATTACTGTTTCTTGAAATTACGGACTTGTTTATATTGCATTCTTTACTGCTTACATACTAATAACCAACTAACAGATCAAAAACAAAAAAAGTACTACCAACTCTGATGACATAGGTCATAGAAGTCAGAAGGTAATTTCTAAATGGGATTTGTAGTCATGGAATTAGCCAGAAGGAATCCATCTTAAGTCTGTGTCATTTTACTAGAAGTCTCTAGATGCTGTTTTTCAGAGAAGCTAGTATTCTTATCTGGTAACTAGGAGACAGAGGGCCTACCGAAGTCTAAACATTCCAGCAGAAGTATGTAAACAGCACCTGGGTTCCATGAGAAAGAAAGGCAGAGAGAGACAACTTTTTCTTCTTCCTGATTGGCTGTCGACAGGGGAGAAGAAGAAGGGGGATTGGAGGATTGCTGAGAGAAAGAAGGACTTTTCGCCTCATGGATTTCTAGAGGGACTTTTGCCTTATGGATTTCTAGAAGGACTGGTATGGTTTTTATGGACTATGGATTCTTAGATGGATTTTGGAGTACCTGAAATTCATTAGGATGTAGTTCTTCAAGTAGTTAGAGGGGAGGCAATGGCTTTCCTAATTTTTATTAGATAGCAATTTTATTATTTTTATTTTTCTAGCTGGAGTTTGCTAGATTTCTAACTGGGTAGTTATGGAAATGTTTCTGATTGCTTTGCTTTTGCATAAACTGAATTCTTTTAAATCTTTATTTTTCTAATAAAATAATTATTCCTAAGATCTGATGTATGATCTCTTGAACAGACACAACCTGCTACCATTACTTAATTGGAGTTCTTTTAGGCCACGGAACTAGCTACCTTGAGTCCAATATTTTCTTGAGTACTGGGAGATCTTAATGACTCTGAGACTCATGATTATATTTTGGTTTCTCAATGATTTTTAAATGGGAATAGACTTGGGAAAGGAGTGTAGTGTGTCTGCCTGGGATGAGACAAGGACTCATTTCATCTCACATAGGAGTACACTAACTCTGGAACCTCTCTATTCCAAGCTGTCTGATTCTTTTAGGAAAATGGACTAGCTGACACCAACCAACAAAAGAGGGATAGAAGATTCATCAAAGAGAGGGAGTCTTTTGGCACAGTGGTTAAACTGCAGTACTGTAACCAGAACTCTGCTCATGACCTGGTATCAACCTCAGGTAGCCAGCTTGAGGTTCAAGCAACTTTCCATCCTTCTGAGGTTAGTAAACTGAGAATTAGCTTTCAGGGGGCAGGGCAATGTGTAGCATGCATAATTTAATTCTTATCATATAAGTGAAATCTCATTTCTTTGTTTCTGTTTTTCTTTATAATTTATAAATACTTCTTTATAGATAGATGCACTTGAGTTTGCATCTCTGTAAAGTTTTATTATTGGCTGTTTTATATATGTATATTTTAATTATTTGTTGATTGTTAGCCGCCTAGAGTGGTCCTGAGTTGGCTAGATAGGCGGGATATAAAGTAAATAAATAAATAAAATAAATAAATTAATTTTAAATGAAAAATGCACTATATTTCCACAGATTCTTCACATGCAAAAATAGACACCCACCAGCACAGTTCTTAACTAACTACCTGACAGTTCTTGCTTTCTCTTGGACTCTGACTTCACTCTAACAGTCTCTTAGTCCTTTCTGTCCTTATTTCAAATTCTAATTTAACATAAACTAAACTGAACTCACACACCCTATCTCTCTATATATATCTACATAAAATCTTGTAAGGCATCCTTCAGTGTCGAAAGACTATGATAACGTACTCTGTATGGAGACTTGGAACAGCGTCTAGTAGTTATCTATATAAAATATATCTATATATAAAACAGCATCTCTGTTGGCTGGAAAGGGCCAATCAGCATCTGGATTGGCCTATTCCAGCCAATCAAAACAATTCCATCTACAAACATTTCATTCTCCTCCCATCTGGTTTTAAGGGACTCCCCAGGAACAAATGCAACTTACCACTGGCAATCAAAATTTATTTACTCATCATGCATACCAACATCTACCTATATGCAAGATAAATACACTGTGGAATTGCCCTCCCAACCCCGGAATAAAGACACGAAACAGTGATATGGGTTAACTACAGATATGGGTTAAATATGGGCCACACTTTTTTAATATAAATTGAGATTCAATTTTTTTTGCCATTCTTTGGCAAAAGGAGGGTGCCTGCTGTAGTGAGGAAACAGATAAATGACAGAGTTATCCAAATACCCTTTGATCAATGAATTGGTGAGTCCCCCAGCCCCAGGTTCCAGAGGTCTTGAGGACAGCAGGAACCTGGCCAGCTGCTAATAAACACCCCCAGACCTCAAGCCATCTTTATTCGAGGACTGTTGGTCCATAAGTGGCCCAGTGCAACTTCCCACCATAGGCACTGTAATTGCACAATCTGCAGTGCTGGGAGGTTGGATGCACTGTTGGCTTACCTGAAATTGCAATGGGACACACTGGAAATATTTGTTTTTTCTGCACTACCCACCACAGCATAGGGATTAGCATAGCTCGGCAAGCAGGCCCCCTCTAATGTCTTCTAAGAAGAGCTCCAAACCTGCATCTGAAAGGTGGACGCTGTCACTCCTGAACAATTCAGGCTTCTCCACTTGGATCCTGTGGTGACCTATCACCAAGGCTGTTGCAGATACCTCTGCATACTTCTCTGTTAATGTACCACTGGGCCTTGTTAACATCACTAGTCCTCTCAGAGCCTCACCAGGCTAACTGAGGAAAAATTATGGACCATATGATCCGCATTGCCGTATATGTGGCATTCAAACACTTAAGGTCATGCAGGATGTCCAGGATCAATGTCTTACCAGACAGTTTAGGCACGTCATTGCCTCCAAGATGTAATGCCAGTAGGTCTGGTGGGAAATGACCAAATGCTGTCATCCTGCACAGTTGGACCACTGCACGTCATGCAGCCCTTTCCAAGTAATGTGTACCTGGGCTCCGAGCCCCAGATCACGCCCACAGGGGGATGTGGCCACATAGCACTCCGGCCAATAGATATAACTATGGCTGACAATCACTATTTGTTTTTGTCTTCCTGATCTCAGGGGACCTATAAAGACATAAGCCAAGCCCCTGCCTACAAATTTGGTAAGGTCCTAATGTATCTTCTATAACTTGATGAGGACCATCGGCCTAATAGTTTGATTTCCTCCATTCTGTAACCCATGGCTGCTGCAATGGATGCCGCTCCAATCCTAAAACAAATGGATGCCAAATTTTGCACCCATAATGCCAACTTTATGAAGGGCTAAGCCGGTCAATTTCCAGAACTGATATTTAGTCAATGGTGACTTGTCAGCATGTTGTAAAAAAATAACCTGCATCATGTCCTCTAAATTCTAAGTATGCTATGTGGCTCTGACTTGGCATATGTGCTCAATGGTGCATTGCCCCAGTACTAATTGCCTCCCTTTGCCCATTTGATCAACCTTAGATAGTCTAATTACAAGCTCTACTTTCTCATCCTGGACTTTAACATCCTGCCAATCTAGATTTATCTACTTTACCCCCTGCTACCAGTTCACTAATCCTGAGGGCACCAAAAAAGCTATAAGGGAAGCTGCATGGAATAACTTTCTTTTGTACTCATCCCTGGAGAGTAGCCCCCACCGCTCACATATACATTCCAAAAGAGGAGGTGAAATGGATGCTCTCGTGTCCCTCACTCTACCCCTCTCTTTGGACCATCCCTTTAACATTTTTCTAATTTGATAATCCCCTGAAAAATCCTTATAACCATTTATTTTTGCGTGGAATGCCAGAGCTGACAGCTTACCTTGTATTATGCCATGTGCTAACCTTTTCCTATCAAGATACAGCATAAATTGCTGTAGGTGCTCGACTGGGGCTGGCCAAGCCTGCTCCAGATCAACCATCTTCCTAAACTCCTGAAACTCCGTACTCATGGGGGAGTAGCCCTTCGTTGTCCTTGATGCCAGGGCCAAACCTATTGCCTCACACCAATCTGCCAGACCTCCGGAGGAAGAACTTTTGGCAGCTCCCTGAACTGCTTGATCTGTTGGAATGATAGAGTGTCAGCTATTCTATTATCTATGCCCAGGACATGGCGGGCATGCACCAATATATTAAATTGCAATGCCTGGAAGGTAAAGGCCCTAACCTGGTTCATGACCCACTCTGATTGTGCCATAAGGTTGTTTATGAATTTGACCATTTTTCTGCCTAGAGCCAGAGTGTCCCCACAATGGGAAAGAATTCCAAGAAGATTAGATCTCTCATGATGCCACTCTGCTGCCAGGATTCTGGCCATATGCCTGAACACCACTTGCCTCAGAAATAAATGCCAAATCCTAAGGATCTGGCCATGTCTGAGTTCACTTGAAATTCAGCTTGCAAACTCATGTTGGATCTCCAGAAGGAGATCCTGTTAAATTTCTCAAAGAATTGACTCCAAACCAGGAGATCTTCCCTCATTCTTCGTGTTACCCTAGTCCTATGCATTGGTCACTTAAGACCCTTCATGGCTGCACACAGGTGCCTGAGAAGTGCCCAGCCCAGCGCCACTACTCTATATGCAAAGTTTAAATACCCAACTATTTCCTGCAGGTCCTTAAGTGATACCTTTCTCTTATGCAGTAAAGAATCTACCTGAGATCTAATGTCAACCAATTTATCCTGGGGTAACCTAGAGCTTTGCTGAACTGTGTCAAGTTCTATACCCATAAAAGTTAGTGATGTGGCTGGCCCCTCCATCTTATCTTCAGCTAGGGGCAGCTCTATCTCTTGGGCCACATTTTGGAATGTATTTAGTATAAAGCTGCATCTGCCTGAGTTCCCTTTCCCACAGAAAATGAAAAACGTCAAGGTAATGAGCCGTGGAATTGCATTGCACCCTGCTTCTAATTTTACATTCTATAAATGTACTAAATTTCTCAAAAGCGGCACATGACACTGAGCAGCCCATGAGTAAGAGCCCTGTCTATATAAAACATGCCTCCAAATTGGAAGCCCAGTAAGTAGAAGTCAAGTGGATGAACAGGCAAAATCCTAAATGCTGATGTATTGTTACATTTTGCCAGTTCATCCCCCACCCCCACTTCCTGATCATACTCACTGCCTCATTAAATGAGGTATACATGATAGTACACAATTTTTGGGGGATGGCATCATTGACTGGCATCCCCTCTGGGAAAGACAAATGATGGATTAAGTGGAACTCACCCTTGGCCTTTTGGGGGACTATGCCTGGTGGAGAAGCCCTTAGGTTCTCTAAGGGTGGTTTTGGAAAGGGTCCAAGGACCCGACCCTCCTTTATTTCCTTATCAATTTTCTGCTGCACAATACTTTCCATACCCGATATTGATCTGAGGTTTTGTGCCATAAACACCTTGCATTCACCTACTGCTGGGATTCTAAACCTATACCTAAATCCCTCTAATAAATACCTTGTGTTGTCCTTGCAAGGATACAACTGCAACCATTCCTCCAAAACCTGGACCCTAATTTGTCTGGGTCCCTTTTCCAGGGTTGCCCCCACCACTATTTAGTTTTCTGATGCCCCCTGCATTTCTGTCCTGCCAGTGGGCACCTGCCTTAAAGCAAGAGGAATTTGAATGCTGTCCCCCGCAGGTAAGGCACAAAAACCTGCATGGCTTTTTGGTACAAAATCCCTTGTGTTACCTGTGTTTGGCTTAGCTGGCATCATGTGTTGTAGCCAAAGACCTGGATGCGGTTCATCCCAGTGCAAGTTTGGTTTGATGGCACTCCACATGCAGATCCCCTGGTCGTATTGCAGCCAAGCCTGGCCAGCAAAGTCTGTCTAAGCCCTGTATATAATATATAAATATTGAAAGAGGGCTTGAGCCCTCCAGGGCTGGGATTTAACAATGACAGCTGTGTATATTAGGAACCCTGGAAGCCAATTAGCCCATGTCCTATTTGGCTTTTTCTTTCTCCTTTTTTTCTTTTTCTTTCTCATCCTCTTTGTCTAACTCTTTCTTCTCAACCTTTCTATTGAGAAGGTCGAACACATTGACATATGTTTATGCCAATGTTTTCTTTAGTAGCTGGGGTTAAGTGGTTGTCCAAGCGCATGGAATAATCTCCATATGGCAAAGCCCCAAAAGGTACCATGTTATAAACCAAATTAGGGATGGCTGGATAAGTCCAAGACCCTATGCTATCTGGATTCTCAGACTGAACCTGCATAGAAGGGACAACATAAGGCATGTCCCAACCACTAAAGTGTGGATTGACGTATGGCCGAACAAAGCAAAGCCACCAGTAGGTAAACAGAACTAAGCAAACCCGAATTGCACCCTACACCTCACTTTTTGGTTCCCTGCCTTAAAGCCGCTCACAATCTTATTATTTGTAGTTTAACCTGCTCTGAAAATTCAGTATTTCCTCCCCGATATCGTTATTACTTATTAAGCTGTTTCCATTAATTTTTTTAAAAAAACCTCTTGTGCCGAGGTGCGGCAATGTGAAACCCATGCTGCCAGTTTCCCCTACGATCCGAACTCTATAAACTCCAAATACCGCAAAATATATAACGAAATACTACAGTTAAAGTAAGCAGGTAATCAATAAACTAAAAGTAATAAACGAAAAGACGATTAAACTCAGCCCAGGGAGGGAGCCAATGCTGCCTTCCCATCCTAGAAGCATGATCGCCCATTGACTCAGCCAAAAAATTGCAGCAATGCAGCCACTCTCCTTCTTGCTTGAATGCCCAAAAAGAAGAGTGTGGTCCTAGGGTGGAAAGCCCTTTAAGTAACATGGCTTTTCCCTCCTACTTGCAAGTCTCATGAGACCAATCCATCTCACAATATCCCGGGTGGAGGGCAAGAGCCAGCCTTGCTGTTCGAGGTCCATGGACCCTCCAGTGGCTGCAGCACTACTTGTGCTTAGAATGAGTATTTCCTCTAGAGTTCCCAGAAGCCCCTACTCCTCTATTAAATTAATTAAAACAAGCTGTGGTTGTTGTGTCTAGGTTTTTACACTGTATTCCAGCAAATTTAGAAAAACAGTCTGAAATGGGGATATGTGCTTGATTCTGGAATGACTATGAAATGAAGCAAGAAGCCACTGTTTACCCTTGCAGCACAGCAACACCACAAAAGATCCTCCATACACCCTTTGTATTAATAACATTTAAAAATATGGTCAGTGATTTTAATGAAGGAAAGGGAAAACTGAAAATAATACGGTTAACTAAATTGCAAGTGCCAAATCAGAAGGAAAGCTGTAGCTGAACTTCAAAATAAAGCCCAACATCTGTGTGCTGGCAAAAGTAAAGATGAGAAATAAAAGAGGGGGGAAACTCATACACAGAGAAAAACAAAAGACTGGTGTTTTGAAGACTGACAGATTGATTGAATGATTGATTTAATGTACCACCTATTAGAGCTAAATCACTAAATAACGATGAGCTCTCATGCATCAAAATCTACTTTACACACAAAGAGTGCAAGAGAGAGAGAGTCTTCTATGCAACAGCTCTGGAAATTTCTATAAGATTTCTTGGGACATTTCAGCACTGAAGTGCCAGGAAGGGTTCAGATTTAGACATGGTGGTGCTGTGAGTTAAACCGCAGAAGCCTCTGTGCTGCAAGGTCAGAAGACCTGCAGTCGTAAGATCCACATGACAGAGTGAGCCCCCATCGCTTGTCCCAGCTCCCAGCAAACTAGCGGTTCGAAAGCATGCAAAAAGCGAGCAGTTAAATAGGTACCACCTCACTGGGAAGTTAATGCTGTTCCATGTCTAGTCACGCTGGCCACGTGACCATGGAAGATTGGCTTCAGACAAACACTAGCTCTATGAGTTGGAAATGGGGATGAGATGTCTTGATGTTGCCTTAATTTACTTAGCAAAAACTCTGCATTTTTTCTAACGGTTGGGGATGCTATCCAACACCTCTTGAATAACCGTGATTCTGTCATCAAGGATGGGTGCTTGAGGAGGAGGAGAAAATGGGAGAGATGCAGGGTGTTGTGGGGGCAGAGGCATGGTTTTTTCCATATCCTCTTGTTTGGCCAGCGCTAAAAACCTCTGTAGAATGCCCTTGTAAAGCTTAGCATTTTCATATTCTCTCAAGTCTGACTTTAAGAGAATTTCTCTCATCTGAGTGTCCAGGCATCTCACCGTAGTGGTCCTGATGTTTTCTGGCATGCCCCTCCGCTCTTGTAGCTGAGCACTGGGGATCAAATACATCTTTTAAGTATATTCCATTACTTATTAGTTAAAAGACTGGTTATTAGACAGACAACAAAGCTCAATAAGCAGCCCAGGAAACCTCCAGACTGTTTCACCAGGTGCTTCTTCAGTTGCAGGGGGACACTCTTGTTTCTCAAGGCTTTAATCAGAGTATGTTTTTTCTTTAGAACACGTACCTCTTGAGGCGTTAGAGCAATGTTTCCTTTTAAAGTGTTCAGAGCAATTTCTGAAATGGCGGTGATCAGATCATCCGAAGAAGCACATAAAGTGGCAATTTGCTGTTTATCCCTGGGGTTTTTTTAATTGGACCATATACTTGGCATTTAGACTAATGCTGCAGGCATTTCCCCCCTTGTAGAAAATGTTCTGAGTACAGTGGTGCCTCGCATAACGAGCGCACCGTTTAACGATGAATCCGCATAGCGATGCGGATTTTGTGATCGCTAATGCAATTGCATACCAATGTTTCCAATGGCCAAAAATCACTTTGCGACGATCGGTAAGCATTTTGCTTACCGATTTTCGCATAGCTATTTTTTAAAAACAGCTGATTGGCGGTTCCAAAATGGCCACCGGGTAAAGAAAATGGCCGCCCGCTCCATTTTCGCACCCTGCCCTCGCTTACCGAGGGTGCAAAAATGGCGGCCGCATGAGGGATCTTCGCATAACGGTGAGTTTATCCCCCATAAGAATGAATTAAACGTGTTTTAATGCGTTCTTATGGGGTTTTCTGCCCCGCATAGCGATGAATCCACATAGCGACGTTTTTCCTGGAACAGATTAACGTCGCTATGTGGGGCACCACTGTAATTAAAAAACATGCATGTGCCTGTGATGCACATATTATGTAAATAACTTTTCCACTTTATTATCAGAGGCACACAGCATCAAATCTTCTAAAATTAAGAAGTTTATTTTAGTGGTGGGTAACAGAGCATCATCATCAAATTTTCCCAGCAATCCTTCTACATAACGAACAAAGGAATATTTACACAGGATCTCAGTGTATGCAGGCTACCAACAGTTATAACACCAAATAATATTGTCAGGCATATCAGAAAATACACTGCGAGTGTTGTCCAACATGTTCTTTATAAAAAAGTCTTTCCACAGCTGCTAGGCCCTGCTAGAATGGCTGAAAAAGGATGGGCCCACCTTGTATTCATTTTAGTAGCTAGAAGGAAGGGTTTTAAAACCTTTGGTAATCATGCTTTTGTCATAAACCACCTTTTGAGTTTTTCTTAACAGCTTTGTGTAGATCAGCCACTGTCATTTATCTCTAATAATGAAAGGTTGTTGCACAACTAATTTACACGGTGAGCCGTCTTGCTTTTCTGAAATGTGCATAAAAACCACATCTTTGAGACTATCAGAATTAATTTTTTGACTATTTGCAACCTTCAGTGTGATTTCTTTCACCTTCAGGCATGCAGTGTTGTTTGAAAGATTATATGCAAATGATTTAGGGCTAGAAGAAACAAACTCAGTGATATGCAGCCCTGCTGAGACTTCACCTGTGAGATCCCCCAAGTAATCCCCTAAGGGTGGGTTCCATTCCCCCTCACGATGCAGAAGAATGACACAATCTGTATCATGATAGAGAACTCTATCCTGAAGTTTGTCCAGCAGGCGGTAAAGCTCCAGGCATGCATAAGCTGTGGTAAAGCAGGCTATGAATTCATTTCTTCTATCCTTGGTGATTATTTTGTCTACGGCATGTTTCCAGGACACACACATCACATTATCCTCAAGAAATTCAAACACTGACACCGTGTAAGCCTCTGAAAATAGGAGTTTGAAAAATTCATTAGGATCTCTCACCACCTGAGTGTTAGCCAGGTTTGTTCTCTGACCAAATTTTCCCCATAGAGAGTTTAAAAACAACTTCACAATCTGCCTCTTTGCTGGATTTACAGCAATCATCTCTTTCCATAGATGCACTCCCTCTTTGTTGCAATAGTCAGTGATCTATTTATCTTTATCTGCCTCACTGACACACCAGTTGGGAAAGCCTGAGGCTTCCTGTTTGTGGTAAAGGTGAAGCTCCATGTGTACATGCTGATCTGTTTTCAAAATTTATTTATTTATTTAATTTATATGTCGCCCACAGTACCAAAAGGTCTCTGGGTGGCTTACAACATTTAAAATGCAATAAAAATTCAGAACAATTAAAATGCAATTAATATATATATATAAAAATTGCCATTGGACCCACAGCTAATATTATTTCAATTAAAAGCCTTCTGGAACGGAAGGATTTGACCTGGTGCCGAAATGTCATCAGCGTTGGCACCAGATAAATCTCAGTCAGGAGGGCATTCCATAGTCTGGGGGCAGCTGCCAAAAAGGCCATTTGTGTACAAGCCATCCCCCTCCTTAAGGGACAAGTCTTTCAAAAGGGCCCCCTGGCTAGATCCTAACTGCCGGGTAGGTTCATATGGAAGGAGGCACTCCTTCAGGTATCCAGGGCCCAAGCCGTTTAGGGCTTTATACATCAAAACAAGCACTTTGAATTGGGCCCGGGCAGCAACTGGTAGCCAATGGAGTTTAACCAGAATTGGCTTGATATGTTCCCTAGCAGCTGCATCACTCACCAGCCACGCAGCTCGATTCTGGACCAGTTGCAGTCGCCGGACCATTTTCAAAGGCAGCCCCACGTAGAGTGCATTGCAGTAATCTATGTGGGATGTTACCAGTGCGTGTGTAACTGTCATGAGATTTCACTTATCCAGATAGGGCTGTAGCTGGTATAATTTCCGTAGCTGAAGGAAGGCGCCTCTGGCCACCGAGTCCACCTGGGCTTCCAGTGTTAGACTGGGGTCCAGGAGCACCCCCAAGCTGTGGACCCTGTCCCTTAGGGGGAGTGTAACCCCATTCAGGGCAGGGAAATGGCCCTCCAGCCTGTCCAGTGAAGCACCCGCTAACAGCACTTCTGTCTTATCCAGATTGAGTTTCAGTTTATTAACCCTCATCCAGTCCATTATCAGGTCCAGACATGAGTTGTAGATGTTGTCTAGAGGGGCGGGGTAAAAATTGAATAAATAAATAAATAAGTTCAGCACAGAAACTGCCTCACCTGGATTGGTGAAAAACGAGAGAAATGATCTTACAAAACAGTACTTGGGAACATGTATTCCTGTGGCTTGATGGGCTTCTATGTCATAAAATCTATAGTGGGTTGAGATCTCTAGCTCTTTAATCAGCTGCATGAAACAGAGATGCTTCTCATCTTGTTTCATATGTCCCCAACAGACATTACATCGCAGACCACCACAATCCTTAGTGAAATGCTCTTCATTTTGAAAACGCCTGTGGTTGTCACAAAATTTCCTGAATCTGCAGGGGACCTTGTCCTCTGCAGCCAACTTGGTATGTAATTTTAAACACCCTCTTCACCTGCAGTTCATTTGGCAATGCTTTCATTTTTCCATTTTATCTACTTTAGAAGACCAGTCTTTTCTTAAGCAGAGCCTGCAGCAAAATAAACAGTCATGACTGTGAGTGTACAATTTGTGACAAAACAGGCAGTAGTTTTTAGCACCAAAAAGGGCTTTTGCATTCAGGACCCCATAATAATGATTATCATCGAGAAATACTGTATATGTTTGTGGATTGTTTCACAATGGTTACAACCAATCACAAAGTGCACTCAAGACACAGTTCCATCTTGCTCTGTAACAGGTTGCTCAGCTGAGAGAGGAATTCCTTAGCATCCAATCCCCCCTTTAACCTTCTTCACTGAAAGCAAAGGGTCCCTCATATTCCTGCCCTCAAATCTCAGCTGCACAAAATCCCCAGTCTTGAGGCTTTGGTTAACATCATTGTGATCTGTCATCTCTTGTGGTGACGTAGGAGGAGGTGGCAGTCGCGACAATCATCAAGAACCTGCTGTATTGCTCTATGCAATGTGGCTAGAGCTTGTGTATATGACTGTATATGTTCTAAATTAACACATTGGAATTCCTGTGCAATATGTTGTGCTCTGTATCGCCCCTGTGCCCATTCCCACCTGTTTATTCTGCATACACTTATGGGGAGTCTGTATTAGTCCCTAAATTATTTTCAGGAGCCAGATCTGAGTATTGTGAGTGTTCTAGAGAGACCTGGTCATCAAAACCAGAAGGGTCCTGAGAGCTCTGGTCTTCTGTGTAGAACTAGAAGGCAGAGGCTCAGGGTACCTTTTCCTATGTGAAAACAGTTTTTAGGCGTTTAACAATTTCACTGATCTATTGTGCCAGTAGATCTTCCCTGCGATATGCTTCCCTCCCTCTGTCCAGGTCTCGCCCTTTTCATTTTCCCACTTTTGGGTAGCTCAACCCTGTTTGGATCTGAAGTGGCTCTGCACAAGAGAAATGGTCCATTTTAAAAATCATGTTGCAAACCATATCAGCATCAGGTAAGACCCCCCCATCATTTGTGTCAGCCTCTTTTCCCACTCTTTAGCCATTCTAATCACATTAACAATCATTTCAATTTTTTTAAACCAATCAACAGTTGCTCTGGTATTTACATGAAGCCCCCCTGTAGGTGCAACAGTTCCTGCGCTTCCAGCATTTTCAGGCAGCCCTTGCTATTTCCTCCACATCATGAGGTCTTGCTGAGTTGCTACTGCCTTAACCTCCAGCAATCTTGGTCCCATTCATAGTTTGAGGTCCTGCTGGGATGTTGCTGCCTGACCCTCCAGCAATCTTGGCTCCCTTCATAGCCTGAGGTCTCGCTGGGGTGTTGTTGTCTGACCCTCCAGCAATCCTGGCTCTTTTGGGAGCAGCTGCCATAATCTGATCTTAAAAAGAAAAAGGCAATAATTGTGAAAAGTCCATCTCAGTGATATTCTGTCTCTCTTTCTCTCTCTCTCTCACTCTCTCTCTTACACACACATACACTTTAAATGGGTCAAGAAAAAATGTAATTTAATTTTATATAAAACAAAGGAGTGATCCCCCTGTTAAAACATCATGCATGCAAATTCCCTGACATAAAAATGAGCAGAACACACCATTGTCATTGCTCTTTCTTTTAAAGGTGAAGATGTGGAACTGTGTCCTGACAGCACTCGGTCTCTCGGGCATTGCTTTATGAAGTTTAGGGGATGGTGTCTTCATTGGGTCAATAAAATCATCTTCTAAGTGTTTTTCTGAAAAGAGATATTTCTATATAAGTTGCAGTATTTTAAAAAGCTGGACCATCTGCATTAAGCAACAATAAGTCTATGTTCACCTCTCTAAACAACAAAAGTTTTATCTTATGGCAGAATTGACTCACTCAAAGGCTCGGAGGACAGAGCACATCTCATTCCCATTGCTCTGAGGCCCCTGCAAGGGAAAGAAAAGGACATGTTAGGACTTGCCTCACACTACCTCCTGGCTTTTTAGCCCTATACTGCAACATTACAGACAACATCGAGAAGCAGACCTATTCTATTGTCCATACCTACCTTGGGATTGTCTGTGAGCAACTGAAAATGCATTGGCTGATCCATAAATGAACCCTCTTAAAAAAAATAAACACTTTGATTCAAACTCATTTTGAAGGGCAGATCCACTCTCATTTATGAGACCTCAAGATTTCTAGCACGGCTGAAGCTTGTTCTACATTCCTATTAACTACGCAATCTGGATTTGCAGATGGAAAAATTAACTGGGGCTGCCTTATAATGAAGGCTTCTGTGGCTGTCTGGCAAAGATCGTACAGGACCCTATCAAGTGAGGACCTCTCTCTCTCTCTCTCTCTCTCTCTGTGTGTGTGTGTGTGTGTGTGTGTGGAAAATCATCTAAATATGTTGTTGTTAGACAAGATATGAGACTACAATCAATGTTCTCCATATTCTACAAAAGGATGATGGGTCTTGTATTACCTAAAACCTTTTTCTGTGTCTAGCAATAAATAAAATATATACAAAGGCTCTGTCATGCCCACTGTGATATTTTAAAAACATAAATCTTTCTAAGAGTTGACTGTCTACAAGGGAATAAACCCAAAGTTACATTTTTTGCTTTATTTTAAAGAAAAAAGTCCCAATAGTTAAATGCTTTTTATAATTCTAAACATAACAGAAACCCTCCCAAACCCACCCTTTATTTTAAGGATCAAGCCCCAATAGTTACATGCTTTTTCTAATTTTAAACATAACAGAAACCCTCCCAAACCCAAAGTTCCATTTCCCCCTTTATTTTAAAGAACAATAGTTGCATGCTTTTTCTAATTCAAACATGACAGAATCCTCCCAAACCCAAATTTACATTTCCCCTATATTTTAAGGAAAACGTTCCAATAATCACATGCTTTTTTCTGATTCTAAAGATGACAGAAACCCTCTCAAACCCAAAGTTATATTTCCCCCTTTATTTTAAGGAACAAGTTCCAATAGTTACATGTTTTTTTCTAATTCTAAATATCCCTTTAAAATAGCTAAGCTCTCACCTGCTTGCTGAGCATTTGGACCCCTGTGAATCTGCGCTTTGGTTATCAATTTCTATAAAAGAGGGGTGAGAGAACTGAGAGCTATCATACCTATAAAAGACAACCAAACATTATTGCAAGCTATACTATCCTGAAATAAAATTTTACATTTGAAGCAGCTAGGCAATGAGCTACTTACAGGGGCCATTCTCAGCAGTTCTCAGCAGCACCAGCTCTCATCTACAGGTTGATGACAGGAAGGTATGAGTGAGTGGCCTCTCTAGAGGACCACCCCTTTTTATACATTTTTCCATGGGAACCTGTATTTACTTATGATACCTAAAACTAATTGCATCGCCAAATGCTCAGAGAAAATTTTGTTTGGGACAGAGTGCCTTACAACTTGTTTTCCTGGATGCATGCTATAGGGCTTTATTTAGTTTTTTAAATAAGAAAACCAACCTAAAACTCAACATATTGCCAAATGTTCAGAGGGCAAACAAAGTTTGTCTGGAACAGGATGCTACAGGCCTTACCAGACCTTTTTCCCACCCACCCCTTTATTGTATTGACTTTTCTCAATGACCCTCCAGTTATACCACATGCCTAATTGTTACCCCAGCCCCTTAATGTTATTGATTTTTCTCAATGATGTGCCTACATGTGATCTGCCCCCCTGGAAATAAATTGACATGAGCTAGATCTGCTTTTGGGGTGACTTTCCCATAAGCAGGACTTCTAAGAATATTTCAGAAAACCAGTAAATTTACCCAAAAGGAAGTCTTCTAAGAATATTTCTGAATAACAACTGAGAGGTGTGTTTAAATCTTTAAGGGCATCAATAGGCCTTTTTCTGAAGCTGTTACATTTTAAACAGGAAAAGCTTAAGGGGAGTACAGAGTTCTTTTATAAATACAGCACCAGGCTGTATGTAGCAGAGTGAAACACCAACTATAATGAAATATCATAAAATGCAACCTTTCAAAAGTATTATTTTTATTCAAATTTTACAGATTTGACATCTCAGTAACTTTTAAAAAAATAATAGGTATTATTGGAATTCTTTACATTTTAAAAAACCTCAGAAACTGTCATGCTTTCAAAAGTGCTTTTATTCAATCTTACAATCTTGAAACACAGAGAAAATTTTTATAATTCACAGTTTTAATAATTGATAACACATGCTTTAGAAAGCTATTATCTGATTTTCTCAATAACTTTTTAAAATAAGCATAGGCCTTTTCAGATTTTCCTGAAAGATTGGTTATGTAGGCCAAAGCAGTGCGAAAGAGCAGAGGCTGAGCGACAGGCTGAGTGCATCCACCAGTGCCCACCCAACTCCCATGACAGACTCCCCCCTTCAGCGGATGCCCCTCTGGCTCTTGGAGAGCCCGCACATTGTGGCCAGAGGGGAGGCTGAGAGGATGCACCCGCCGGTGCCCAGGCGCCTGCGCTCTCTCATCTGGCCAAGATGCGAGTGAGCTGGTGGCAGCAGCATCGGCAGTGATGGTAGTGGTGGCGAAGGTGGCGGCGCCATCCATCCCGTGCTTCTGGTCCACTCCCCATGGGCGGGCCATGCCACACAAAGGACAGCATGGCACTTGCAGCACCTCTCACCTGGCACCAGGCTTTCTGCCATGCTGGGCGATTGGAGCCGGAGCTTCGGCTAAGGAGCGGTGACAGGTGGGCGGGACTGGAGCAACAACCGGCGGGCCAGACAGGAGCGGCTCGCAGGCCATATGTGGCCCGCAGGCCACACTTTGCCCAGGTCTCCCCTATGGCTACCCCTTTTCTAGCCAAACACCTTCAACCTCACCCCATTGGCCTACAGGGCCATGGGGGGTGACACATCACGTTGGGGCCAATCCTGAGGCCATGCTCTGGTCACGGGGGACCCCGGTGTCTATGAACCCCTCCCATAGGTCTATGGTAACCTCAACAACCCCCTACAGACCCCTAAAACTCCACCCTGGGTTGATTTCTGATCCTCTGGCTGGGCACCTGTCAAAAGTAGATTTAATGAATGCTGGGTAATAATTACATGCTCTATTCAGTCAACAACATCCAAGTGCTGAACATGCATGTCTCTCATCAAGCTGAAATATGTCAGAAAAATATTTATTTGTGAATAAATCTGCTTTTAAAAAATGCCTTCTGTTCAAAAATACTTGCAGAAGGGGACCTTAAGCATTCCCAGTTGCTGATTAGGAGCATTTTGAAGAGATTTCTTGCAAATCTTACTTTGGGGCAGCCTTTAAATGTGATGAGAATTCTCTTTTATTTGGGTATCTGTGCTTTAAACCATTTTTGAAATGTAACATGTTTGTGTGGCCTAC